>NW_006399826.1:7741699-7791572 GCF_000299155.1 Elephantulus edwardii
GCTCAGGTTTATATTTACACAGATAGGAAAAGGATCAATCAAGGAAAAAGATACTAAGACAAAGATGGGGAAACAATAAAACTTGGCTTTCTTCTTCATTTACTTCTGTATCTAAGAAACACAAAGAGAATTTTTGCCATAACTTATGTTTTTTTCAAAGAAAAGAATTTCATTAATTTAATAGGTTCCTCTATCAGGCTGTCATTTCAGTATCTTTCAATACAATTTAATTTATACACACCTATATGTTTCACTTTCACTTGTTTAATATTAAGAATATCTAATATTAGGAGGTTGGATACCTCATTTAGCTATGAGAAGTTTGTTTGGTTTCTTTATAATATTCTGCTAAGAAAAATAAAGTATGTATTGCCCAAGGCTATTAAGTAAGAGAAAATCTTCAAATTTAATACAAAAATTATTACATCTTCTATATATCATAATCTAGTAAACTTTGAAAATTTGTCCTATTAAATGAATATAATAAATAATAACTTAAAGGTAGTTTTTATTTATAGTATTGTTTTATGAGAAGAATGGTACTATTCTAAAGCTGGAAAGAATTTTGGCACAGATTTTTCTATATTAACAAACAAGTGATATACTTATCTATTTAGAGGAATAATATTTCATAAACCCATTTATTTTATTCATGAATATATAGTTGCTAAAGTTGTAATCCTATTGGCCTTTACTCTGAAAGGAACTAAGTAGTTTTCCATTTCAATATTGCTATTTGACTTTTTTAATAATAAAAATAGCTGACAAGAATGAATGACAAAAATTCCCAACAAATGAAGTGTCAAAAATGAGACGTTGAGCGTTTACCAAGTGTATTGTAACTTTTCAGTTCACCCACCTTATTGACAAGTAACCAACATAACTTATTCATTTATTTATTGATAATTTTTTTCAAAAAGTAGCACTTTATTTTCAAAACATCAGACTCCTACATATATCTTTCTAACAAAGAAATAAAGTCTATATTAGAGAAAGAAAAAAAGAATATGAAAGCTGTATTATGTATGATATTCTAGATAGGAAGAAGTGATAAAGATTTTATTGTTGGTTTTATTTACTTGCTAATTAGAGTTTTATTTTATTCACTCTGAGGACAGAAAAAGAATTATGGCAGTCCCTTTAATTTAGTAAGTTGAATTTGTCCATTAGAAAAACACTGTCTTGCTTAGAATATGCATCTAATCAGATTCCCTTATGTTACCACACAAAGCCAGATTCCTGAATAACAAGCCCATGTCTTATTTATATTTAACAAATAAAGTAGGTGAATCTTCTAAGAACTCATAAAAATTTGAGCAATTAATGAGTATAATAGTGCATACTAGCTGAGAAACTTCTATTAGATGTCATCAGGGATATAAGACAATTAAGTTTAAGGTTTGCAAGAAGCCTCTGAACTGTTTGAATATTTGAAACATAAATCCAGCAAGTAAATTAATCTATATGAATTATGACCTTAATAGCAGAAGTGATAGGCCTTACTGAAATTCCAGGGATATAAAGGCCACGATTATAAAAATTAAAGTATGTAGAGAGCATTTCCTGTGTTACGTGGTGAGGGTTGTTGAGGACTATTAGAGGAATGAACTTCACTTTGATCAGTGATATATCATTGTGAATTTCCCATTCCTGCCAGATGACCCAAATCAAAGCTTCCTCAACTTTGTTCCTAGTTATATGTAGCTTTCATTGCTGTCAAGTCAGAAGTAACTTGAAAAAGAATTACCACATTTTCTTACAGAAAAACTAGGATGGGGCTTGTATCCAGAAGCTGTTCCTCAGGAGAGAAAGATGGCAAAATCTCTTCCCGTGCAGTTTATTGAGTTTGAAAACCCACTGGAGAGCCAGTCAAGGGTCAGTTCCATATCGGCAGCACACAACAAACCTGATCTGACCACTGAGAAGATTCCCGAGTGGCTAACTGTATCTTGATGTGTTCCTATTCATTCCAGTGTGTCCTAATCAAATTGCAATCCATTATGTTCCTGGTAAGCCCTATGTTGATGAGTTACAATCTTTGAGTTCTATGTGACTATTTCACAGGATTATCACACGCAAAAGACAAAGAGACTATACTGTGAGATTGGTCACCGAAATAAGAATTGGTAAAACAATTGAACTGTGCAAATATATCTTCTCTCCACCTCATACCAATTACCTTTCAGCTGATATTGATAATGATTATCCTTCTTCTGCATCAAGTTTAGGGACCCTAAACAAAAGGCCTGAAGCCAGTCTACAACTATCAACATTTATCAAAGTTCATAGAGTTTCTGGAGGCATGTTATTTAGGAAGTGGTTGCCAATAGCCTCTGAAAAACAACTATTACAGAATGTTACTGTTTTACTTGCCATTGAGTTGCCTGCAATGTATAGCGACCCTAGGTACAGCAGCTCTGAACCCTTCTCTGTCCTGAGTCAGTCTCACTAATTCCAATACACCAACTCCTTTGCCCCAGTTACTATATCAATCCATCTCATCCGGAGTCTCCCTCTCCTGTGCTGTCAAGGAGATTAGAGAGAGCTCTCACATCCCATCTTGTGTGACTCCTTGTGCTCCTGATGCTGTGTGTGAGAAGATGCCACTCGTAAGCAAGCAGGAGGAAAAACCAAACAAAATGAAAACAGAAATAATCCTCTTATGATTGATTATAATCCCATTGTTACTTAAAGTAACTAAATTAGGGACCTCGGGGCCCTGGTAGTTTTAATCCACCAAGCACTCTGAGGGAGAAAGATGGACAGTCCCCTACCATGCAATTTATTGTCTCATAAAACTTGCTAAAAGATCAGTTATGGGTCAGTTAGCACAAAACAACAATAAATATATAGATATTTAAAATAGATACTTAAATGAGGTCTTTTTATAATTAAAAATAACAAATTATTTGGCATTAATTTAATATTAAAGTATAGCAAAAATTTACATAATACTGTGCTAAGGAGCTCTCATAATCTAGTGGTAAGAAGCTGCACCACAATCCTGAAAGCACGTGGTTCTAATCCACCAGCTAAACTGGTCCACAGGGGAAGGATGGGACATCTCTTCTCATTCAATTCACTGCCTCTGAAAACCTACTAGAGGGTCAGCCATGGGGTTGGTTCTGGCTCGATGGTACATAGCAATAATACTCTGCCGGAAAGATACTCAGTAAACCTGCGTGTGTGATAACTTAGAAGACAGCCTCTGAACCTTGGGCTCTAGGGGAAGAGGTTGGAAAGATTCAGTGAAGTAGTGAATTGGCTTGTAATGATGGCCTTCAGCAAAGTATTATAAGAAAGAGGTAAGCTCATGAGAGAATTGGCTGCTTTTCAAACAGAACTTGAAGGAAAGGAGAAAATCTCTCCCTAAAGAGCTCTTTATAGGATAGAAACAATCGTGTGCGCCTGCATTCTAATAACAAAAACTATGTGTGTAATTATTTACACATGATAAAGTAGAGAAACTAGACATTTAGAGTTTAGCAACAATTTTAAGAATTTTAAACCAAAGAATTGAAACATGAAATAAAATAAAGTTTCTCTTTTCCATCTTTGTGATTCAGTTGCTGCCTGAAGAGAGTTGTAAACACTGCAGTCCCTTAAGAAAACACATCTCTTAATCCCTCTACTTAAGTGGCTAAGAAAGGTACAAATCAAAGACAATTTCCCTAGATGTATCAGACTTTTAGGTCTTTGGTATAAAAAGAGTTCTTCAAAACTGTCCACTTAATAAGTGTTCAGAAGGTATGAAAACACTCTTCACTAAAGAAGACATTCAGATGGCCAAGAAACACATGAAGAAAATGTTCAAGTTCAATAGCCATTGCTGTTGTTGGTGACTGTCTTTGAGTTGAGCACAACTCATAGCAACCCTATGAACAAAAGACCTGAAGCCTTTCTATAACTATTGACCTTTAGCAAAGTTCATAGAGTTTCCAGAGGCATGCTGTTTAGGAAGCGGATGCCACTCCTGCAAATCAGAACTACAATGATACCATCTTACCCCCGCAACAGTAACAAAGTTCAGTAAGTTAGAGAAAAATATGCTGATGAAGATGTGAACAAATAGTTGGAAACAGTTCAAGTACTCAAAAAGAAATGATTGGCTAGCAAAACTATGGTATATTCACACAGTAGAGTACTATGAGACAGAGAAAATCAGTGAAGAACTCGTGGAACATGCATGCCAAGCATGCATATAGAGGACATTATGCTGGTTGAAATTAATCCATTACAAAAGAATACTTTTTTAAAATGATTGATATTCTATAAAATCATAATTATATAAAAAGCAAACTAATAAAATGTTTAAATACAGAGATATACTTAGAATGGTTACCAACGAGGAGAAAGAAAGTAGAACATTATTTAGTTTGTAATGAATACTTATTAATATGAGTAAAAATAAAAGAAATATAGAATGAATGGAAGATCAGACATTGTTGGAATAATAATTAATGTTATAGAACAAAATGTACACAAATTTTTTATTAAGGACTAATAAAAATAAATTATAAAATGAAGTTGAATCTTAAAGTAAAAATGACCTAATCAAGGCACTTCAGCATTACAGAGAAGGAAGTCTATAATATTTTCTCAGTAAGACTGACTAACTGTGAGGAACGGTGTATCTTCTTGACTTCTCTAAGGAAAGTGAAAGGAGACAAAAGCAACACAGAGACTGAAACATATCTCAGTCCCTCTATCATTGAAACAAAGCTGATCTACACTGGATTTTTAAAGCATGACAGAGACATTTTATGTGTATAAACTGTTGAGGTTTGGTTTTCTCCAGGAAATGTGTTTGTTATAGCAGCCGTTAGTACTCTAATCACTAGAAAGAGGAAAAATTCAGAGTAAACAGTAATCCCAACAGCATAGAATTAGAATCAGAAGATATTGATAGAAGCTGAATTGAATGTTGTTGTTGTGTACCGTGGAGTTGGAATCAGCCCATGGCTGACCCTCTGGCAGGGTTCAGAGGCGTTAATCACACAGAAGGCGGCTGCTCATCTTTCTCCCTCCGAGCAGCTGATGGATTTGAAATGTTTGCTTTCAAGGTTGAGGCACAGCTTCTTCCTACTAGGACATTATCACTGGATAAATTAAAAAAAACATTAAAATCTTTGCTTTAAATGTCCATGTGATGAGTAAACCATGATACTATTATTCATATGCATTTTAAGTTTAAGAATTTATTAACTGAGACTTTAAACCTTAGTCTACTAAGTAGATTTTGAGGAAAAAATAAAATGAGTGCAATTACTCACCTCCCATTGTCTACATACCCAAGCACTATAAATTTCCCTTTCTTACCATTAAGACGAACCCTAGAAGTATTAATCCACAACATAAACAGTCTTCCAAGCATCCTGAAAACCCTACAACCAGGAGAGGATAAAATAGATGAATAAGACATTCATTCTAAGCATCAAACCCCAATGCACATCCAAAAACTTCTCCAACAGGGTTAAAAGGGAAGCCACAGACTGGGAAAAAAACATTTGATAATGTCACATCTGCTGATAAGGGACTTATATCTAGAATGTATTGACTACTTGAGTGCCACAACAAGATAAAGGTAAACAACCCGATCACAAAATGGGCACAGGATATGAACAAACACTTCATCAAAGACATTCAGATGGTGAACAAACACATGAAGAAACATTCAAAATCCCTAGCTCTAAGAGAGATGCAGATCAAAACAACTATGGAATATCATCTTGACCCAATAAGAATAGCAAAGTTCAACAGAGCAGCAAACAGCAAATGCTGGCAAGTTTGTGGAGAAACTGGAACTCGTCTTCACTGTTGGTAGAAGTGTAAAATTGAAGGCAGTATGGTGCTTTCTCAAAAAGTTGAAAATAGAAATATCACCTTGGTCCATCAATTCCACTACTGTGAATATACCCTAAAGAAACCAGAACTGCCACCTAAGCAGATATATGCACACCCATGTTTATTGCTGCTTTGTTCACAATAGCAAAGAG
Organism: Elephantulus edwardii; assembly: GCF_000299155.1. Lineage (NCBI taxonomy): Eukaryota > Metazoa > Chordata > Mammalia > Macroscelidea > Macroscelididae > Elephantulus > Elephantulus edwardii. The sequence continues at coordinate 7,747,696 of NW_006399826.1, forward strand.
TTGGAAACAACCCAAGTGCTGTGGTATATTCACACAATGGAATACTATGCAGCAGCCCATTTTTCCTCAATCACATTTTGAGTGTCTTCCAAACTGAGGGATTCATCTTCCTGCACTAAATCCAACTAGAGATCTTGGATGAAAGCAGAGAGTTCCAGAAAAATGTTTGCTAGTGTTTATTTATTATGCAAAGGTGTTTGACTGTGTGGATCATAACAAATAATGGCTAACATTGAGAAAAGAGGAATTCTAGAAAATTTAAATGTGCTCATGGGAAATCGATTCACAGACCAAAAAAACAGATGTCCAAACATGGCAAAGGAACACTTACTACTTGCTTTAAAATCAGGAAAGGTTTGCATCAGGACTATATAATTTAGTCATACTTACTTAACCTGTATGGTGAGCAAATCATTCAAGAAACTAGACTATAAGAAGAATAATGTATGTCAGGTTTGGAGGAATAGTCATTGACAAACTGGGTTTATGCAGATGACACAATTGTACCTGTAAAAAAGTGAAGAACACTTGAAACACTGCAGAAGAGCAATGACTACAAACTTTCAATATGGTTTACATCTCAATAACAACATTAAGAAAAATTTCTACCACTAAACCAGAAGAGAAAAGATTGAATTTGTCAAGGATTTTCTTTTACTTGGATCCACATCTAACACCCTTGGTGGAAGCAGTCAAGAAAAAAGCATATCGCATTGGAGAAATCTGCCATCAAGAACTTACACAGCGAGGAAGTCAGTTTAAAGAATAAGGAGCACCTGAACCAAGCCATGGCATTTTCAGTTACATCCTATGCAGCTGAAAGTTGAACAGTGGGTACAGATTACAAAGGAACAATCAATGCATTTGAATTATCATGTTAGTGAAGAGTATTGAATCTACCATGGACTGCCCAAAACCCAAATCTGTATTGAAGAAAGTAAAACTAGAGTGCTTCTAGAGGCAAGGATAATAAAACTTCATCTACTTTGAGCATATTTTCAGGAGGATCCTGTCCTTAGATGGAGGTATTATATCTGAAAAGATAGAGGACTGAAGACATGGAGGAAATCCCTTAACAAGATGGACTGTTGCTGTGACTACCACGATGGTCTTGACCATGACAGAGGTCATGAAGTTCGTCCAGGATAGGGCAAGCTCTCTATCTGTTGTTCATAGGTTCACTATGAATTTTAGTAACCACAATAGCACCTAACAACAACAGCAATACTTTATGGTTATAGGTTAGCCTGTAGATTTTGATAAACAGGTTCAGTGAAAATGAAATCGTGTCAGTCCCAGCCTGAAGCTTCTAGAATCAGTAAATACTGCCTTCCTTCTGGGAATCCCGATATTCTGAAGTGGAGAAGTCCAGGATAGCACGTTGGATAATGAAAGATAGGTAACTCAGTACCACAACTGCTTTGTTTGACAGCCTAGTCATTGTTTAATATATGAGTGAAATAATCTAAAGGAGCCAAGCGCTACTAACCAACTAGTTAATCAGAGATACAAGAGTGAAGCCAGCCAGGATCAGCAGAGCCTTAGTCTGGGTTAATAGATATACTTGAATTACTCATAGACTTAAAAGCAAAAGTAAATGTCTCTTTGCTATGTTTGTGTGATTTGTAACACAGGAAAAGATAACTAATACAATCCCTACAAGAGAATGAAACATTAAAGGAAAAGATTGGACTCACATGGGAGTATGAATGGGAAAGAAAAGGAAAACTGGGGAATGAGGTAGAGAGGAACTGTTATGGTTAGTATGCTTAAAATGGGATACTGAGAAGTTAACTGACAGCAAGAAAAGGCTCATAGTATAAATGAAAGAGATGCAATGAAAGAAGGAAAGTATAATGGAGTACAAAAATAGAATGTCAAAATCTTCTAGATATCAATTGGATGTTGCAAGTGAAGATTTAGAGCTTCTAGTTGTTGTTGGGTACTGTAGAATTGGAACTGACCATAGCTGACTTTCTGGTGGGTTTTCAGAGGCAGTTAATTGCATGGTAGGGGATTGCTTATCTTTCTCCTACAGAGTAGCTGGTGGCCTCGAACAGTGCACCTTCAGGATTGCACTGCAACTTCCTGCCACTAGGCCACAAGAGCTCACTGATGTATAGCTTCTAGGTGTTGTCAAGTGGAACATGACTAACAGTTACCCTGTGAACAAAAGACCTGAATCCAGTTCTATTGTCATTTCTTTAACGTCACAGAATTTCCAGAGGCATGGTACTTGGGAATTGTATGCCACTCCTACTTTCAAACCTGTCTTAATCTAGGAGCTCCACCAAACACTGTCCACCATGGGTAACTGTTATGGCATTTGACATATTTCAGCATCACAGTAACTCCAAGTTACCTCAGTAGAGCAAGTTAGCAGACCAGTGTGGTGTCACTTAGAAGAAATTTCATCCCAAACACAACATGAACTGACTTTTAAATACCAAGGCCTTCCACCAAGTTCTGTTGACTCTAAATAAGCAGCTTCCTGCCCACAGGTCACGGTTAGCTAAATCTACCATAATTGTGAACGAAATAAAAAGCAATCAGAGAGTCCACGCCAGACCTTCAACCAACACAAAATATCCCACCTTTCAGGATCCAACCTCTTCACACAGAGCTATACAAATATAGTCATGACAAAACAATACAAAAAACACATTACAAATGTTCTAGATTGTCTATAAATGTTTAGGTGAGGTAAAATGCACAAACAAAACAACATAAGACAATATCTATTTTCACAAAGAATCTTATAATCTAGTTGACAAAGAAATGTATGTTTTAACAAGGCAACATTGTGATATGGCAAAATCCATTTTTTAACAAAACAAAGAATAAAATTAGAGAATTAAGGAGGTAGAAGGAAAGAAGAATCTAGAGAACCCCAAATTACTAAGCTTCTTCTTAAAGGTGATGAGAAAAATGCTAATGAGTAAGGGTGATGATTGAACAAAATGATGGACGTAGATTTTTGTGAATGAATTGTGCATATAAAGAACATTGAAATGGAAAATTTGATACAATCTACTTATAAAAATTTTAAAAAAGAAAATTTAAAACAGCTGTAGTATACAAAAAGCCCCATACAGCCAATGGTGTACTAGTGTTTGTCTATCACCAATATTTAGATGTTATATACAATATCTTTGGAAGCAGGAAGAGGGTAAACAAATGGATAAAAACTGTCTAAAATGTATAAATCAAGGTATGGAAGATATTGCATAAATTATACATACAGAACACAGTGTGACATTGTGGGCAATATAAATCTGAAGGTTGTTATTTTTCTTTATATGTTTCAATGTTGTTGAATTTTTTTTGTTGTCTTTTTAAACTTTGATTACTAGTACTACTACTACTACTTCTGCTCCTGCTGTTTTTTATTATAATTGAGTGGGAACCAACATAGCTGACCCTTTGGTAGGTTTTTAGAGACTATAAACAACATGAAAGGAGATTTCATGTCTTTCTTCTGTGAAGCAGTTGGTGAATTTGAACCTTTTGCTTTTGGATTGGTAGCACTGACTTTCCTACCCATTAGGCCATCACAGCTTCCTTTGATTAAAACTTTAAAATATAACTGCTGATGATTGAATTGTCTCTGACACATGGTTAGATTAAAAAGCAAGAAGTAAAGAAGTAGTATTTTTGCACTTTGATAGAAAAGCATACACACAGACAGTACATATTTGCGTATTCATAGAACATCTCTGAAAGTATAAGTAGGAACTGGTTAATGAGTTCTATTCTGGGAAAAATTTCTTGGCGTCCAAAACATGTGAGAGAATTATCTTTCAGTCTATATATTCTTTCATAATGTTTGAATTATTTTTCATAAAATATTGTATTTAAAATATTTAAATTACTTTTTTATTTTTTACTTTAAGAAATGGAGATTGTAGATAAAAGTGGAAGTAGGGTCAAGCCTTCCAAAATGTGCCAATATGAAAAATAATGAGCTGTATTTCAAGTAAATGGGATGATATCAGAGTAGAAACTTGAGCTCTGAATGCACACTTGTGTTGGAAGCCACTTTGTTACCTACTAACTGTAGATAACAGATACTTTTTTCAAAAATATCATACCTCAGTTTCTTCACCTGAGAATTGGAGCTAATAGTATCAATTACAGAAGATTTTTTTTGGGAATAATACAAATATTTTTTTATGTAGGAAGCCCTGTGGTTTAGTAGTAAGGAGTTGCACTGCCAACCCGAAGGACCATAGTTCAAATTCATGAAATTGCTCTAGGGAGAAAGATAGACAAGCTTCTCCAATAGGATTTACTGCCACTGAAAATCTGGAGGGTCAGATATAAGTTGGTTCCAACTTGAAGGTACACACCAACATACACACATCTTTTATGTAAGGAGGGAGCTCTTCTATCTTTTATATAAAGAAAGAGGTCTGGTGGCTTAGAGGTAAGGAATTGTACTGCTGATAGAAAAGTACAAGGTTCAAATCCACCAGCTGTCCCATAGGATGAAGGTGGGCCATCTCCTCCCATGTCGATTTACTGCCTCTGAAAACCCATTGGAGGTAGCTATGAGTCGGTTCTGATTCAACAGTACTCAACAACAAACAGCATATATAAAATAACCAACAGTTAAAAAAATTACCACCTGATTAACTTTAGAAAAAATCCCCCCCACAATATACATAAAGTCATCAAATGTGGTCATTAGTAATATCATGACATTAAAATGTTATTTAATATTATACTAAATTAATAATGGAAAATGTTGAATATGATTTCTTACTATATTGATTGAAGCATTTACTCAATGTCTCTGCATCTCTAGGTCACACTTGTAGAAAAAAAAAATAAGAAAATTATTAAAAATCATGCTGCTTTGAATATCCAATGATACCCTTTCTACAGAAGTGCTTTACATTCTGTGAAACTGTGCACATCAAAAACGCTGCTATTATTACTAGGCATAGTTTTTTGTACTAGGCATAATCCTTTGCTCTTGATGTTATAGTATCTCTAAACACTTATTTTATACCATACTACAAAAAAGAACCTCTAACTTACCTATGTCTCCTCCTCCTTTGATAGTTCTGTCAAATTTTGTAAGCAATAGTCATTCATTTTTACTTTGTTCTTTTATTTTATAGTGCACAATTATAATTTTGGACACGTTGTAGTGAAATACATCATGTGGATAGAAAAGTATATTAAACTCCTATGCAAACAAAATTCATAATTATAGAACTGGTGCCTAGGAATTTTAACACAAATGAAGTAGGGTTTGGAAACCCCCTTGAAGATCCACATTCCATTTGCGTTCTTTAAATAAAAACCTCTTCCTTTCTCGAAGAAAATCACCATCCAGGCTTGCTTGATAATTATATCATGCTACCGTTTATTAGTTCACCTTGTATATACGCATCTTGAAATAATACAGTTCATTTGTCAATACCTCTGAGCTTTACAGGAATTGAAACATATTGTAGATCTTTTTCCTTTTCTCCTTTAATTAAGTGATGCATCTGTCTGTATGTATAAAATGAACGGCTAAATCATAATGAAGTAGATGAAAACACAAAATATTTTCACCCCATATGAAAAGTTAGAAATCTTCATATAGATTCTTCAGAAAGACCTCATAAAAATTTTTCTATATTATCATGAAGAGTTAGGCAAATCTCCTTACAGTGCTACCCTATACAAATATATGCATAACATACATGCATGTATTTTTCTTTGTAATTAAGACAGATCATGTTCTGCATATTATTCTATGTGTGTGTGTTCCTTTTGGTGATGGATAAGTCTTACTCACACTTCTGAAAACCTTGCTGTGTGGTGGTTTAGAGCAGATCTGTGCTGTAATTATGTATCTTCATTGATAAACATGAACTCTGTCTCTAGTTTATAAAGCTGATAAATAATGCTGCAATGATTATGCTCGCACATATATCTTTGGGGGAAAGATTAGATTTTTTTATAGTCTAAATAACTAGAACTAGTTTTCCTTGCTTAAAATTTACAAATTGTATCGATTTGCTGTTTGAATTACCAAACTTGATACTCATAGCAAGGACTTCAAGCATCCACATGCTCAAAATAGTAAGTCTAGTTATTCAATTTGTGATGACATAAAGCAACACATGCTTTATTCACTACACATGTTTGCATTCAACTAGAGGGAAGACTTAGAAATGAGTTCAGCCTTTCCTTTCCTGTAATAACTTCTCTTCTAACATCATGCTCCAACAAAAGTCATTTATGTTGCTTTCTAGTTACTCATCCTGTATGCTATATTTATATGCAAATCATGCTGCAAGGCTAGATTAGGAATGGAAATTTCATTGACGAGTTAGTCCCTGATTTTCATTCAGTTGTTCACTGAATAAAAATAAATAAATAAACGAACCTCATTCTCTGCCAGGTCCTTTGAAGACTGAAAGGAGCTATGCGAAAGCTCCTCTGTTTTCTTACTTGTACAATGAAGTGTCCAGACTTGAATTGTTCTCCATAGTTTACACCAGTGTGTAGAGTATTTGATTTTGTGACTCTATTCTTAGCTCCATTTTTTTTTAAAAAAACAGCTCACCTCATTGCTGCCGAGTCAGATCTAATTAAGAACTGACCCTCTGCTTAGTTTTACAAGGCTAAAAGTCACATGGCTGATTTCCCATTGATTATGATGCTGACTATCTGTCTAGTGGGAAGAACTATCAATTTTTTTCATGTTGAGACACAATCCATATTGAAGGCTGTATTCTTTGATCTTCTGCAACAAGAGCTTCAAATCTTCCTTACTTTTAGCAATCAAGGTTGTGTCATCTGCATAACACATGTCACTGATGAGTCATCCTTCTATCTTGATAAATTCTTCTCATAAAGTCCAACTTCTAGAACAAATTTCTCAGCATTCAGATTGAACATGTATGGAGAGAGGATACAAACTTGTCATACTCCTTTCTTAATTTTAAACTATGCAGTGTCCCTTGTTCAGTTCATATGACAACCTCTTTGTCTAGGTATAGATTTTGTTGTTGTTAGGTGTCATTGAGTTGAGTGCGACTTATCGTGACTCTAGGAACAAAAAGATCTGAACCATGTTCTATCGTATGCCATCCTCACACAAGAGCCCATTGTGGCAATCACCATGTCAATCCACCTGGTTGAGAGTCTTCCTCTTCTTCACCAGGCTTCCACACTTCCCAGCATCAAGTCCTTCTCTAAGGAATAACACCTCCTAGCAACTTGGACAAAGTATGTGAAGGGAAACCTCATCATCTTTAACTCCAAAAAGCACTCCAACTGCACCCTCTCCAAGACTTATCTTTTTGTTCCCTTGGCCACCCATGGAATGTCTAGGGCTCTTCTCCAACATCACAGCTCAAAGGCGTCAGTTGTTTTCCTGTCATCCTTATCCATTGACAGCTCTCAGATGCATAGCAAGTAATCAGAAAGACTATGGCCTGAATGAGATGCACTTTAGTCCTCAAACTGACATCAATACTCCTCAATAATTTGGAGAGGTCCCTAAGTGTAGGTTTTTCCCAGTGCAATGTATCTCCTAATTTCTTGACGGCTGGTGCCAAGGGTGTTAACTGAATATCCAAGCAAGATGATGCTGTTGACAGTTACAATCTCCTCTCCATCTATCATGATGGTGCCTATTGTGCTGAGTGATTAGAAGTGGCCAATTATAGGTTAGCAGTGCAATCCCTCCATAGCTCCCTATTCTTACCACCTATACCACCATAACTCCCAATTCTTAGGTAGATGATAACATAAAACAAATGGAGTAAAATACCAGGTAAACATGATGACTCTATATCCTATGTAGAGTCAAGATGGTGAGCTGACAGGTTAGAAACAAGTGGTCAGAGAAATTAGCTCTACAAATATGGAATCTATCATAAATACTTCACCTTTACAAGAGTTTTCCCCAGGTTACATTTTTATTTGGGGCGTTAATTTAGTGTGGACAGAGTAGACTTCTTTATATGACGTGGTCATGTAAAAGGGTTTTGTTTGCTTATTTGTTTGCTTGTATTTATCATCAGAAGCTTAAAATCAACACCAAAGAGTCTGTAACACAAACATTATTTCTTCTAGAATATTCCCCAAAAATTTCTGTTCCCAGTGAGATAACTGTACCTGAAGCTAAGAACTTTTTGTCTTCTGTTTTTCTCTCGTGTTTCTAAGCACAGAGCTAGCAGCACTAACAGTATAAAGTCAACAGAAATATTTATTAAACACCCCACAGTGAGTTGTGGGCAGAGTGCATGACACTGAGGGACTTAATTCTGAGTTTCCCAATGGTAGCAATACTATGTTCTAATCTGAGGGATGTCTTTGGTGAGTGCTCTATCTTGGAGTGTGGGCAGAGCCAAGAGATTTCCCATAATCTCAGAAAGTTATAGGGTGTTTGGAAGTAATGTGATCAAAGACCAAAAACACATTCCCTGGTTGCAGGAAAATAACAACTTGTCTGTCTTTCCTCCCAGCAGGAACCTATCTCCTGTGCTGTGAATTGAAATTTGAGGAAGACTAATGATTTAAAAAAAATTATTTGACTATATATAATTGTTGTGCTGTTGTTATGTGCTGTCAAGTTGCCTGTGACCCATAGCGACCCTATGTACAGCAGCTCTGAACCCTGCCCTGTCTTGAGACAGTCTCACTAATTCTGACACACCAAACCCCATTTTCCCAGTTACTGTATCAATCCATCTCATCCAGGGTCTTCCTCTTCTGTGCAGTTCCTCCACCTTTCCAACCATGGTGTCCTTCTTCAAGGACCAGTCTCTCCTGGCCACATCCAAAGCCTGTGAGACAAAACTTCAAAATCCTAGTCTCCAAGGAGAAATTTGGTTTCATCGTCTCCAAGAGAGCCTTTTAGTCCATGGTATGTTCAAGACTTTTCTGCAGCACCACAACCCAAAGACATTGATTCTTCTGTCGCCCTTGGTCATTGTCTGAAGTATAGCAAGTAATTATGAAGACCATGGCCTAGCTTAGGTGCTCTTTGCCATCTAGACTGACATGGTTGCTTTTCAGCACTCCAGAGAGGTAGGACTACATAGGATTTTATTGTCTATGCTCTGTAGAAGTTTTTCATGCGGATACTCTATAGTGTGCATGTAGTGCTGTCAACATTTCTGTCGGTTCTCAATTGCCAGCTCCTGGTTCCATCCAGGTTCCTGGCTTAATGTGCTGCTATGACATTTAACATCCCCAAGAAATTAACTCAAATAGGACATTGTGTGACTTGGACATTGAGCAAACATGCCTATACCCTGAGCATTCATAGATTATTTTTCACCTTCATGTTGTTTAATAACCTTTCTGTTTTTCATTTTCAAATCAATACTTCTCCTTTGTTCCTTGATGCTGTTATAATTAGCACTGGTTTTGCTGCAGTTGAGATTCGTGGATTTGAGTCAACAAAGGAGACGAAGATGTACATGAGGTAGATGGACTTAGTGATGGCAACAACAAGCGGAGTGGACATTGTGAGGATGGTAGGATAGGACAGGATGGGTTTCATTTCTGTTATTCGTCAGATGGCTGTGAATAGTAATTGACTCAAATGCAACTAACAACAATGAGTTTAAATATATATTATTTTTCCTATTTTTATTAATTTTAATTAAAGTTGACAGAGACTTTGGGTTTCCATTCATTCATTGTTGTACACTCTCCTCCCTGCCCACCCTTCCCCCCTCCCACTTTTCTTTTTGAAAAGTAAAAAAAAAATAAAATAAAATATCTTTCATTGTTATATAACTCCCCACACCTGCCCCCCCAAGTCCACTCCACTATGCAGCTCTCATTCTGGACTCTTGTCATGAAAATAATACCTAATCATATATCCTTTTAAAATAGTTCTCTTCCTCATCTGTTTCAATGCAGTATACATTATTTATCCCCTCTTCTCTTAGTTTTCCTCTAACACCAATGTCAGTCCCACTTTACAACAGTGGCACGATGCAGTATTTGTCAATTTGACAAATTGTGAGCTATTTCACTCAACATAACATTCTCCAGGGTCACCCATTTTGTATAATTCATGAGTTCTTTGTTTTTCAATGCAGCATAGTATTCTAATGTGTGAATATACCACAGCTTCTCTATCCATTCATTTGATAATGGGCACTTGGGTTGTTTCCAGCTCTTTGCTATTGTAAACAAAGCCACAATAAACATGGGTGTGCATATATCTGCTTGAATGGCAGTTATGGTTTCTTTAGAGTATTTTCCCAGTAGTAGAACTTCTGGGCCAAATGGTATTTCTATTTCCAACTTTTTGAGTAAGTGCCATACTGCCTTCTGTAGTGGTTGCACCATTTTACACTCTCACCAACAGTGAATAAGAGTTTTAGTTTCTTTGCAACTTCGCCAGCACTTGCTGTTTGCTAAATACATATATGATCAAACTAAATATTTTTTTTGTATGTAGGGGAAGTTTATAATAATGTTATGAAATACAACATTTTATATATTTAAACAAATAACATTGGCATTTATTGTTACTATTAAAATACGAGGGTGCTTTGGTGGTCTAATGGCAAGGAACTACATTGTCACCCAAAAACATGTGGTTTGAATCCACCAGCTGCTTCTCAGAACGAAGAAGGACAATCTTCTCCCTTGTCATTTATTGCCACTGAATCAATGAAGTGTCAGTTGTGAGACAATTCTGACTCCACAGCCCTTAAAAACATGAAAATAGAAATCCTCCAGTTTTCAGAAAAAATTACTTCAGAGACCTTCATTCTTGTGAAAGATCCATATTAGTACCTAGTTTTGATTAAAAAAAAGAAATATGAAGATCCTTTTTGTCTTTGAAAAAAATAGGGTGAAAAGAATAAATAATATTGTTTATAGGGTATAAGAGGTAGTGAACATGAGATCACCATGTTCAGTCTTTAATGAACACTTAGCATTTCAGACTGATCTGTATTCAGAGAACACTACATCTATGTGCTTTGCTTTGCTGTTATATGTTGTTTGGTATGATTGAGTAGGTTACTTTTTTGGATCTGAGGTGGTTGTGGTTGTTGTTGTTAAGTGCCATTGACTCAGTTAAGACTCACAGCAATCCTCTGAAAAACAAACAACGTCAACCTTTTCCTATCTCTTATCATTTTCATCATCTCTGACACATTTGAACCCATTGTTGCAGTTACTGTCAACCTTCCATTCTGAGTGTCTCCTTCTCTTTCTCCAAACCTCCACCTTTTCAAGCATCCTATCCCTTTCTAAGGAAAATGGACAGTCTCCTCCCACACAACTTACTGTTTCTGAAAACCCACTTGAGGGTCAGTTCTGGTTTGACCGCACCCAGCAACAACACAATACTAGCAGCAGTATGTGAAAAGTATGAGAAAGAAAGCTTTCCCACCTTTTCAGGACTCAGATCTAAAGTAAACTAATGAATCAGTGAAAAAGAGAGAGGTCCCCAGCAGGGTGGATTGCAACGATGGGTTTAATCAGAGGAACAACTGTGATGACGGCACAAGTGTGATGATTTGCTCAATTTATAGAATGTTGAATTTTGGTTATGGTGAAGATTCTCCATGTCGTGATTGTGAAAAGAAGCAAATCTGACTCAGACTAAGTGAAACTAAGAAGATTCTTAGAGGAAAGGATGATAAAATTTGGTCTCACCTAATTTGAATATGGTATTAGGAGGCTCTTGAGGGGAAAAAATGCTGGGGAAAGTAGAGGGTTATCAAAGGAGAAGAAACCTCCCAAAGAAGTGAATTGAAACAGTGGCTGCATCAATGGGCTTACACATGGCACATGCAAGAGGATGACGGAGCAAAGAGTAAGATTTCAATCCGTTGTTCATAGGGTCATATGAGTGACCTAACAGCAGCAAATGCAGATGACACAACCTTGCTTGCTGAAATTGAAGAGGACCTCATGTGCTTGCTAGGGCAAGTCAAGACCGTAGTCTTCAATATTGATTGAAGGTTAACATCAAGAAAACAAAGATTTTCACCATTGGGCCAATTGGCAGCACCATGATAGATGGAGAAGAGACTAAGGTTGTTAGTAATTGCAGCTTGCTCAGCTCCACAGGAAATCAAAAGATAAATTGCACTGGCAGGCAACATCTGCTTTTAGGGAACTCTCCAGAGTACTGAGAAGCAATGACATCAGTCTAGAGACTAAGGTGCACCTGATCCACACCATGGTCTTTGCAATTACTTGCTCTGAATCAGAGAGCTGGAAAGTGACTAAGGATGACAGAAGTAGAATCAATGTCTTTCAGTTGTGGTGCTGGAGAAGAGTCTTGAAAACACCATGGACATCCAAGAAAATCAGTGTCTTTCTTAGAGAGGGTAAAGTCAAGTTTCTCCTTGGAGGCTAGGATTTTGAAGTTCTCTCTTGTCCATGTGCCCGAAGTATGTAAGACAGAACGATGCTTGGAAGGGTGGAGGGACAGAACAAAAGAGAAAGACGCTGGAGGAGGTGGATTGATACAGTAACTGGGGAAATGGGGATAAGTATGTCAGAGTCAATGAGACTGGCTTAGGATAAGGCAGGCTTCAGAGCTGTTGTACATAGGGTCACGATGAGCGACAGCAATTCATCAACACTTACAAACACCAACAAACAGCAAGAACAAGTCTTCGCTTAAAAGCAAACTTCCACTCTTTCCTTATCACAGAGAACTGATGGGTTTGAACTGTTGACCTTTCTGTTTAGAGTCAAAGGCTTAACCAGTTTACCACTATGGCTTCTGATATAGGCGTGTGAGGATGTACATCACTATCTTTGGTCAAATCTGGCTCTTGCCACCTTCTATAAGTTTTCTACATTTGTAAGTCTTACGAGAGAAGGCTGTCCGTCCTTCTCTCAATGAGCAGTTAGTGGAGTCAAATCTCTGACCTTCAGGTGAGAAGTCCTCTATATTACTTTCTAAGGCACCAGGGTTCCTTTGATGTACATATAGCACATGTTGTTAGAAACTGTTGAGTCAAGAATGACTCATAGCAATCCTATGAACAGAAGGTCTGAACCCTGTTCTATTCCTGGCACACAAGAACCCATTGCATCAGTCATCGTGTGAATCCACCTGATTCAGGAGCTTCCTCTTCTTTGCCAACCCTCCACCCTTCCTAGCATAATGTCCTTCTCTAAGGAATAGCTTCTCTCCTAGCAACACTCTTAAAGTATGTGAGACGAAGCCTCATCATTCTTGCCTCCAAAGAGCCCTCCAGCTGCACCCTCTCCAAGACATGTCTGCTTGTTCCCTTGGCCATCTGTCAAAAATAAAAATTAGGTGATTTCCTGAAGTAGATGAATAGTGATACATGCAGTGATGAAGCTTCACTGGGATAAAAAGAAATGCATGGGCTAACAAAAAAACAAACAAAAGAGGCGGTAGAGGCAACATGTTGTCTTACAGTCATGATGGAGATGGGTATTTTAATCTGATAATTAGTTTCATCATGAATCAAATACTTTTAAGCAGCTTTAAAAGAAATACCATTTAGTTTCATTTTGATGAGAATGAAGCTTTGCTTCATTTGACCAAGGGTGTTTAAGATTTGAACAATAATGTGTAATGTAGAAAGTCTTTAACAGCAACCTTTTCCATTCTAACTAGCGCGTAATATTGGTTTTGCAATCATTTAGTAATTATATAAGGAGGACATATTTATTACGAATTATTGATTTTATAATTACTGCTGCTGGTGTTCACATTATTACACAATGAAAATTTTTTAATATACAGTGCTCTTCACCCTCAGCTGGCGAACATACAGTGCAATGCAATTTAAAGAGTAGTCAAGAGTAGATTTTTATCGATATTTTTTTTTCACCAACCAGCTAAATGATTCACCTTCTGGGGGTAAAAATACTAATAATAATGCTTAAGCAGAGAGGAATGTCCAATTTCAAGGTCATTCATGAAAGTTGATTATAGCCATCCAATGAGCACAAGGTTTTTATTTTATTGTGAAGTTATCTTTGCCACCCTCATTGCTGAGAATTAAAAGTTATGGCTGTAAATTTGCTGCCAGCTAAATAGACATCAAAGGCCACAATCATACACTAGATCATGACACATGAAGATATATCTCTTATGAAATTGATTTTTTTCATGTGCAAGGCAGCTCTGTGCTACTCTAGTCGAAGAGCTCAGCACAGGAAACGTCTAGGCGAGCTGAGTGTAATTGTCAGCATAGTTTATATTCTGAGCTGAGAACTCCTTTATTTATTTTTTTTTTTTGCTTCTCCGTGAAGATGTGCAAAAAAGGTTGTCTAAGCACATATTTTTATTTCACTTGCCAACAGATTGTGAATAGCTGATTTAAGGTCACTGTCACCCCCAAATGGGAAAAGATTAGGTTTCTGAAGACCAAAAATATTAAAAAAGTCTTCCCAAACAATATTTGCTGCTCACCAGAATTCAAAATTGCTGATTTTCATGCCAGAAACATCCCATAGAGTTTTGTAAAGGCTGTAAGTCTATTACGCTGTTTTAATCCATCAGATTTTCACTATCCTGAGGATAAAAGCATCAAATAGAATTACACAGGCTTGATTAGGGTTTTTCTCTCTTCTGATATCCTCCTGCTATTACAGAGGAACTATATTTTTCACAAACAGTACACAAATAACAAGTTGTGTCTAAACAAAATACCTGAAAAAACCAACCACACTTTGAATGTATGCTAGGTAGGGATGCTATTTCCCTGCCTCCTATGTGATATTTTATATAAGTAGTATTTTAACCTTTACATTTCACTGGTGTGATGAGGGACACAAAATTGGAGTGAACGTTGAACACAGGAGAAGAGTTAACCCCAAACCCCTTTGTCATCAGCAAAGTAAGACTAGTTATTATAGTTCATATGAAAGTTAAATTCCCAGCTCACCAGCCTGGCATTAAAAGACCTCTCAAATTATATCTTAAATTTATCATCCAGTGCATGCCTTGTTCTACCCTAGCAAGACTTAGCTTCTCACTTCACACAATTGACATCTTTGCTCTTTAGCATTTGAAAGAAACCCTTGACAACAGATGTCCCCAATATCAAGTCTCTTTTTCTCTTAAATTTTATACTTTTTTCTACTAGTTTATTTACAAAATTTGAATACAAAATCGAACAGATTTCTTCAATTTCTTTCACTCACCCACCCATCAAATTGTATAACCCAACGATTAATCTCCCCTTCCCCCTGCACATCCACATCTGTTTCCAGCCTCTCCTACCCTTCCTGGATCCTTATACTCATTCTACAATAATGGCTAGATACAATATTTATCCTTATTGGACAGAGTTCACTCAACATACTGCTCTCCAGTCCCTCCCAAGTTAGATAATAATTTGCAAAATCATTGCTCCTGCGTACTGCATAGTATTTCGTTGTGTGAATTAACCAAAATTTCTCAGCCCATTCATTTGTTGGACATTTGGGTTGTTTCCATATTTTTGTGATGGTGAATAATGCTGCTATGATCTCAGTTTGTGCCTCAGTCCTCATAATCTCAGGGTATATTCCAAGTAGTGGAATAGTGGGGTCGTATTGAATTTCTATGTTCGGCTTTTTGAGGATTCGCCAAACTGACTTCCAGAATGGTTGTACCATTTTACATTCCCACCAACAATGTATAAGAGTTCCTTTCCAACATTTATTACTTGCTGCCCTGTTAAACTTTGCCACTGTTACTGAAGTTGTGTAGTTGTTATAACCTCATTGTGGTTTTGATTTGCATCGCTTTTATTGCCAGTGATATGGGGCATTTCTTCATGTGTCTGTTTGCCATTCAAATATATTGTTCCTTTGTGAAAATTCTTTCCGTGTCTTTTGCCCATTTTGTAGTTGGGTTATCAGTTTTTTGTTTGTTTGCTTTGTGGAGGCCTATGAATATTCTGTAAACTTTTGTTATAAGACTCTTGTCTGAGACGGTATTACCAAATGTTTGTTCCCAGTCTGTAGGTTTTCTTTTCACCCTGTAGGAAAAAGGTTTTAATGCACACATGCAATTAATCTTTAGAATGTCCCTTGCATCAATTTTATTCTTTTTAGATTGTGCCTTTCTGGTTGTATTTGACACTCTGTTTTTACCTTGGACTAGCACTTTTAAGCTTAATCCCAGCTTGTCTCTTATTGATGTTATGGTTTTGGCTTTACTCCCAGGTCCCTGATCCACCTTGGCCTGATTTTTGTGTATGGTGTGTGATGTGGATCTTGTTTCAGCTTTCTGCTGGTGGAAGTCCAGCTTTGCCAGCACCATTTGTTGAAGAGGTTATCATTTCCCCATTTGAGAAGCATGAGACCCCAAATGAGGTTATTGTTTCCCCATTTGAGAAGCAAGATACCCCAACTAAGCAAAACATTTATGTGAAACAAAAATGAGGTTGGAGGCATAGCACTCCCTGACCTCAAAACATACTACACAGCAATAGTAACCAAAACAGCTGGTACTGATACATTTACAAGCACATAGACCAATGGAACATAATTGAGAACCCAGAAATAGTCCCAGCTATCTACGGTCAACTTAAATTTGGCAAGGAAATAAAAGCTTTCATATGTCTCTTGATTTCTTGACTGCTGCTACCATGAATGTTGGTTGTGAATCCAATTAAAATAAAATAATTGACAACTCTTATCTTTATTCCATCCTCTGTGATGTTGACTATTGATTCAGTGGTGAGGCATTTTATTTTCTTGATATTGAGATATAACCCATATATAAGACTTTGATCTTCCTTGGTAAATATTTGAAGAATTCTTCACTTTTTAAAAATGATTGTGTTAATAAGTCTTCCTCTAAACCTGATTCTACATTCTTCTGTATATAGTCCAGCTTCTTGAATATCTGCTCAGCATACAAATGGAATAGGTATGAAGATACAGTCTGAATATATAACTTTCCTGATTTTAAAACATGCAGTATTCCCTTGCTGGTTTTGGATAACTATTTTTTGGTCTATGTTTCACAAGAGCATAGTTAAGTGTTCTGGTATTTTCAATTGCCTCAATAATAAAAAAAATTTGTTATGATCAACACACTCAAATGCCTTTGCATAGTCAAAATACACAGAAATTCCCTTCTGGATTCTCTGTTTTTAGTCATAATACGTCTAAGATCAACAGTGATATCTAACCTGCCATAGTATCATCTGCAACTACTTGCATTTTTGACTGTTCCTGTCAGTTTTTAAAATATATTTTGTATTGATTTTCATATAACAATATCTTTATAGTGTATTTTATTCATAGTCACTGTTTTATACAATCTTTCATTTACAACATGTTTCATGTTTCATTTACATTCTATTTTACACTATTTTTAATGCTAGTTCATTAACAGAATTGAACACATTATTTTTCACACAAGATACTTACCATTTCTCTCACCACCTCCACGCATTAAACCGTGTGACATCATGATTAATTCCTCTCACCCCTCACATCCTCACCCTTCTGCTTTCACCCTTTCAGCCCCCTTCGATCCTCATACTCATTCTACAATAATGGTTTTATACAGTATTTGTCCTTGTGGGACTGAGTTAGTTCCCTCAGTGTAATGCTCTTTAGTCCCTCCCAAGTAAGGTAATAATTTGCAAAATCATTGCTCCTGTGAGCTGCATAATACTCCATTGTGTCAATGTACTATAATTTCTCAAAACATTTGATCGTGTTTGGACATCTGAGCTGTTTGCAGACATTTTAAAATAATTTTCATCAAGTCTTTACTTGTTTGTGTTTTTAATGATACTATTAGTTAATTTTACTCATTTTATCACTGCCTTTTTTTTTTGATGGGAACAAATATGACTCACTTCTTGTCAGTTGACCAGGTGTCTTCCAGATTTTATTTTATTTTATTATTTTATTTTATTGTATTGTATTGTATTTTTTTACATAGAGTGATAAGAACATCCACAGTTGCATCTATTTCTTGAAACACTTCAATTGTTCTTCCATCATTCCCTGGGGTCCTCTTTTTTTGCCAGTACCTACAACTTGAATGTCTTTCTTTTAGACTCTTGTTGGACCTGGAACCCAGATGAGATACAGACAAATGAAGCATTATACATGAGTCTGGTTGTGGATTCCCAGGCACTGTTTGCCAGGAAGACATGAGACGGAAAATTAGTCTTGATGTTCAAGTGAACAGAACAGCAAGTGGACGTGAGCACCCACTGTACCCTCCCCACTTGCTCCCATCACTGCCCGCTCACTTACCACTATGGCTGCCACCCATTTATCTTGATGTTAGGAATTTGACAGATTGAAAAAAAAGCAGCTTTACTAACATTATTTATTTATTTTATAGAAATATTTGCAGAAATGTGTATGTGTCAATGTTCACATATATATGTATATTTGTGTAAATTATATATCTCAGGAAGCTATTCAATGCTTATAGAAGTTGTCAAGTTAAAATACATAACCAATCAGATCTTGAAAATACTTCTAATGAAGGCATTTTGCTAGGATTTATGACAAAATTGAACATGAATGATTTCCTTTCATTTACACAATTTTCAGAAAAGCTTATGACCATTATATTTTTCAAAAGGGATTTTCATTTTCCAATCCTATAAAGATATGATTGTTATTTATATACCTTTCATTTGTCTACAGATGCTCATCTTAGTGATAATCAAATTAATGAATTATGAAATGAAGCGAAGAGAAACTCAACATTCTCATAACATTAGGACACAAAGCAATACAAAGTTCATTACTGAATTCCAAGTGGTACACATTTTCCTCACATAACTCACTTTCATGTCAGTACGTATAGATTTGAAGATTCGTTCATCTTCTGAATCTGCACATAAACTGGTCACAAAATTGGTTTCATGTTGGGGTATTAAATGTTTTTCACTCCAGTCTGACATCTTTTCTTGGGGAATGAACGTCTTATGGTTACTATAGAAATGAGAAATGAGGTATTCCAAATTGACACATATGACCATTTTGAAATCTTCTGACATTTTGATCAGTTCATTTCCAAAAAACAGATAACACTGAAAATCATTTCTGGACAACAGTTACTCAATTTCTCTACTCTAGATAATCCTACATATGGAACTAGGTCATTCAGTATATGTATGTACTTTACAAAGTTTTCCTTAACTATACTCTTTCTTCCTCTTTTTTTTTTTAAGTTATAAAGCGTGTAATTTAATTTGGAACCACAGTATAATACCCATGGAAAACAGTGAAAAAATCAAGTAACATAGTGAACTGGGCGAATCTTCTGCAAAAGATCTCTTCCTCTTTAAGGCATGAAAAAGTAAAGTTGTCACTTGGAAAATGATCTTTCTTTCTCTTAAATATAAGTTTAACTACTTTTTTAGAGCTCTTTTTCTCTATGTTTATGTATAAAAGAGAATGAATTGCTTTCATTTCTTTTCTTAATTATATCAAGTGGAGAAGACCTCTCTATGGCAAAATGAGTTCAGATACTGATCATCTGAACAACAACAACAACAACAAATTAGAGGATTATAAGTGATAGTCTATCTCAAAATATTATTTTCTTTGACTTGCTTGTGTGTTTGATTTTATTTGCTTGTTTGCTGTAGTTCAGTGCATATCATCAACATGCACAGAAACAATTGTTGTTGTTGTTGTTATGTGCCGTCGAGTCACCTGCAACTCATAGCAACCCTATGTACAACAGCCCTAAACTCCGCTCTGTCCTGTGCCAATCGCACTGTCTCTGGCACTCCCATCCCTATTATCTCAGTCACTGAATCAATCCACCTCATAGAGGGCCTTCCTCTCCTGCGCTGTCCCTCCACCCTCCCAAGCATGATGTCCCTCTCTAAGGACCGGTCTCTCCTCACAACATGTCCAAAGTATGTTAGACGGAGTAGCCTCAGAATCCTTGCCTCCAAGGAACCACCTGGTTTAACTCTTTCCAGGACAAATCTGTTTGTTTTCCTAGCAGTCCATGGTATTCTCAAGACTCTTCTCCAGCACCACAGCTCAAAGGCATCAATTCTCCTTCTATCCTCCTTGGTCATTGTCCAACTCTCTGATGCATAACAGGTGATTGCGAAGACCATGGCCTGTATCAGACACACCTTAGTCTCCAAAGACATACCATTGCTCTTTAGCACTTTGGAGAGGTCCCTAACAGCAGACTTTCCCATGGCAATGCGCCTTTTAATTTCCTGGCTGCTGGTGCCAAGATTGTTGTCTATGGAGCCAAGCAACAATAGTCAAGGAAAAAAATTAGTCAAGAAATCAAATGACTCATTATTGCATTAAGAAAATCTGTGTCCGTAAATATCTTTAAAGTCTTAAAAAGCAAGGTGTTACTAGGAGGACTAAGATGTGTTTGACACAATCCACAGCATTTTTCATTCATATACAAATAAAAAGTGGACATAAATTGGAAAGATGATTTGAACTGTGGTATCAATGATGTATATTGAATATGCAATGGACAACTAGAAGGCTAAACAAATACATTCTGTTGGAAGTGTATGTGTTGTTGGGAAGGTTTTGTTTCACATATTTTGTATATAATATCAAGAGGGGTCAAATCTTGGGAAAGGGTATCATACTTGGGAAAGTAGAATATCAGTGAAAAAGATGGTGACCTTCAACAAGATAACTGACACATTACAGTAATGGTCTCCATTATATTAGTGATGGAGAGGGGGATGGGGCACTGGTCATTATTTCATTTTGTTGAATGTAGGACAGCTGTGACTCAGAATCCACTCAATGACAACTAACAACATAACACCACCACCACATGTTGAAAGCTTTTTAAAGGTCTTCTCATTCTTATTTGTTATAGTATTTTAAATAAAAGGAAATATTACTCTAGAGGTCCTTCTATTTTTTCTTTTCCTTTAAGGGAAAATGTCAGAAACTTCAGGTAACTATGTGTAACAGTCCTTTTATTCCTGATATTATAATGACATTTTCCCCCTTATTACAATCCAAAAAGTTCTCAAGGTGTGATGAGAGTCAATGATTCTAGTTAATGCATTATGGTCTCTCACTTATTTAATAATTTGCATTCCCACCTTATTATTATCTTTTAA
The DNA here is from genome assembly GCF_000299155.1 of Elephantulus edwardii. Taxonomy (NCBI): domain Eukaryota; kingdom Metazoa; phylum Chordata; class Mammalia; order Macroscelidea; family Macroscelididae; genus Elephantulus; species Elephantulus edwardii. Next base: position 7,768,722 of record NW_006399826.1, read on the forward strand.
ACTATACTCATGCTCTTTAACTTTCAGATCAAGTCTTTCAACACCAAGTCAAACAGTCAACTTGTGATAAGTTAAAGAAGATCAATACTCTTTTGAACAGAAGCTCACCGTCCTTCTCAAAATGTAGGGGTTAATGTAAGATTAAACGTGGTAGCATAACTTTTGATTATCTGTGTGACACGATTTAGTAAAATAGCAGATCATTCAGAAATCATTTCTATTTGGCCTTGAGATGTATTAGAGGATGCATCTTTGATCTCCCTTTCTAATTATGTTTTCCTTTGGTCTAATGTTAAAGAAATAATTTGCATTCCCAGAGCACATACCAAGTAACAACAGAGAAAGGGGACTTAGAAAAAAGCAAAGGATGGAAAACCAGGATAAGCTTTTCAAATGCCATGGAGAATTCATAAAGTAAATTTCTATGTAAATAATCTAGATTTCATTCAATTTATCTTTTGTTCTGAAGGCCAACTTCTCTTTCTTTAAACTATTTCCATTTGTCTCCTCCCTCAAAATGAAAGAGCAACGAATAAACATGAATAGTACGAGTACCTGCCTAGAGATTCAGAATTATAGAAAATGCATATTGAGAAAACAAGTCTCTTGCCATTCAGAAGCTCCCAGTCAGTGCTGACAGATGAAACTAAAACATATGCAGTGTAGAAAATAAGAGATGACAGGGCACAAAAATATCATATAGTAATTAATTGTTCAATTGTTGTGGAGCGGAGCAGCCTAGCTCTGAGATTAAAGGAAGAGATCAGTGAGAACTGCTAGAGTTAGGGACAGCTCCCCATGGCATTTGAAATGGGCTTAAAGTCTGGGAAGGACTTGAATAAATACAAGGAGAAGAGAAGGACATTCCAGATGAATGCAACATCATGAATAAGCATGGTTTGGAAATCCATTGTGCAATACAAATATTTCTTTGGGGTCAGTAGAAAAAGGCTGGGCAACATTGTTTCATTTTTAAAAGCCTCTAAAATATTTGTTATCTAGAAAATTCGTAAAGAGGGAGGTAAAATTTCCCCTAGATAACAGTGTATGCCTGTTGTTGAAATAGACTGCTTCTTTCAGTTAGTATGGTAGCTGGTTTTAGAAGAAGAAGTCTAAAATTAAACAACATTTAATGTTTTGTGTTAAAATAGAGGTGACCAATTCTCCTACTTTTGAGCATCAGGTGTTTGTTGTAGGGCCTTGCTAAGCATCTTATCTATTCTCATTGTTGAAATAAGTTATGTAGGGAAATGATAGCCTCTTTAACAAATGGTGGCGAGAAAAATTGGAAAACCATCCTCAGAAAATTGAAGTGAGACCCACATCAGATATTGTACACAAAAACCAACTCAAGGTGTGTCATGGACCTAGAAATAAAACTGAAGACCATTAAATTAATTAGAGATAAACTAAAACAGCTTTCATCAGAGAAAAACTAAAACAACTCTAGAAGCATTAATCTCTAGCATGAACAGATTTTCAATCATAAAGAAAAAGCTATAACCAGCAGAGGATAACGTTTCTGAATGGGACTTTATAAAAAATCAAATGCCTCTGCATATCATAAACTTCCTCAACAAGATCAAAAGAAAGCTCCTAGACTGGGAGCAATAGTTGACAATGACGTTTCTGATAAGAGAATAATGTGTAAAATATATATAATATCCAGCACCTTATCAAGAAAAAGGCAAACAACTCAATTGCAAAATGTGTACAAGATATGAATACATACCACCATATAAGAATTTCTGATGGCCAAATAACTTAAGAAGAAATGTTCAAAATCCTAGCCATCTGAGAGATGCAAATCAAAGCATTAAGGAGGCATCATCTCATCCCAGCAACAATAGCAAAATTCAACAGAGGAGCAAACAACAGATACTGGCAAGAATGTAGAGATTGGAACTCTCATTCATTGCTGGTAAAAATGTAAAATGGGAAAAAAAACACCCCACTATATAAGGTGGTCTTGTGCTTTCTCAAAAAATTAGAAATAGAAATACCAACTGACCCAACTATGTCACTACTGGGAAACCCTAAAGAAACCAGAGCCATTACACAAACAGATGTATGTACATCAATATTTATTGTTACGTTATTTACAATCATGAAGAAATGGAAGCAGCTCAGTCACTCATCAGCAAATGGATGGATAGAAATTCGGTTTTCTTGGCATTGAGACTCATTCAATCCAAATTGAAGGCTGTAGTCTTTGATCTTCTATAACAAATGCTTCAAGTCCTCCTCACTTTCAGCAAGCAAGATTGTTTTATCTACAAACTCAAGTTTATTGGTGAGTCTTCCTTCAATCCTGATGCCACATTCTTTACCATAGTCTAGCTTGTTGAGTAATTTGCTCAGCAGATTGATTGAATAGGTATAGAGAAAGGCTACAACCCTGACACATGCCTTTCTTAACTGTAAACCATATAGTGTTCCCCTGCTCTGTTCACACAACAGCTTGGTCTAGGTACAGGTTTCACACGAGCACGACTAAGTGTTCTGGAATTTCCATTCTTCTCAATGTTAGCCATAATTTTTTATGATCCACAAAACTTTTGCATAAAAACACAAATATACTTCTGGTATTTCCGACTTTCAGTCAGGATCCATCTGATATCAACACAATGAACTATTTTAGGGTCCCCATTTTCAGCAATGTTAGTCATCATTTATTTTGATCCATACAGTCAAATGCCTTTGCATACTCAATAAAGCACAAATAGATATTCTTCTAGAATAGAATTCTTTGCTTTCAGCCAGGATCCATCTGACATGCAATGATATCCATGGTGACTCCTTCTAAATCTAGCTTGAACTTCTGGCAGTTCTCTGTCTATGAACAGTTCCAGGATTCTTTAGTGATTCTGAACAGTATTTTACTTGCATGTTATATCAATGATATTGTTAAATGACTTCCACATTCTGTTAGACTACCTTCTTCAGAAATGGGAACAAATATGGATCTCTTCCAGTCAATCAGCCAGGAAGCTGTGCTCCAAATTATCTGACAGACTAGTGAGCACATCCAGGCTTGCGTCTGTCATTTGACACCTATTATTGATATCTCATCGATTCCTGAAGCCTTTTTTTGCCAGGGCTTTCCTTGCAGCTTGAACTTCTTCCTTTCTTACCATTGACTCTCGATTTTATGATTCTTTCAGAAACAAATCAGTGTAGGTCAATTCTTTTTGGACTGTGATGTTGAAAAAATTCAGTTACTTTCTCACTCCTCAGATAAGTTTATTATCATTTGCTATGCCAGTGATTCCTAATCACATATGATGTTTGAAAACATTCTACTGTCCAAGCCATACCCCTTGCCAGTTAAACCAGAAGATTCGGAGAGTAGTTGAGCACAGGATTTTTTTTAAAGATTCACAGGCAATTATAATGCATCGAAGTTGTAGGAATCAGTGACTTATTTGAAATCAGAGTTAATTCTCTTTTATTACAAATTTATTAAAGTTTTCCATTATCCTAAACAGGATCAATGCCACATAAATATGCTTAAGCATTAAACACTGAGTAGATGTGAATTTAAAATATCTCTGCCAGTTTCTTTATTATGTTATTTAACATTTATAAATCTTTGTTCCTTAATCCATAAATTATTACAATAATGTGCCTCTGTCAGAGCTTATGTGATATTGAATGAGATGAATGGATAAGTTCTACAAAATGTTTGTCATATGGAGCTCAGTTGACCTTAGTCCTCTTTTTTCCTTGTCTTCACTCAACCTTAGGAATGAGAAAATTCAGTCCTCAAACAAATCGAAGCAATTTGTCTCAGTTCCATAGAGAGCTAAAACTGAGAGAATCCAAGACACCTTCAAGTGTCTCTTGCAAACATTGTTTTCATTATTGAATTTCAAAGGTAGTAGAGAGAAACAGCAACAACAAAGAGAGTTAATTGAGAAGGATAAATAAATTGGTACAGAGTATTGCATCCTTGCCTGGAAGCTTCCAATGCTGCTGTGATTCAAACTGATACTTACTCTTAACGTGCTCCTTCCCCCACAATCCGATAATGCCCTTCCTCCGTTTTGCAACCTCATTACATTCAAACTGATTTCTAGCTTCAAACCTTAAACAAAGACTCATTATTCCCATGTTTTCTTCCCATTCAGTGTTTCTGGGTTTTTCTTTTCTGTGTGTGTGTGTGTGTGTGTGTGTGTGTGTGTGTTTTAATATCTTCTGGGTTTCTTTTTTTCATACTGTAACTCACTTTTTAAAATCAGCTCCACAAAATAATTCTTGATTATTTTGGTTTCTTATTAACCTAGGTAAGACCATAAGAAGAGTTCTGATTTTCCTATTTAAAATTTCCTTTGAATTAAGATGTTTACCAATTTTCTCCCCTGATATGGGAGATGTTGAAGAAAAAAACTAAGAATGCAATGTATCATAAAGTAATTTCAGAGAAAAATATTTGCAGATAACCAGATAAGTCATTAATGCTGATCAGATCATTGTAATTAAGAAATAACTCACCAAATATTATATTCCATTTATAAGCAGTCCTACTTTAAGTTTATACGTTAGAATTGAAAACCCTACAACCAAGATGCACATTTTTTTACATAGTTCAGTACCAGTAAGTACCCAATTGTACATGAAGTTGCAAGCTTTTTTGAGAATAATAATTATTTCTCTTTTAATTGTTCAGCTGATTATGTCAATTCTATAATTTATTTAGTCAGTGTAGGCTCAATCTCAAAGTTTTAATCCAGATTCTGTCACTCATTTCCTCAATGACCTTGGGCAAGTCACTTAATTTCTCCACATCTCAATTTCTTTGTCTGTAAAATTGGGATAATAATCTTGACCTCGCAGAGAGGTTGCATGAATTAACTGATTAATGATTATAAAGCAATTTGAAAATACAGAACACTATATAAATGCTAAGTATTGTTATTAAGCAAATCAATTCAGAAAATCAAGATAATGACATTTCTTTTCAATCTATTTCTTAAAGTGCTTAATGCCTTTGCATCTAAGCACTGCATTGTTAAAAAAAAGTCGTTTAAATATTTATAACTTAAAGTTTCCTAGTTTAAGCAGTTCCTTAGAGGCAAAGATGGAGAAGCTTTGTCTCTTCTATTTGCACATGTAACCAGGAAAGGCTATTCCATGGAAAGGGACATCATGCTTGGGTAAATGGAGGAGAAAAAGACCTCCAATGAGATGTATTGACATAGTGCCTACAGCAATGGGCTCCAGTGTGTCAGAGATGATGAGGATGGCACAGGATAGGACAGGGTACAAGTCACCTTTTCAAAGGGTGGCTATGAGTCAAACTTGACTCGATGTCATCTACCAAGAACAACAACAACTACGTAGTATGCTCCAGTCCATTATTACAGCCACTGTGTTGTGTGAATGTGAGAATGAAACAGGACAGAGCAAATCTGAGATCTTTTGTTCATAGGATCATTATGAATCCAAATCAATTAGGTGTCACCTAACACTACATAGTAGAGAGCTCTAGTGGCCTAGTGGATAAAAAGTTGCACTGCCAACACAAAGGCACATGGTTCCAATTCGCCAACTGCTCCTTAAGAAAAAGATGGGCAATTTTCTTTCATGTAATTTATAACTTCTGAACTCCTGCTGGAGAGCTATGAGTCAATTTCAATTCATGGCAAATAGTAGTACTACATACTAGAAAGAGGAGAAATGGAAGGAAAAGCTTGAAGTGGAAATGTGAACTTTTTTATTTTTTTGCTTATGTTATATGCAGTTTTATCCAGGGAAACTTGATCAATTCTCATATTCTCTCTCTCTCTTTCTTTCTCTCTCTGTGTGTGTGTGTGTGTGTTTCTCTCATTCTATCTATGTATCTAACTGTTGTTGTTGTTGTTAAGTGCTGTCAAGTCTCAGGCGACTCATAGCAACCCTATGAAGGAGAATTATGTATCCTCAAATTATCTAAGAGATACATAGTGATATGCTTAAGTCTATATAGGTATGTTATAACCAGAGCTGATATCTGTTCTCAATTCTGGGCTGTCCAACCCATATCCAGAAGCACAGCAGACAACACTAAGGAAGGTTTTGAGTCTTGCCATCAAGGATCATACATAAGGTGACTTAGAAAACTATTATCCATCTGAGATATTTTGCTTAATTATTGTCAGCTTTCCCAAGTCAAGGACTCTCCTTCATAGGGTCGCTATGAGTCGCCTGCCACTCAGCACTTAACAATAATAATATCAACACAGAGAGAGAGATCAACTGGCCCAGTGGACAGAAAGCGATGCCACCAAGCCAAAGGTGGGTGACTTTTAATCCGTGGCCCTCGGGCCCGTCTTTTATTGTTTTGTTCAGACATTCCTCTAGGCCATATAATCCTGGTCTACAAGTTGCTGTACTGTGATCACATGTGGTTGCTGTGAGGCTAAACACTGTGACACTGATGTGTCAAATGTGTTAATGTTTGGCTACCCAATGCAGACAGCGAGTGCAGTGGAGCTCCCAGATTGAAACAAGTGTGGAAGGAGGAGTGGCATCCACTTCCATAATAGCTTGCCTCTGGAGACCCTATGAACCTGGAACGAGCATGAAAGGCACCCAATTGTCGAGGACTCTCCTTCAAAGGGTCACTATGAGTCACCTACGGCTCGACGGCACTTAACGACAACAACAAAATTGTCAACTTTAAAACTATATGAAATAATAATAGTTTCAAATTTATGTTTTTATGAAGTCTGTCTAACCAGTCATATTTGTTTTAGTGGGACATGATTCTCTAATTTACTAAACAGAAGGTCTAGTTAGGAAGCTGTTCAAGCCTCCCAACACTAACATCCTTAACGCTACTGTGTCGAAAAGGAGTAAGGAATTCCTCAGATAGATGTTTGGATTCTGAATGGGTCATAGGTAACAATTCTGATTGTAAAACCAGTCACACTTTAAACCATGTGTTCATTTGAGGTTTCCTATCTTCAAGGAATATATTTGCAAAATGTTAATACTGGAAGGAACATTAGAGATCATTTAATGTGATTTGTTCATTTTATGATAAGAAAACGGAAATCTTGAAATGTTATTTGTCCAAGGTCACAAAGCCAGTCAGTGAGAAAGCCAGGTCTGAAACCAGTACATGTTTTTAAATTGTTCCTTTACACTGGTTATAACTGACACTTTTGCTTTGAGGTTAGGACATTCATAAACAGAATAGCCAAATATCTAAGCATCGCTTCATCTATTATTTTCTTATCACTGTTCCCTTTAAGTTTTTTGGAAGGTATTGTCTTTAAAAGAGTGTAAATGTCTCTTTGGAACCAGTAAGACTTGATTGTCATGGTGTAAAAGAAAAATCCACAAGTGTTCTTTCATTTTGAGGTTTGTTGATAATGTTGCATAATTTAAGGTGAATAACTTGCCATATGCTTCCATTGTAAGTTTGCTTTGAGCAGGTGATACTTCATAGCCTTCCTTACTCATTCTTGGTTTTCCATAGCAATTCTGCAAATCCATAGCTGCTAAGGAAGGGACTAGTTTCATTCACACGGCCCAGCTGAAGTAAATACTGTTGATTCAAAACCCTCTATTGAATTATTTAGAGGACACCTTAACATCAGAGGAAATTTACCCCTTGGTACTTGAGGGTGTCTGGTCCAGTTCTTATCATAACTGAGTAGATCTGCGAACATCTAAGGATTTGTACAATCCAGCATGTGAAGTGTCACACCACTGACCTGAAATATGAAGGGAAGAACCTTAGTCAGAACCACCTCTTCACAAGGGCTGGTGAGCAGGAGTGGGAGAATGTCATGTAGGTCTAGATTTACGGCTCTCCTTTGGCACCAGGTGACATTTATAGGCTTTGCTGGATATAATGTTTGGTGCTCAAGTGTGGAGCTTGTCAGCCTGGTCGATAACACAGTTTCACAGCAAGATGATAAAAAATAACAAGCTACCACAAATGGCGGGTCATTGAGAACCTTGTATTTATTTTCCAAAAATTGGATCAGGTAAGACAAGTATCTGGCCATCTATTCCTCAACCCAGAGCCTCGTAGATTGGAAGCCTGTTTCCATCACCTCTCGGTCTCTCTTAAATACATCAATGCACCTACATACTTTGAAGCTCCCACTGGAATTTGGCACTCAAAATATGTCAAATTAAACTTGCCATCTTTTTCTTTCAAGTTGCTCTTTCTTGTGGTTATTTAGTTAGTTCATTAAAAAGGCATTGTTACATATATGAAAAATGTAATATGATTTGTGAATTCTGAAATAAAAACCTCACATGACTGTCATCACCAATGAAATAATGTCATACTTCAAAATATACAAGTATTGGCAACATCTCTAAGAAGGTAAAAAATAAAGTTGTCTACTATTTCTATGATGGGGTTTATTTAGATACGGTCTAGGGCTGGTTTGGGGTTTTAGGCTATAACCTTTCAATCACTTGCCATGCATCTGAGACCTGCACAATGAACAAGAATGACAGAAGGGCCTTTGGAGGCAAAGATGATGAGAATTCATCTCACATACTTTGGTCACGTTGCTAGGAGAGGCTATTCCTTGGAGAGAGACATGATGCTCAGAAAAGGATCAGTGACAGAGAGGAAGACCTTCGACTGAATGGGTTGGCAGGATATCTACCACAATAGGCTCTAATGTGTTGGGAGGTGCTAGTATGGTACAAGATAGGACAGGGTTTAGATATGTCATTTATAAGATTGCTATAGGTCACACTTGACGGCACCTGACAAAACAATATATTATAGTAAAGTGGTAAAACAATCTCTAGGAAGGTTTAGAGAGGATTATAGGAAATAATTCGTATAAGCTGTTTAGCACTGCACTGAGCCCACAACAAATATTCAGCAAATACAAGCTACAGTAACAAGTCCTAACAGCAAGAAAATGCAAAACTGATAGGAAATATAGTGGGATGGGAAACTAAGCATTTTCTTACTTCACATGAAATTATTTTTGTCTATTTGCAAGTATGCAAATAAGATATACAGATTATAGTCTAAAGAAATAAATACCTAAATGTTAGAATAAATCAAGAAGCAATCAGCTTTGGTCAAGTGAATATTAAACAACTGAAAAATTATCATTGACGAGTAGCAACAAATGGAATTCTGGTCCAGAGACCTACCTTGCTCTCTCATTGTTGCTTCCATTTGTCTGACCATGGCTTTAAACCAGTCACAAATAAGCCTGTGTAATCAGTGTCTTTCTGGAGAGGAATCTCAAAAGCTGGCTACTGTTGTTCAGGGTAATATTAAATCCCATCTCATCTGCTGACAGAGACAGTAATAGGTCAATAGCAGAATTCTTAGCTTTTATGTATGAGACCCAAGTTCAATTCCCAGCCAAATTTGTATCTTAAATGTAATATGTGTGTGTATGTGTATGTGCATGTGTGTGTGTGTGTGTGTGTGTGTGTGTGTGTGTGTATAAAATCTTGAGAATAGTATATGTTGTTTCAATGGTGAGAAAAATAAAAAATATGTTGTGCTGGACAAAACTGTTGTCAGTAACATTTTCAAAGTGCTAGATATGTGAAAATCATTGTAAACAGGAAGTCACACCTGACTTTAGCCATGATATTTTCAATTTGTTTCATGTGCCTGTGAAAGTGGGACAAGAGTCAAGACCAATGACCTGTTGATATTATTGAAGAATATTAAATATGCTATAGGAATTGATAGCATACCAAGTGACATATTTCAACAAACAGACACTTTCCTGGATGCATTCACTAACTTGTGCCAAGAAATCTGGAGGACAACCAACTGGCCAACTGACAAGTAAAGGTCTGTATTTGTTCCTATTTCAAAGAAAAGTGACCTGACAAAGTATAGAAATTATAAAAAAATATCAATATCACATGCAAGGAAGGTTCTGCTGAAAATGATCCAAAAATGACTGGAGCAGTACAGCAACAGAGAACTGCCTGAAGTCCAGGCTGGGTTTAGAAGAGACCGTAGTACTAGGCATAGTATAGCTAATATTAGATGGATCTTGGCTGAAAGCAGAGAGTACAAGAAGAATGTCTAGCTATGTTTCATTGATTATAGAAAAGCTTTTAACTGCATGGATCACAACAAACTGTGGCTAATTCAGAGAAGAATGGAAATCCCAGAACATTTGATTGTGTTTATGCAAAACCTATACTTGGACCAGGAGGCCATTGTCAGAACAGAGCAAGGAGACACAGCAAGGTTTAAAATCGGGAAGGATGTACATCAGGGATGTATTCTGTCTCCATACCTTTTTAATCTATATGCAGAACAGATCATCTGGGACACTGAGCTCTATGAGGAAAAATATGGCATCAGGATTGGAGGAAGATTTATTAACAACCTTTGTGATGCAGATGATACAACCCTGCTTGCTGAAACTGAGGAGGACCTGAAGCTCTTGTTGCAGAAGATCAAGGACTGTAGCCTTCAATATGGATTGAAACTCAACATCAAGAAAACAAAAATTCTCACCACTAGGCCAACTGGCAGCATCATGATAGATGGTGAAGAAATTGAGATTGTTAACAGCTTTAGTTTACTTGCCTCCATAATCAACACTCTTGGTAACAACAGCCAGGAAATCAAGAGATGAATTACAGTAGGGAAGTAAGCTATCAGGGACCTCTCCAGAGTACTGAAGAGCAACAATATCAGTTTGGAGACTAAGGTGTGCCTGATCCAGGCCATAGGCTTCACAATTGCTTGCTATGTGTCAGAGTGCTGAACAATGACTAGGGATGATAGAAAGAGAATTGATGCCTTTGAGCTGTGGTGCTGGAGAAGAGTATTGAGAATACCATGGACTGCTAGGAAAACAAAAATATTTGATCTGGAAAGGGTTAAGCCAGACTGCTCCTTGGAGGCAAAGATTCTGAGGCTTTGTCTGACCTACCGTGTGCATGTTGCAAGGAGGGACCAATCCTTGTAAGTAAATATCATGCTTGGAAAGGTGGAGGGACAGAGAATGAGAGGGATCGATGAGATGGATTGATAAAATGACTGGGGTCATGAGGGTAGGTGCGTCAGAGACATTGTCACACAATAAAGCACATTTTAGGGCTTGTATGTTGTATATAAGGTCACTATGAGTCACAAGGGACTCGACAGCACATAACAGCAAACACAACAACATGGACTTCCAAATTGAGAAACATTTCTTTCTTGGAAGAAAGGCAGCCAGAGTGAGTCTTAGAGGAACAGGTGATGAGACTTCATCTCACACACTCTGGGCATGTTTTCAGAAGAAGCCTAAAGATGTATAGTAAGATAGGTTGACACATTGAGTGCAGCAATGGGCTTTAGGATGACAGCGATAGTGAAAATATCACAGGATAGGGAAAGTTTCAGTTGTATTTTCCACAGTATTGCTGTGAGTTATAGCTTATTTGGTTCTACTTAACAACAACCACCGTTATGCTGCTGAAGAGTTTTCAGCAGATCTTCCCACCTAAGATAGACCAAGGGTGAAAAAACTGGATTTAATTCCAGAAAGTATCATCCCAAAACTATGGATTACAACGGTTTGATATTGCTATACATAGATTTACTTGTGCAGCAAGTAAATTAGCTTGACAGTTAAAACAGAAGCCTTTACTGGCACCAGTGCAGGAAAGACCAGAATGTTTAGTGAATGTTTCGTACCGTCTAAGACTATCTTCTAAGCCGTGACTGACATTTGCAAATGAAAATAGGAAAGATATCTCCAAAAGAGGGTCCTCCTGATGGAGGAATGTTGCGCAATGCAACGTAAACACCAACTAGAAGTGCCGATCTTGGGTGTAGGCAGATGCACAGCTGGAAAAACATAACAGCTTTCATCTGACACCTAGTCCCTTTTTCCATAGATGAGTCATAACATTGGCTCCATTTTGGAACACGCATAACTCTAAGCTTAGTTTTGGCAGGCGAATAAGTTTTGGAAACAACAAAAAGAAGACATATACCTTTTCCTGCAGAAATGTAAATACCTCATTGATGGATGGAAATTTGCATTATATTGTTAAAATTTTAAGAAAATATACATATTATATTTACATATAAATCTGCATATGGTAAAAGATACTTTATTCTTAAATTACATATGTATGTATGTATGTATATATGAGTGTGGCAGAAGATAGATATATACATATTCCTGTATCATATAATATGTCTTAAGATACATTGTGATTCCCCCCCCCCCTTTCAATTCCTGGATGATTAAAGGGAGCTCCAGTGGCCTAGTGGCAAGAAGCTGCACTGCAATCCCAAAGGCACATGTTTCGAATCCAGATGTCCTCCTGGAGGAGGGGAAATCTCCTCATGTGCGAGTTGGATCTGATTCAATGGTTCACAACAGGGGGGAGGGGGAGGAATTCTTAGATAATTAAATCTAATTTGTGTTTCTGAGTTGTCTGTCAGCTGTCACTATGAAGTTTACCAGCAGTGTTGAGAAACCATACTAATATAAAGTTCAATGTTAGGAAAATGTGACACAGAAAGCCATGATGGAGAACTTTGCATTTCTGGACCTTGGAGAATGAATGAGTCATAAGTGGATGAAGCCATTTTCTCAGTATATACCACTTGACCATTTCTTGGTTTTGTTTAATTCTACCTTATACCATTACTTTTAAAAAAATATTTTTATTTTATCTTATTTTGTCTCTGGTGGGGGTTTTAAATTAATTTTAATGAAAGTTTACAGAGACTTTGGATTTCCACTCATTCATTGTTGCACTTTTCTCCCTGCCCAACCGTCCCTCCAGCTGGCTCTTCTCTTTGAAAAGTAAATGAAAAATTCTTTCATTGTTATACAATTCCTCCCCCCAGGTCACTCCACTATGCAGCCTTCATTCTGGACTCATACAAACCAGGTTATAAGTGACATCTAGATGGTCTTTCTCTACTGAAAATTCCCAGAGAAGAAATTATGAAACAAAAAGGGGGGAAAAAAACCCAAACTATCTTGTAAACATTGTGCAACTCGTTTATATGCAACTACTTTATAGTCTGTTAGACTTTTCATAAAAAAAAATCTACATTTAATTATTCAGTCAATGCCATGGTCAGATGATTGAAGCATATATATTTTTGTTACCTTTCTCTCTCTTTTTTTCTTTTTACATAATAAGAACCAGTTGTGGATATCAAAAGCAACATGAATGATGCAAAAGAAAAGCACATATATTCACCATTGTTCTCCAGGTAGAGCATTAATATCTCTCCAAACAAGTACCAAATCCAAATACAATCAAAAATATAGAAGTTTTGGAGCCGAAGATTACTACACAGGGAGTTCAGAGACTTCTGAAAGCCGGGATGACTCTCTGAAAAACCCATAAACGTCCCTCCGGACACTTATCTGACTGAGCAGCTTAGGGAACCTGAAGAAGTTCAGCCATTCTAAGAGTCAGTGATCAGCTGTATACTCTGCTGAAAACCAAGTATGACTTCAAGGCTCCCGGAAGGCTCTCGCTAAAGATCTCCCCACAGCAGCTGAAGCAGGGAATCCCTACATCAGGTCCTGTGGCTGGCTAAAAGGCAAAAAATCCTTCACAAAGCTATTGATTTTTCAGGAGAAACCTAGGAAGCCCTCATGATAGAATGTTTAAACATTTGGCAGCTAACTAAAGAGTTGGCAGTTAAACCCACCGGAGCTATGAAAGGAAGATATGCCAGTCTGTTTTCATAAAGATTACAACCTTGGCTTTTCCTATGGGCTAGTTCTACTCTAACCTACAGGATTGACATGAGCCACAATCAACAATTTTGGCATTAGCAGTCAGGAAATTAAAAGACAAATTGTGTTAGGTAAGACTGCTATTAGGGACCTTTCCAGAGTACGGAGAAGCAACAATGTCTCCGTAATTACTTGCTATGCATCAGAGAGATGGATAATGACCAAAAGATGATAGAAGAATTGATGCCTTTGAGTTGTGGTGCTGGAGAAGAGCCTTGAACATACCATGGATCATCAAGAAAACAAATAGGTCTGTCTTGGCAAGAGTATAGCCAAGTTTCTCCTTGGAGACTAGGCTTTTGAAGCTTAGTCTCACATAATTTGGACATGTGGTCAAGAGGAACTGATCTTTGTAGAAGGACATCATGCTCGGAAGGGTGGGAGAGGAAAACCCCGAGTGAGATGTATTGATACAGTAAGGGCATTGGGAGTTGGTGTATTGGAGTCAATGTGACTGGCTGAAGACAGGGCAGGCTTCAGAGCTATTGTACCTAGGGTCACTACAAGTTGCAGGTGATTTGATGGCACATAACAACACAACAATATCAAACTGATAATAACATGTACTAGTAAGCTTTTTGTTGTTGTTAGGTTCTGTTGAGTTGACTACAACTCACTGAACAACAGATCTATAGCCTGCCCTGTCGTGTGCCATCATCAGGTCTGTACCCTGCCTTGTCCTGTGCCATCAGCATCATCTCTGATATACTTGAACCCATTGTTAGAGCTATTGCATCAATTCATCTCATTGAGAATCTTCCTCTCTTTCACACATCCTCCACTTTTTCCTAAGCACTGTATCGTTTTCCAAGAATTGGCTCCTCCTAAGTTGCAAAAAAAGGGCTCTTAGACCAGGAGACAGTCCTTGTCCATCTTGATTCCACATGTCTAATTGGATTCATTAATGAGGAAATTCTTAATAACCATACAATGAAAACTGACAAAATTATATTTGAGTTTATTATATTTATAGGTTATAAGAAATTAAAATTCCTTCCATTGCTAAAACTTTTTCCTTTTTGGATGTCCAAGGTCTGAGTAACTGCATAAAACAAATCAAGGGAAAATAGGGCCCAGCTGCCTGTGGCCTTTGTTGATGAATAGGGCTCTAAGTCAGTCACTCAACTGTTTTATTACTTGTCTTTAAGGCTGATGAGTCCCAAGCAGACCTGCATCACTGAATTCTCAATAAAGGGTTAGTGCTTGTCCTGCAGAATAATAAGAACCGCTAATGACACCAATTAAGAGCTGTAAATGTCATTTATACTTGTTTGTTATTTTTCAAATCAATAAGGCTGGAAAGACACCGCAGCCTGAGATAATTTAGATTGGAACAGTTTGTGGGGGACATTTTAATGGACATATTGCAATGGGGATTGTTGTTCTCCTTTTGGAGAAATTGTGTTCCTCGTTGGGTCAATTCTGATATTTATTTAATGCAGAATTTACACTCCAAATAATTAAACATGGACAGGCATTTTAGGGTCATAAAAAGAGAAACGTAGATACATTTCTTAATTATATTCATTAAATCGCTTGTTTGAGAGAGCTCCGTTTTATGGGAGAAGGTAGCTTTAAACAGAGTCCACAGCAGTGCAAACCAGAGCCATAGGCTCTGCTGTTATAGGAACTTCAAGGACATGTGTTTTTGTAAGGTTTTTACATGGCCAAATGACTATAGTAGATTTGTATTTTGTGCTTTCATAAGAATAAGCAATTTGCACACAAAGTTCGTATTTGTTTCTTTTCCAGGAGATGAGGCTGTTGCATAGGACTCTGGCGGAATCTCTTTCTGCATTTCAAAAAATGACACAGGAGTATCATTTTTACTGGGTCCTGTTCTAGGAAGGGAAAATTATTATAAACACTATGCTGAAGTGGCTGCAACTGGGACAGATGACCCATTCTCCATAAAAACAACTGAGTTGTGCCAAGGCTTCCTAGATAACGGGACATTTTACCCAGGAGTTCAGGGCTAGCCAACCAAATTAACATCTGAGTATTTTGGCAAATGCATTCTATAACTTTTATTATCATTTAGAATATGGCTACGATTAAAAGAAGTGGTGCATAAAAGTTAGAAACACTTCTCTTGCTTGTCTCTTTCCCTGGCATTATGTCTGAGTGGATCTTCTGGTTTATTTGAAAAGTCAGGTTTAAATGGTTGACCTTTGAAAGTATTTTTAATCACATTGCATAGAAGAGTAAATTCACCAAGTAATTAAAAAAAAACACACACACACAAAAAGTAAAAGTGTAAGTTTGGAAATTTTCTTTTAAACAATGGCTATTTGATGTAAATATCTACCTTACAATAAAAACCGACATTTTAGAAACTCAATTTATTGTGGTTTCCTAACATTGGTTATTGGTTTATTTATTGTGAGGATAAATGAGACAATATAAAATTTTAAGTTAAAAGCACTTTATAAATGAAATGATTCAATTTTTGTTTAAAGTAAGCAAGAAAAAAGTTAAAAAATAAAAATATTAAGCCAGCATTTATGCAGAAGGAAAAGCTTAACAGTGTAGCAAATACATAACCATATGGCTTTTTTGGTTGAGCAATTGGTACTCATATAACTCACCAGAGGGAGAGAGAAGGAGGAAACAAAAAGGAGGAAAAGAAAAGAGTGCGTTTTGTTCCAACAACTTTGGCTATTTTCTCGAGGGTCGTTGTTATGTGCTGTCAAGTTAAAACTGATTCATAACTGACACCCCAGTAGGTTTCCAGCAGGCTGTAAATTACACGGGAGTAGATTGCCCGTCTTTCTATTGTGGAGCAGTTGGTGGATTCAAACTCTTGTCTTTGGGTTGGCAGCAAAATGCCTTATGCACTAGGCCACAAGAACTCCTACGCTTGAGGGTAAAATTCTTGTTTCCATCATCTCTGATTTTACTTTATGGCTTTTCATGGTGTCTTTCACAAAATAGGCACAAGAGCAGCAAACTGTGCGCCCCTGATTCCAAGATGATGAAACTATTCACTCTGAGAGAAAGAAAAAGAAATCTACAAATTATAACTCTAAATTGGTATACTTATGCCAATTTAGTTAAGATATTATGTTAATCGGCCCAATTTCCTCTTTCTCATTGGTTTCTGAATATTGTAGAAATAAAAAAAGAAAAAAAAATGGTGTCGAAGACTGTCTTAACGTTATCCAGAGAAATGTAACCATATCGCTAGAGAAATAGAGACGAAGAGAGAGAAAAAGGCTTGGGGAGAGGGAGTCCAGGATTTTTTGGTATGGTAATCTGAGAGATGAAAAACAAGCTAGTGTAGGGCTTCAAGGTCTCAGAAAATAACTTCGATTATCCAGTGCAGTTAGCATAAGTGTGTGTCATTTCGATGCTAATAGAAGAGAGAGAGCTGTTGGGGACTTTGTGGTAAAGAATCATTGTGCCAAACAAATGTGTATAGTTCGAATCCACCAGCTACCTCAAGAAAGAAAAATGGACAGTCTTCTCCCATGCTATTTACTGCCTCTGAAAACCCAGTGGAGGGTCACTTTGCGTCATTTCCTTCTCGATGGTACACAGGAACAACAACAACAATAAAGATGGAGAGAAATATGGGAATAGCACCTCTCAGAATGGTCTTTTTTGATCCTTGTCTGAAAATGAGATGACAGCCCTCCTCTATGTATGTTCATCTTTTGATATATCGTAAGTGAATGGAAAAAAACGGAGCAAGAGGGCTTATATACCTGAGGCCAAAAGGTGTGTAGAGATATATACTGTAACTCACAGAAGAAGACAAGAAAGAGTGAAGTGTCCCCGGATGCAGGCTGGGTTTGGGATGTTTGATAGCCTTGTGGTCATTATTCCCAGGTTTAATGATGTCAAAGGAAGGCTATCCTTTCCTCTTCTAGGATCTAAGATTAAATTTTGTGCCATGTAATTGCATAGTTAATCATGTCCCATTCCTCGGAGGCACCAGCAGAGAGGCCATCCTTCCTCTGGGGTACATTCTTTTGCTTTAATTTCAATGTAAAGGTCATGCAGACAATGGCATTGAAAACTGCTTTCTGCTGCCTCGGCGGCAGGTCAGAAGCCAGGCTAGAGACTTGACTTCTGCAGACCTGTGTCCTGTGAGGTGTGTGGGTCATTGAATGGAAAGAGCAAAAGTGGAGGGGGGAAGTAATGGAGAGAGAGAGAGAAAGAGAAAGAGTGAGAGAGAGAGAGGCGTGATGGAGGGGGAGAGAGAAAGGGAAGCATGGGGGGGAGAGTTAGTTCTGCCAAAATATCTCTCTAGCAAATTAGCAAACTCTCTTTTCAATCTGATTACACCAGATTATATTATCTAATATATTGTTATTAAAACTGAGTGTAAGAATATATAGGATGTCTTTATCCCATTGGCTTGTAGAGTAAAGGGACTCTGAGTGTATTCTCTAATGCCGTCTCTCTGTGGTTAGCTCTGTAATAGTTTTAACACAATACTCACCCATAGGGCCAGAAGTATTTTCTGATATTAGTTAAAATACTCAAGACTATGTAGAATTAGACAAATCTGGAACCCTGTGTTTTGGGTACATGAAAATGTACTCTTATGTCCCATTCACCTCTTAACTCTTACCTTACTCCCTACTTGAAGATCCAGGAACTCATGCTCAGAATCACTGGGGACTTAGTTCGTTTTGTGTTATTGAAGCTTGGCACTATGCATTCACTTTTGCTCTGAGAGAGAAAAGAGTTAACCTTCAGTGTAGATATACATCCGCAGAAACCGATGGAGGTTTGCTGAGACAGAATCAACTTAAGGACATTGGGGGTTTGTGTGTATATACCTTTTCTACCTTTTTCTAAAGGAAATTAATCAGAAAATGTAATGTCCATTTTCTTCCTCTTGGAATAGAATTTGTGTTTACCATAGGGGAGACATTCCAAGAGACTCATCAATACGTGGGTAGCATCAGAAAAGAAGTTGGGTGTGGGATCATGATGCTGCTGTTGTTGTTGGGTACCATAGCTGGAACCGACCCATAGCTGACCCTCCAGTGGGTTTTCGGAGGCAGTTAATCACACAGAAGGAGATTGCCCATCCTTCTCCCATCGGAGCAGCCGGTGGCCTTGAACCGCGTGCCTTCAGGATTGCAGTGCAGCTTCTTGCCACTAGGGTCAAGGAATCCTACAATTACATTTAATCAGAAATTCTCATTCTAAATGTACCATAAAAAGGTCAGATACAATTTTCTTCTGTTAATGACCAAACAAATAATAAAAGTCAACCAAATGTGATGATCACAATAATTGAACGTGGAGGGCGGGGGAATCACTGCTTATACATTATTTTCTTGTTTTCTCTTTTGTTTGGGGGCTAACTTCTAAACTGCTTACATACTCAGAGAGACAGAGGGTCACTACTAAACACTTTTCTTTGTTCAGAGAAGATTTATATGAATGTTCTTTCTCAGCTGTCAGATGGAGGTCAAGGAGGCTTACATTTCCTAAAGAAAGAGGCTAATGCAAGGGTGGCTAGCCAGCAGGTCACCAAAGTCAGGCAGCTCGTAAAATGGTGTATCTGCCAGATTGAAAAATGTTGAGGGCTACAGCCCAATTGGCAGCATCATAATAGACAACGAAGAGACTGAGCTTTCTTGGATACACAATCGATGCTCTCTTCACCAGCAGTCAATAAATTAAAAAAGATTTAAAAAAAATAAAAAGAAAATTAAAAAAACAAGTTGCAGTGGGAAAGCCAGGGATATCTCCAGTGTGTTGAAGAGCAATGATGTCAATCTAGAGACTAAGGTTTGCCTGATTTGGCCACGGTCTTCTCAATTACTTGTTTTGCATCACAGAACGGGACAATAACTATAACTAAAGTTGACAGAAGGATTTATGCCTTTAAGTTGTGGTGCTGGAGAAGAATATTGAACATACCATAGACTTTTGAGAGAACAAACAGATCTGTATTTGAGAGAGTGAAACTGGGTTATTCCTTGGATGCAAAGATTTTGAAACTTCATCTCACATATTTCAGCATGTTGTCAGGAGAGATCATTCCTTGAAGAAGGAAATCATGCTCGGAAGGCTGGAGGGACAACGCAAGAGAGGAACACCCTGGATTAGGTGAATTAACACAGTCACTGTGGTGTCAGAGATAATGAGATCAGCCCAAGATAGGGAAAGGTTCAGAGCTTTCATTCACAGGATTAATCTGGGTCTTACTTAGTCAACCAGATGTCATGTAACAGCAACAGCAACAAGAGAGGGGTAGCCTGGTGGCTGTTGGGAGAACTATTTCTAGGGAGTGGCTGATACTCACTACGTTGTATGGATCCAGGCCAGTGTTTGGAATTTTTTTTTTTAAACAAGGGTTTTGGTTTCTTTTTGAAATGTAAAACTTCCCAATTTTCAAATGTTGGCTTTAAGCTCTGACTGCCTTATTAAAGATAAAAAAAATTATCTGTGAGTCATAGCTTAGCCATCAGTGGATGAAGAGCAAATTCGCATTGCTATTGGGATTGTCTGTAAAGCCTGAGCCTTAAATCAGTCACTGCATTTCCTACAAACAGAAGAACACAAAGGCTGATTTGACCCCGAGCAGACCAATTTCCTAGCTTATCAATAAAGAGACACAGACAGTAGTGCCCAGATTGTGCTTTTTAAAGTGGTACATGAGGTAATCATCAATAAATGTCTGATATTTGCACTTTGCTTTTTCCTGGATGAAAATCAAGTCACTGTTTAGTGGTAAGGAGTTGCGCTGCCAACCCAAAGTTGCGTGTTTAAAACCACCGGCTACTCAGTGGTAGAAAGATGAGAAATTAACCCACATGTGATTGACTGCCTCTGAGAACCAGCTCGAGGGTCGGCTATGAGAGAGACTCCACTCGATGGGACATAACATCATGACAGAAGTATCTTCTCTCTGGTTCTACTTCTTATGCTTATTGTCAGGAAACATCAGCTGTCTTAATCCTGCATTCCCAAAAAAATATTGTCATCAAATCAGAACCAGACTCAGTTTTCATTTCAGTAAGGTGTAAATCACACGGAAGGAAAACGCTGTCTTTCTCCTGAGTTGCTAGTCAGTTCAAATGACTAGAGAGGCACTGCCTTTGGTTTAGCTGTACTTTTATGGCTCACACCACCAGAGCTCACTACATCTGCGTGTAAGTATCAGAATTATTGAGTTTTTCAATTGCCCTTTGTCACTGCAACGAAGAATTTGATTCTCTATACGACTTGCCGAGCCTAACTAAATGCTTTGTGATATTTTTTGTTGTTGTTCTTCCTTTTCTAATGCCCTTAATTAGATTTATAGACTCTTTACAGTGTTTTATGTTGATTAGGGACTTGGAATACAGCACACACTAATAAAACATCCCCACTACCCAACTTGTGCTTTTGCATGTTTTATTTCAGTGAATAATGAGTGTTAAATAATGTTCTGAATATGCTGTCGAGGATGTTCTGAAGAAATATGGAAGGACAATCCATCAGGCAACATTAATAAACATACAACCACATGGAATGGGTGACCGAAAGAAAATGATTCATTGGGTTGTAAAGCACTAAGGAATTGGGCTCGTGAATGTCTATTGTAAATAAAAATGTATTTAGAAAACAACAGTTATACATCCTCATTTTTTTCATTTCCTTTCTGTGACGTTCAGCTTGCCTAAATGTTTTAAAAATGGAAGGTAATCATTGTGTAACATTCTCAATCCTGGGGTAAGGAAATTTACTCCACTCTACATAGTTTCTTTTTTTCACATGACACAGCCATTTTCATGGTTATAGCTAATTAGCTTCCTTTCGACATTAGATACCGAGGGTGTTTAAGCAACGTAAACTAGCTGTCATCCAGCAGCATCATAATCAAAATGGCATAAAATTTGCCATAAAACCTGCAGCTAATAACATTTATAAGCCACCTTATTACATAAGGATATTGGCAAAGCAGAGACACTGTACATCACAATGCTTCCCCAGGGACCTGGTTCATTTTCCTAATGACTGTGCATGGGTTTACTTTAGAAGCTTTTATGCACATGCTTGAGCACCAGGCTTACACAGCCATACTGGCAAGAACTGAGGAGGAGTGACATCCAAAACCAACCCAAGAATATGAAACTGGCCAGTCTGACTACATTTGTTATTCAGCAACAAAGCCTTCTCAGCATTTCATGGCCCTGCTAGTCTTAATGCTCTTCCAATGTTTTATTTAAAGATGTTTATACCCTACTTTCTGCTTGATTGACAGACTTTTAATCGTTTCTTCTCCAAACCCTATTTTCATAGCCTTTACGCTTCTGCTTATCCTTCAAGGCCAAACTCAAGCCATGTTTCCTCCATGGCTCTCCCTAGTGACTCTAATCCATATTGACCTTTTCTTTGAGCTTCCGTTGCTTTGGTTATCTGTCCTGCAAAATCAGAGTTTATCCTGGCTTTTCCTTTCATTTGTTAATTAATTGACTGCAATTTTAAAAGCTCAGCTTCAACTTATGCCTGAGTCATAGGCAGCCAGCTCTGGAAGTATTTTAAGACCTCATGTTCTAACAGTAAATTCTATCTGACCAGTTTTATTTCCCTTTCAGAGAGCTCTGGTGGCACAGTTCAGAGGGAATTGTGCTGCTAGACCAAATACCCAGCCTCCCAAGAGGCCTGAATTCACCAGCAGCAGCATAGAAGAAAAAGACGGGCAATCTCTTCCTGTGTAATTTACAGGCTTGGAAATCCAAGTCATCTATGAGTTGGTTCCCATACCACAGCAGTGAGATTTCCCTATGAACACCCAAAGACTTGTAAGTGGCAGCATGACAGTCTCATTGGCCTCTTGCTCAGTTTTCTGTTCATATCCAATTCATTGAACTGCTTTCTGGTTGTGTGCATATGTGTTTTGTTTATTATATTACCTTAAATCAATCAATCTTCCTGAACAATGACTCAAACTAGGAAGTGATACAACTTAAAATTTGCAACAACGTCAGGCTGGAGACTAAGGTGTGCCTTATCCGGGTTATAGTCTTCGCAATTGCATGCTATGCATCAGAGAGCTGGACAGTGGACTAAGTGATAATAGAAAGATAATTGATACCTTTGAGCTGCGGTGCTGGAGAAGAGGGTTGATTATACCATGGACTGTTAGGAGAACAAAAAGGTTCTTCCTGGAGAGGTTGAAGCC
>NW_006399826.1:7794107-7826521 GCF_000299155.1 Elephantulus edwardii
TTCTTTCTTTCTTTCTTTCTTTCTTTCTTTCTTTCTTTCTTTCTTTCTTTCTTTCTTTCTTTCTTTCTTTCTTTCTTTCTTTCTTTCTTTCTCTTGGCTTGGTGATGCCTTTCTGAGGAGTAGAACTAATCTGATTATATAAGCCATCTCCTCTAGTTCTACTCAGCAATGTTACTGAATGTCTTGCACCTCAGATGCTGTCAAATAAGATAATCACTTTAACTTTTCTTATCAAGGAACTCAAGTGCTATATTATACCCTAGCCAGTTTGCTGATTATGCCATGTGTAAAGCTTCCTGACTTTCTAACTAGATTATAAGCTTCTTATGAAGAAAGACCCTGTCATTATACTACTTTATCAAAGCTTTAATGCCTTTAGTACTCCTAGGCATGTGGTAGTGCTCATACATTCATTAATGATTATCTTCTCAAAACAACGTGTACTCAGTATGATTATAATGCAATAAAGACATCACTCTATCACCTAATAGGATCTGGCTACCCACCCAAGGAAGGAGCCCCAAAGTCTTTGTTTGCAATGTGCATTCCGAATCCACATTAGCGTCCTTTTATTTGCTGCGGTTTCTCTCTTTTTACTTTAAATTCTGTTCACCATGTCATTCAATCCTTACTTTATGATTTCAGGTTTCATTTCCAATTTCATTTATTTTTTTTTACTTACATTAATTTTTGTTTCTCTACATTCTTAAGCAAGTTTCAAAATCTCTTCTGGCATCAGTTTTGATCTTTTCTCTCTATCTTGATTTTAATAACTTTCTCTTTATTCAGATGTGATGTCCTTGATGATGTCAATCACAAGGTGGGATATACTCAAAATCATAGTTTGTTTCTGTAGACTTGTTTCAATTTAAATTTAAATAAGAATTTGCATGCAAAGTTGCATCCACAATTGGTCTGGACCTGACAGATTATATTAAGCTTCTTCACTGTATTTTTTTTTGTAGATACAGTTGATTCCTGTGTAATCCAACTAGGGAGGTAAATGAATACTTGATATTTGTTGTTTTAAAGGTGTTTCCAACAAGTAATTTGTTCATACAAACTATTCTCGTGTGATATATAGTCTTATTTCTATCATCACTGCCATATTTTCAAATTGCAATTTTTTTCTTAGGTCAAAAATTTACATTCCAATAACTAAATTTTATTGATGCAGCTTGACTGCATGTTTGATCAATTTCAGAATGCAGAAATGGGTGAAAATCTAAATTTGAATGATAATCACATAAAAATATCTTTCTTGTCTTGGTGTAAATATTATCCCATTAGGGACAGCATCGCACTTAAGGATAGGCTTTGGTATATACTAAGAAAGTATCTTTTAAAAATTATGAATACAATGCTGTTTTCTTTTAATTTGTCATTCCAAGTATAATAGTATAATATGGAAATGGGCAATGAAGAACACTGTATCATGGTGGGAAGAAGATTCATCAACACTCTCTAATATGCATATGGTGTGAGCTTGCATACTGAAATAAAATTAAAAAAAGACTTCAAGCATTTGATACTAAAGCTAAAAGAATACAATCTTCAGTATGAACTATACTTCCATGTTAAAAGAAAAAGGCAAAAATCCTCACAACTGGATCATTACACAACATCATGTCAAACAACAAAAAGTTTGCCATTGTCAAGGATTTAATTTTATTTGGATCTTCAATCAACCTCATTGAACTAAAAGTCAAGAAATGAAAACACTTGTTGCATTAAGAAAATCTACTGCAAAAGGCATTCCTTTGCCATGTTGAAATGTTGAAGAGGAAAGAGGCTACTACATTGAGGCTTACATTTGCATGACACAGCCCTCAAAAACCTCAAAGCTCAAACTCACTGTGGTCTAATTGGAACCAATTCATAGCTGCCACTCCAGTAGGTTTTTGGAGGCTGTAAATTTCATTGGAAGAGATTTCCCAACTGTTTTTTGAGGAAGGACTGGTGCGTTCACACCTCCAGAAAGGTACTGACTTTGGCTTGTTGTTTTTGTTGTTGTTAGGTGCTGTTGAGTTGAGCACAACTCATAGCGACTCTGTGAACAAATGATCTGAATCGTATTCTATCTTGTGCCATCCTCACACTTCATGATACACATGTCAGGATATTTAGAAGATGGATGTTTGGCCAACAGAAGAGGTCCATATTTGTTCCTATTCCCAAGAAAGGTGATCCAACTGAATGTGGAAATTATCAAACCATATCATTGATATCACATGCAAGCAAGATGCTGTTGAAGATCATTCAAAAATGGTTGGAACAGTACATAGATAAGGAGTTGCCAGAAGTTCAAGCAGGATTTAGAAGAGGCTGTGGTAACAGGAATATAATTTTTGATGTCAGATGGATGCTGGATGAAAGTAAGGAATAGCAGAAAAATGTCTATTTATGCTTTATTGACTATTCCAAAGGGATTTGACTTTGAGGATCATGACAAGTTGTGGCTGACATTGAGAAGAATGGGAATCCCAGAGACTTGATTGTGCTCATTCTGAACCTATACCTGGAGCAGGAGACTGCTGTGTGAAGAAAGCAGGAGAGCACTGCATGGCTTGGAATCGAGAAGAGAATGTGTCAGGGTTATATTCTCTCTCCGTATCTGTTCAATCTTTATGCTGATCAAATTATCCAAGAAGCTGGACTCTGTGAAGAGAAATGTAGCATCAAGATTGGAAGGAGACTCATCAATAACCTGTGTTTTGCAGATGCCACAAACTTATTTGTAGAAAGTGAGGAGGACTTGAGGCACTTGATGCAGAAGATCAAGAAACTGTGCCTTGATGTTCTGGATTGAGTCTCAATATTCACGAAAACAAAGATTCTTAGCACTAGAGCAATAGACAGGGTCATGATAGATGGGGAGGAGATTGAAATTGTCAACAATTTCATTTTTTTTGGACCCACGTTTAACACCCTGGACACCAGTAGTCAGGAAATAAGGAGACATATAGAACTGGGAAAGTTCTCTAGTTATGTACCTTTTCAAATTATTGAGGAGTAGTGATGTCAGTTTGAGGTCTAAAGTGCTTCTGATTCAGGCCTAGTCTTTATGATTGCTAGACATACATCCGAGACCTGAATAATGAATAAGGGTGACAGAAAAAGAACTGGCACTTTGGTGTTGGACATGAGCACTGAACATCACATGGATGGCCAAGAGAACGAACAGATATGTCTTGGAGAGGGTGCAGCCAGAGTGCTCCTTGGAAGCAAGAATGATTCACCTCATATACTTTGTACATGTTGCTAGGAGGTGCACAAAGGAAAGGATGACCTTCAACCCAGTGAATTGATTCTCTTTCTCCTGTAATGGGCTCTTGGGTGTCTTGAGTGTGTGACTTTGGGTTAGCAATGCAATTCCCTAAAAACTATGCTAAAAGAGCCAGTGAAATGTGGACCATGAATAAAGAAGACTGAAGAAATTTGATACCTTTGAATAATGGTGTTGGAACAGAATATTGAATATATTATGAACTTCCAGAAGAATGATTAAATCTGCCTTGAAAGTAATACAGTCACCTGCAACTAATAGCGACCTTATGTACATTAGCTCTGAAACCTGCCCTACCATGAGCCATTTTCATCATCTTCAACAGCCTAATCCTATTTGTCCAGTCACTAAATCAATCCATCTCATCTTGGGTCTTCCTCTCCTGCACTGACCCTCCACACTTCCAAGCATGATGTCCCTCTCCAAGGACTGGTCCTTTCTGGCTACATGCCCAAAATGTGTGAAATGGAGCCTCAAAATCCATGCCTCCAGGGAGCAGCCTTGTTTCATCTTCTATGTTCAACACTCTTCTCCAGCACCACAACTCAAGGCCATCAAATCTTCTTCTGTCATCCTTAGTCATTTTCCAGCTCTCTAATGCATAGCAAGTAATTGTGAAGACTATGGTCTGGACCTCTTGCACCTCAGTCTCCAGACTGACACAGTTGCTCTTCCGTACTCTGGAGAGGTCCCTGACAGAAGACTTTCCCAGTGCAATTCATCTTTTGATTTCTTAACTGCTGGTGCCAAGATGGCGGATTGTGGAACCAAGCAAACAGAGGTTCTCAACTATTTCAATCTCTTTTCATGAAGTCCTTCATGAAGCTAATTGGCTCAGTGGTGAGAATCTTTGTTTTCTTGATGTTTAGCTTCAATCCATATTGAAGACCACAATCCTTGCCCTTCTGCAGCAAGTGTTTCCGATACTCCTCAGTTTCAGCAAGCAAGGTTGTGCCATTGCATAATGCAGACTGTCGATGAGACTTCTTCCAATCCTGATGCTACAATACTCATCACACAGCCCAGCCTCCCGGATGATCTGTTCTTCATATTGGTTGAAAAGGTATGGGGATAGGACTGGTGTATAACCTTTCTGGTTTTGAAAAAGATGGCTAGGTGGTTTAAAATTAAGAAAGGTGTATGTCACAGCTGTATCCTTTCTCCGTACCTATTCAATCTGCATGTTGAGACAATTACTTGAGAAGCTGGACTATATGAAGAAAAGTGTGGCATCAGAACTGAAAGAAGACTCAAATGACAGTACTTTTCTTGTGAGAACAACTTGAAGAACTTGCTGTAGAAGTTTAAACACTGCAACTTTCAATATAGATTGCATGTCAAATTCAAGGAAACAAAAATTCTCACCACTAGTCTGGTAGACAACATCAGGCTAGATGGAGAAAACATTGGAAAAAAGAAAGCTCTCGCAGCTTAGCCAAAAGTAGTTCTGATGCCAACTCAAAAGCACATGGTTAATATCTACCAGTTACAGCACAGAAAAAAGATGAACAATTTCTTCCAGTATGAATTACCACTTCTGAGAATCCACTGGAGGGCCAGCTGTGAATTGGTTCTGACTTGAAAGTATACAACAACAACAAAAATCCCAATAAGATGAGCAGATCCAAAATCACTCTAAAGCAAAGATATGGAGCTGGAGAGTAGCGTGCAAGGTCAGGGACATTAGAATGCTAGATCAAAACTGTCAACTTTATCCTAGTTTGATCCACAGTCAGCACAGTTTGTATCAAGGAATGCTGAGCCTATGGAGGTTGAAAGAAACGAAGACTTTTCTCCAGAATCAACAGATAATGATTGCCTTGCCCTAGAACTGTTGTTGTGGGCCATCAAGTTGGAACTGACCCATAGGTGACCCTCCAGCAGTTTTTCAGAAATACGTAGTCACACAGGAGGAGATTGCCCATCCTTCTTGAGCAGAGCAGCTGTTGGATTCAAACTGTGTGCCTTCAGAATTGCAGTGCAACTTCTTGCCACTAACCCACTAGTACACTAAAATTTGAAAATTTCGCTTCCTAAATTGTAAACGTATAAATTTCTGTTTGTGAAATCATTCCATTCTGATATCTGGTGTCCTCGTGGATAAGAAGTTATGCTGCAAATCCAGAGGCAGGCAGTTCAAATCCACCAGCTGCTCCACAGTAGAAAGATGGGCCATCTCCTTCTGTAAGATTTACTGTCTCTGAAAAATCTAAAAGAATATAAAACCTAAGGTTGGCTCTGGTTTAACAGCAATGAGTTGTGTTGAGATAACCAGGACAAGAAGCATGTTTTCTGGGTAGCTCAATTAAGTAACAAAGGAAATGCAAATCCATGTTATCATTGTTGTTGTTGTATAGGAAGGAGTCTGAACTGACCCATAGCTGACCCCCTGGTGAATTTTCAGAAGCAGTAAATCTCACAGGAGGAGATTGCTCATCCTTCTCCCGTGTAGTAACTGGTGGCCTTGAATCACGTACCTTCAGGATTGCAGCACAGCTTCAGGCCAATAGGCTACTAAAGATCCCTGGGTAACCATTAGTAAATAATTTTCTGAAATTATGGCAGTCCTTAGTAAAATTCTAAACATGACATTTTGCCTAATTTTCAGTCTCAATTGTTTATATTTTCTTGTTTACTCTTAATATTGGCGTGAAGGGAGCTCTGGTGGCATAGTAGTAAGAGCCTGTGCTGCAACCCAAAAGGTAAGTGGTTCGAATCCATTAGCTGCTCTTCTGGAGAGGATGAGCCGCCTTCTCCCATGTAATTAACTGCCCCTGAAAACAAACTAAAGAGTCAGCTATGTGTCAGTTCCAATCCCACAGCACACAACTAACAACATTGTTATTGTCGTTGTGTTCTATTGAGTCAGAACCAATCCATTGCTGACCCTCCAGCAGGTTTTCAGGGACTGTAAATTGCATGGGAGGAGAATTTCAATCTTTCTCCACAAACAGTTGGTGGACTTGAACCATGTGCTTTTGAGTTGGCAGTGCTCCTCACGGGTAGTCTACCAGAGCATCCTTTTGGTCTTAACAGACAAAGATTGACTTTATAATATAAAATGAGCTGTGTCCTAGAGCAGGCAATAATAGCCTGATCTTTTGTCAGAATATTATCCATTGTGCCATCTGAAAAGAATAATGAATGAGAACAAATCCTGTTTTGTCCAATTCTACTTCTCTAACTTTAGGACAACTAAAAGGGTTGCATCACTGTATGACACTCCTCAAAAATCAATAATTAGGAAAACCAACAGTATTCACACACAATTTAAAATGTACCCATGCTTTCTCTGATGAGAACAATTAAATGAATATTCATATTAGTTTCGAGGAGGGAAAAAAAATGAGAGAGACGCTGGAAGAAAACAGGATACATAAATGCGACTTTAAAATTGTGATCTTGGCAATTTTCAAAGTGATTTTTAAATGAAATAATTTTCATAAAAGCTAAACCATCATATATACATGCATACCTTGATGAGTTAAAATTGTATATAATTTTTCATAATTCAAAAATCAAATACACCCCATCCTTTATTCATTGCCAACCTTAACATGGATGAAATTAAGGAAGAGGGAAGGAAAAAAATGCCCTAAGAATGTTGAATATTGCTGGGCCACTAGTCCTCTTGAAAAAAAAAAAAAGGAAAGGAAAACAAACCCTAAGAATTCAGAAAGCCTTTTGAGAATTCTATAAACTTGAACTTAACAATGGATTTATCGTTTGATGATTATACCTTCTAAATACTACCTTTCTGTGTGTAGGCCCATTGCTTTGGGCTTCAAATCATAACTGACTCATAGCTGACCCATCAGTGGGTTTTCAGAATCACTGAAACACACGGAAGGAGATCAGTCCTCTTTCTCTTGAGGATTTGAACCAAGTGCTTTAGAGTTGGCAGCACAACTTCTTAACATTAGGCCACCAGAGCTCCACGCAGACTTATTAGGAGAATGTACCTTTGTACTCCCAAATGCTTACATTAAGCTTCATATAAAGAAAGCTGCTTCCTTATGTTGGAAAAACTGAAAGATAGTGTGCCGAACTTGCAATTTAGTTGTAGCTTTCAGACAAGTAAGAAGACAGGAATCTTAGATGCGCTGACCAGATGTAGAATGAGAGGGATGGTGATAATGGTAAGAAAAACCAAAGATGAGAGATGGACTGACTTTAGTATGGACTGATTATAGTTTGAAAACGCTATTTTCACCAAAAAGAATTGAAATAAAGTCTTGTTTTTCATAACTGAAATAGAGCAATAAAACTAATCCCCTCTATTCTATCAACATTTATCATAAAATTTTCACCATCAAAGCCTTTTCGGGCTTTAAGAAAATACAACCTAGTTCTGTCTTTACACATATATCCATGGGCTGCTATATATGCACATGCATTTTGTGTGCATAGATAATCATGGTATGGCTTTTACTCATCAAACATTTCAGAGCATTTTTCAGATATTTTGCCCTCTCTTCTCTTCGCTTTTTAAAGCAATTTAACAGAAAGGAAAATATATAATCCATGCATTTTTTTATTCATTTACACTTCAATCATCCATGTTGTTTAATATGAGCTATTTGATATTCAAGAGCCCTTGAGCCTTTCAAACATGCTTTGGAAATCCTTTTTTCCCCCCTCCCCTAATATAAGAAAGAGCATTTTGCCAAAGGCAAACCATCTTGAATGCCAGGGGAACAGGGTGCTGCTTCATTCTGAACTTGAGAATTTTGAGTAATGTCTAAATTTGAGGAAGCGAGAGCTCTAAGTAGCTTGCAATTGGCCTGTATGATTTTGTAGCGTAAGAGTACAAACTAATATTAAGAAGACACTGGTGCCTACTAATTGTTCGTACATTTCCTCCTCCTCCTCCTGCTATTTCTCCTTCTTTTCTTTCTTGCTTTTCTCCTTTACCTTTCAATTCTCATTCTCCTTTTGTTTTTTTCCTCCTTCTGCTACTCCCAATCGTCTTCTTTCAATTACGGAATTGTTATTGTTACCTGCCATCAGGTCACTTGCGACACATAGAGACCCTATACACAATAGCTCTGACCCCTGTCCTACCCTGAGCCAATTTCACAGTCTCCCTCATTACCCCAGTTACAGTGTCAATCCATCTCCTCCAGGATTTTCCCCTCTTGTGCTGTCTCTCCACCTTTCCAAGTATGATGTCCTTCTCCAAGGACTGGTCTCTCCTGGCAATATGCCCAAAGTCTATCTGGCAGAGTTTCAAAATCATTGCCTCCAAGGAGCAACTTGGTTTCACCCTCTTCAGGACAAATCTGCTTGTTCTCTTGGGAATCTATGTATGTTCAATACTCTTTTTCTGCACCACAACTGAAAGACATCAATTCTTCTTCTGTCAGCTTTAGCCATTGTTCAGTTATCTGATATGTAAGAGAATGACCTGTATAGGGCACACCTTAGTCTCTAGGCTGACATCATTGTTCTTTGGCACTCTGGAGAGACTCTTGATGGCTGATTTTCCTAATGGAATTTTTCTTTTGATTTCTTGACTGCTGATGCCAAGAATGTTGATTTTGGAGTCAAATAAGCTGAAATTGCTAACAATCTCAATCTCTTCTCCATCTATCATGGTGCTGCCAATTGGCCCTGTGGTGAAAATCTTTGTTTTCTTGATGTTGAGTTCCAAACCATATTGAAGACTATAGTCCTTGATCTTTTGCAGCAAACAATTTAGGTCTCCCATAAGTTCCAGTGGGCAAACTTGTGTCATCTCTGTAACACAAGTGACTGTTGAGTCTTCCTCCAATCCTGAAGCCACATTATATTCAAATGATAACTTTTTCTTTTGTTGAAAACTGAGATAATGCAGTTTTAAAGAATCATAGAGCTACTACATGTCAACTGGTTTGAAAGCCATTTCTACTAAATTCCAT
This sequence comes from Elephantulus edwardii, assembly GCF_000299155.1. Lineage (NCBI taxonomy): Eukaryota > Metazoa > Chordata > Mammalia > Macroscelidea > Macroscelididae > Elephantulus > Elephantulus edwardii. The sequence continues at coordinate 7,803,294 of NW_006399826.1, forward strand.
ACCTATAAGGACATTCTTGTTGCTTTTGTGTACCATTGAGTCAGAACTGAAGCACATCTGACTCTCTTGTGGGTTTTTAGAGGCCAGGAGGAGATTGCCCATTCTTCTTCCATGAAGCAACTAGAAGATTCAAGCTGCATGCCTTTAGGATTGCAGCACAGAGTCTTAACCACTAGGTAATTATAGTACTTAATCTTAAAAGGCATAAGTAATAACTTTACATATATTTATACTCAAATATGTGAGGCTCACTGGCCTAAGAGGTCAACATCCATCCTTAAACATTTTAAGTAGTTGCCTCCTCCTCTAAGGAAACATCCATGTCTGGTGGGGTTTGAAGTCTATATGATTCAGGGTCCTCATGAAAGAAAACATTTAAAATTATAAATAAAATATAAAAGTGACTATACAGGTTTGTCCTGGAGAGGGTAAAGGCGGGTTACTCTTTGAAGTCAAGGATTCTGAGGCTTCATCTGACATACTTTGGGTATGTTGCAAAGAGGGACTGGTCTTGGAGAAGCACATCATGCTTGGGAGAGTGGAGGGACAGTGTAGGAGAGGAAGACCCTCAATGAGATGGCTCGATTCTGTTATTGGAGTGGTGGGAGTAAATGTATCGGAAACAGTGAGGTTGGCACAGGATAGAGCAGTGTTTAGGGCTCTTGTACATAGGGTCATTATGAGTCACAAGTGACTCAATGCCACATAGCAACAATACATCTAAAACAAGAGCGCTGGTAACAGTCATTCAGAAGTTGCACTGCTGTTGGCAGTGCTGTTAACAGAGCAACAGTTCAAATTCACCAGCAGATCTGAGGGAGAAAGATGGACAACTTCCTCCTGTGCAATTTATAGCCCACGAACACTCACTGGAGTGTCAGCTTTGAAGTAATTCTAACCTGACAGCAATGATATCCAAACATGTGAAAAGAAATCACAACATATCATATACATATCCAAATTATCAAGATCCAGAAAATAACATATTTATATTTATTACAATACATTTAATACTTAATTGCCTGATATACTTGTCTACTATTTTCATAAATTGTGTTTGACTTCTGGCCCTTTGATTGCCTTTCTTATAAAAATAATCTGGTAGCACCATTGTGTATGCAATGAAGAGAAAAGTAATTCAGTCTTTTCTTTAGCAAGATTGGCAGAAATATGTTTTTAATCATTGGTAACTTGTTAATCTTCAGCATCTTAACTTATTATTCATAATGCCATGTAAATTGTTAAGGTTGTCTAATTTGGAAAAACAACTCTCAAGTTTCTTTAATATGTGAACAGCTGAAAGCCATAGGATACCAAGCTATTTCAGTTTTAACTGTGTTCAGCAATAAATTTAAATTTCTTTTTTTAATTGAAAATACCCATTGTCTAGTTTGTAGTAGATTTCCTCTTTTTTAGTGGTCTGTTAATCATTAGTGTTATTTTCATTGTTGTTTATACTTTATGTCAAAACAAGTAGTTAATAAGAATGTCTGCGAAAGTAAAGGAAAAGGCCATTTCCAATAGAGAAAAGTGCGTGGTCAGGCACAGACTAGAACAGTTTGAATGGAATGTTTTGTAGACTATCCAAGTATGACCAGTAAACAAATGTGTGTTGGAGCCACGTAAGAAGAAGGCATACAGAGATAAAAGTTAACTAGTGATATTTTGCCTGTTAGTCTTTAAGCAAAGTGACTGTCACTATCAATAATGACATGAAAAGAAAGAATATATCAATTACTTGAGTTGTCAAAGTTTCATAATATTTTTAAAGTTCCTCTGTCTCTTCATTTCTTAACAAGAGAAGGGTGATCGTAAAAGAAACTAATTATTAAGTACATGAGCTCTGTCCGTGTCATAATGAGGAGAGGAGGAGGAGGAAATTGAGGAAAAATAAGAAGAAGAAAAAATAATGAAGGAGAAAAACACGAGAAGGAGGAAGAGGTGGAGGAAAATGAAGGAAGAAAGAAATGATGAGGCTGATGTATGAGGTTTCATTCATCTATATCAAAGCGATTCTGCCCTTACCCCTTCTATATTTTACTACTTATATAGTCTAAGTTCACGCTGGGTGTTCATTTCAAACATGTGTGAACAACTATATATCTTAGTTTGAGTGTCTTTTCTCCTAGATAAACATATTCCATCCAATTTTATTCTTCCATGTCTATCACATTTCCTGTTTCTACCCTAGGCCTCCAAATAACTGTTGCATCTCAATGTATAATCTTGGGAATTAAATATCATTATATTTTTGTGCATATAGCTTATATATTCACAATGTCAACTACACTTAAATAACTAAATCAGAATGAGTTGATGGTATCATATCCTGAGTATATTGGCATCTTCAAGGGACATAGTGTACTTGCAAGTACAGTTAGATGGTGGAAGTTTAAATTGACACAAGCATTGGAACAGAGGTAAGTTGAGCAGACAGTATTTAAATAAAAAATCTACCGACTCTTTAATCAGCCCCAGAATTTAGCAGTTTCTGCCCTAAAAAGGCAGGCCCATGTGCAAAGTGAGTCATGTAGGAGGATATTTGCCACAGCACTGCTCAGAGTAGGAAAGACTGTCAATCATCCAAATGTTAATTTAGTGGGGAAATGATTTAAACATGTGCTGTGTATTATGGCATATTACGTAGAAGATTTATTGATTGTCTGATAGATAGGTAGATAAATTGATTAACTGATTTATAGATTACCAAGATGTAATTTTGAGTGAATATAAAACAAAGTCATCCAAACGTGACCACCAGAAACTATGGTCTTAAAATAGTCTTTAAACTTTAAAGGCAAAAATTAACACTTGAAGGTTTCTCACAGCTAAACAACAGTACTGCTGAAAAGCTCGCTCAGTCAAGTTGATTCTGACTCCTATGACCCTCCATGTGATTTCTAAAGCTAAAAGTCTTTCTGGAATGAGATTGCTCATCTTTCTTCCAAGAAGTGACTGGAGAATTCAAATTGCCAATCTGTTGGATAAAGGCTGTGTGTATTACATGTGCCACCAAGGGTTATTTAGATTTTCTAGCAAAATAAATGTCTCTTAAGGACTTTCTGTGTGGGGTCAAAGTGAAATAGATACTTGAAAGATTAAGTAGAGACATTATGGGGCACTACATTTATGTTAATAGGAGAACAACAACTCAGAAAAGGAGGGTGAAAATGGATACCTCACGGAAATAATAAAATCAGTATCACTGTAACATACACGCAGAAACTCCTATATGGTACATACTTCTTGTGTATATCCACAACAACAAAACCAAAACCAATTTATTTTAGAAATGCATCAGAATGATGCAAAAATATACTATTTTTATTATAAGACAAAAAAGCATGGAATGAATGAAAAAGTTTAATTAGAAGGTATAGTAGTAAGTAATACTTCTTTGGAGGATGAAAGCGATGAGAATTGAAAGTATTGGTTAAAGAAAACTTTTGCATTAGGTCTACTATAGAACTAAATCTATACCTATCCCTGTCCCTATTAAAATATATATTATTTTGCACACAGAAAACATATTGCTATATTATGTCTGTAATTAAAATTATAGGATTAAAACTATTATTTATAAATGAGATAGTATATTTTTATTATCTTCTCTCTCTTTCACACACACACTTCCATACACAAAAGCTTCCATGTGATTGATTTATTGAAATGAATTGAAAAACATAGATGTATAATACACACAAAACCTAATTTTGAGTGACCTAGAGGTATGTGGCCATCCCCATTAGACATAATCAATTACATTAGGATATTGTTGCTGTTGTTGTGTACTGTAGAGTCAGAACCAATCCATAACTAACTCTCTGGTGGTTTTCTGAAGCAGTTAATCACAGGGAGGAGATGGCCCAACCTTCTCCCGAGCCTTCGGGATTGCAGAGTGGCCTCTTGGCCACTAGGCCACCAGAGCTCCTTATCTGGCAGAAATCAAGTGAATTTCCCAATACAATCTTAGAACATAAAGAAAAAGACAATTTTTCTAACCAAGAAAAAAAGGAAATTTTCTAGCCAAGGATGGATTTTTATATCTGTGTTTGCATAACTGAGAGTAACCAGAGAAGGCAGTGGAATGAAACAGCCCTTCCTTCACCCTGTTCCATGTCTCTTACATAACACCCCCTCCTCCCCAATCCTCTTGCCATCAAGTCAATTTCATGCGTTTAGAAATGTGACTGCAGAGCTGTGCTCTCCGCAGGGTTTCCAGGAGCCGGGGAACCATGGGAAAGAAATCTTGAATGTAGAATGGTGTTTGTGCATCATGTGTTGTGCTCTTTAGTGAAACGTTGATAGCTTAAAACCACAAGCTGCTTAGGAGGATAAAATGATGTGATCTCCTCCCCTAAAAATGACAGCTTTGGAAAACCAATGGAGAGTTGCCATGGTTTTGGTCCATCTTGAAGGCAGTGAGTTTTAATCCTAAGAAAGTAGATCACCAGGCCTTCTCTCTACAGTTCTTCTGTGGGGTTCTGGATGCCCACCTTTTAGTTAGGAAGCAAACAGTTATGCCACATAAGGGCTTATTGCATCTATTTAAGGGGCTGAAATTAATCATACTCACCTAGCCGCACTGTTAAGGGGCTCACCTAAAACTAATAAATAAAATATCTTTTAAAATAGAAAATGCTTTACAAACGTCAGACTTGGGTTTTCTAATGGTAACCAGAGAGGCAAAGACTGGGCAAGACAGAAAGGAAAACCCATGTCTGTTTAGTGAGTACTGCTTCTGTAGAGTGTTAAGGTTGCGGAGCTGCTCTCCCTTCCTTTCCAGAAGAGCTTCCAAAATGAACCACAGGAAGCAGCAGTTGTGGCTCTGACTGTCTCTGTTGTCGTTGTTAACGTGCTGTCAAATCACTTCCAAGTCATAGTGACCCTATGTACAACAGCCCTAATCCCTGCTCTATCTCTGGCCATTTCTGACACATCTATTCCCATTACCCTAGTGACTGAATCAATCTATCTCATCGAGGGTCTTCCTCTCCTGAGCTGTCCCTCCATTCTCCCAAGCATGACGTTTCTCTCTAAGGACTGATCTCGCCTTGCAACATGTCCAAAGTATGTAAGACAGAGCCTCAGAATGCTTGTCTCCAAGGAGTAGCCTGGCTTTACCCTCTCCAGGATGAATTTGTTGGTTCTCCTAGCAGTCCATGGTATATTCGATACTCTTCTCCAGCACCAAAGCTCAAAAGCATAAATTCTTCTATCATCCCTAGTCATTGTCCAGCTCTCTGATGCACAGCAAGCAATGGCAAAGACCATGGACTGTATTAGGTGCACCTTAGTTTCCGGACAGATATCATTGCTCCTTAGTAGCTTGGAGAGGTTTCTGACAGAAGACTTTCCCAGTGCAATTATTCTTTCAATTTTATGACTGCTGGTACCAAGAGTATTGATTGTAGAGCCAAGCAAACTGAAGCTGTCAACAATCTCAAGGACTGCTGAAATGTTCTGCCTCCATTGTCCAGGAATATCTAACTGTGACTCCCCCCCCCCAAGTCTGCTTCCTTATCTTGTAAAAAACAAAACAAAACAAACAAACAAACAAAAAAGCAAACCCATAAAACAAAACAACAAAAAAAACCCATAAAAACCTATGAAGATCCTCTTCCCCAGTTTCCTTACAAGACCATACAAAACCCCTCTCTAATTTTAAGTGGGGGCTGATTTCTACTTTAGAGTCAGCCTGGCAGTTTCTCCTCAATAAACTGTCTTTCTTGACCTGAATCCGGTTCTGTCCTCCTTGGTGACCTTACACTGAGTACCAGCAATTTGGAACTGACTCATAGCTAACCACTTTGGTGGGTTTTCAGAAGCAAAAATCACATGGAAGGCGATTGCCCACCTCTCTCCCATGCAGCAGCTGGTGCATTCAAATTGCACATAATCATGGCTTAGCACTGTAACTATTTTAACATGGTCTCATGTCTGTGATAAATGCTTAAGAGATTGAGAATGTTAACAAATTCAGTTTGCTAGGTTCCACAATCAGCACTCGTGGAACCAACTGTCAAGAAATAAAAAGACAAATTGCATTAGGAAATTCTGTTGTCAGAGACCTCTCCAGAGTGCTGAAAAGCAACAATATCAGTCTGAAAACTAAAGTTATCCTGATCCAGTCCATGATCTTCACAATTACTTGCTATGCATCAGGAAGTTGGATAATGATCAAAGATGATAGAAGAATTGATGCCTTTGAGTTCTGGTGCTGGAGAAGACTAAAGGACCTACCATGGACTTCCAAGAGAACTAACAGATATATATCTTAGAGAGAGTGAAACCAAGTTGCTCCTTGGAGGCAAGGTTTTTGAGGTTCCATTTTCCTAACATACTTTGGGCACATTGCAGGCAGGACCAGTCCTTGGAGAAAGATATCATGCTTGAAAGGGTAAAGGAACAACGTAAGAGAGGATGCCGCTGGATGAGAGGGGTTGACATAGCAACTAGGGTAATAAAGGTAAGTGCATCAGAGACTGTGAGACCGCCTCAGGATAGAGCACGTTCTCAAAGCTATTGTGTACAGGGTTGCTATGAGTTGTAGTCAACTTGATGGTACATAGCAACAACATGCCTGGCACAAAGCACACCTACACAGAGAAGTCATTGAAATAAAAATGATCACCCAAAGCATCTTCAAGGAAACTGAATGACATTTTGCTTCTGTAATCGAGATCAGTTAGGAGATTAATCTAAGGAACAAGAATCTGAAAGTAAGATAAGCTGTCTTTTAATTATTACAGTTAATGACTGAGCCCAAATGACAGGATCCTAAACACACTCAATGATTAAAAACCTGAAGCTAGATAGTCAGAGAGTCATACTCATCAACAGATAGTTTAACTGGGTGGGTTGAATGTAGACGTTAAGAAAATGTACTCTTACCTTGTTTCTAAGTAATAGTTCCTCTGTTCTTCCCTTTTCTTTCCAAGTCTAATAACGATTTGTGCTAGTCAGAAAATATCTCAATCTAAGGCTTTAATATTATTTTACAATAGTTTTCATTTTTAATCTGTAGATAATCCTAATATAATAGATTGTGAATAAATATTTATAAATGAATTTTAATGTTTTATAACAGATCCATTAACAAACCCCAAATTTATTGGTTCATAAAGTTAGACCAAAGCAAGGCCATGCAGTATAGTCTTATAGTTCCCAATTGAATCACAAGACACTGTAGATTTGTTGCTTGAGACAGCATAAGGTGCCTTTAAAAAAAGTGGAAAAGGTAGTATATTTGTCTCCTCTTTTACTTTTCCTTGGGATAAACATGGAAACAGTAAAAAGGGGCTAAGACACCACAGGGGATGCAAAACAGACAGGCTTCACAGTCTGTGCGGGAGGCTATTACAGAGTTACAGTGGCTGTTGCAGGGCAACCAGCTGTGCATTTGGAATGAGTTGGTGTGAACGAGGTGCTTTTAATATAGGACCAGCGTTTTCCGTGGTTGTTAGTTCATTTGCTTTCAATTTTTATTAGGGCATTTTTAAAATTTATCCTCCCACTACCAGATGTGCTCAAAATGAAAATAACAGTGGTTTTGCCCCTTGACAGGTTTTAATGGTTGAATTGAATAAAAGACAAGTGCAGTCCAATCTAGGGCTCTCTGGTGGGGTAGTCCATAGGGAGTGGTGCTGGGGGAAAAAATAGTTGCAAAGCCTCTCTGTTGGTTCAAATCCACCAACAGCTTTGGAAACTCAATGAAAGATCCGTTGTGAATCCGTTTCAACTTGACAGCAATGAGTTTGAGAGTCTACACTACCCAGTTGTTTTTGGACCCCAAATTCAATTTCAAGGATCCTTGAGTATTAGAAACAGTTAATGTACCTGGTTATTAACTGAAAGGTTGGTGGTACAACTATACCCAGAAACACCTCTTAAAAAACAGCTAATGAATTCCTTTCAAAAACAATCAGCTGTTGGAAGACTTTGATGGACAGTTCTACTCTGGTATGACAGAGACTGACAGGAGCGAATGCTAACAGCACCTGTGTTGAGTTATTGTAAAACAAAAGATGCAGAGAGTTTGGGTAGCCTTCTCTCAATCCTTTTTGACTGTTGTTGTTCTTCACTGAATATTCCTGGATGTTATCTTCCCTGCTCTCCTTTCACCATTTCATCAGTAAAGCCCAGACACGTGTCATATACAGACACCTATGTAGATGTTCACAGTTATAGGCAGACAAATGAACAGTTCTTATATTGACCCTATCCACTTCCTAAACGACATGTCTCCAGAAACTCTAAGAACTTTGATAAATGTTGATAATGGTGCAGGGGCTTCAGGCCTTTTGTTCATTGGGTCACTATGAGTCGTGCTTGACTCGAAGACAATCAACAACAACAAGGTGGTCCTAGAAGGCCATGCAGAGTCCTTCAAGTTACTATGGTCTTTTGTAAAACTGGACCAATTGTTGGGGTGCATGGAATATAGTTCAGTACATGGGAAAAAAACCTTGACAAAAAGTGATCATTTTTGCAATGTTTCTAAGTAGATTTTAGAAGTTAAGCCTTGTTAAGGATAGTTCTGACTTGATTTTGGGTGAGGATTGATGAAATCACTGTACTATGAAAAATGGGAAAACTACAGAAATAATTCAGTCTGTTTTTCTGACCCTTTTGGTGACACACTTGACTAGTACATGAAAGATCGGTGGTTTCAATCCTCCCAGAAGCACCTGGAAAGAAACGCTTGACAACCTCTTCCGAGATGTCATAGCCTAGCATACTGGGACACACATATGAGGCCGCCAACATCAGGATTAAATTAGTGACACTGTAACGTGCATTTCTGCCTGTCTCCTTGGTTTTACTACACACACTGAGTTGGAAGTCAATTGGCCAAGGTCAAGTGGCCTGTCTCAGAGCAGAAACTATCATTCATGTTGTTATGCATATATAGTATTCTTCAAAGTAAAGTAATTTGTAATTTATTTCTACTTCTTCACCAGCTTTCTGTACTCTTAATTCAAAACCAGAGAGCAGATTTTCAAAGGAGCAGAACCAGACACAACATCCTTGCCTTGACAGGTTTACTGTCTCTTAGCTTAGAACATGTCTTCAGAAACTGTTCGGTTCTCAGCTAATCAGATGATTCTTACTGCCTGGCATGTTTTTGCTAAAGTGATGAAACTGTTTCCAACACTAATTTATCAAAGAGTAGTAGTGACCCTCGTCTGCAGTAAAGTTATCTCCAGATTTTCATGAGCCTTTGATGTGAACTCAACTGCTGGTACACAAATGCATTGCACTGGTTTTTCTGAAAACATAATTCTAACAGCAGGAAAACTTTTAATCACTTTGGGATACTTCTAACTGGAGGAAGAATTCAGTCATTCTTAATAATAACCTAACTGCAGAGGCCTAGTACTTTGCTGTGGATAGAAAAATCTGGTTATGGAGAAAAGATGCGAGTACTGATTCTTGAAAATACATTTAAAAAAAAAGTCAAATGGATAAGTAGGGAAGGAAACATGAGGAGAAGAGAGAAAGGGGACATTTATGATCAAGTTAAGCGGCTTTCTCTTAACTTTGCCTGAAGGCTTTCAAATACTTAAAATCCTAGGGACATTTATTTGTTAGTTTTATTATTCAAGATCAGAAGTCTGGGTCTTTAAAATATATAATATTAGATAAGGATATTTTAGTTATTAAACAAAAGTGCGAAAGTCAGAAAAGTTATAAAAAAATTGGACACTGGCCAGCAAAATGATTATGTTTAAAAGTATATTTAATGAACACTGATATAAGGCTTGCTATTTTCTAATCTCGATTGTAAATGCAGATATTCTTTATTACAGATATGAACATTACAGATTGCAGTGTTTGTAATCCTCATGTTGTTGTTGTTGTTGTTATGTGCCGTCGAGTTGTTTGTGACTCATAGCGACCCAATGTACAACACCCCTAAAACCTGCTCTATCCTGTGCCAATCGCATTGCCTCTGACACACCCATCCTGATTACCCCAGTCACTGAATCAATCCACCTCATACAGGGTCTTCCCCTCCTGCGCTGTCCCTCCACCCTGCCAAACATGGTGTCCCTCTCCAAGGACCTGTCTCTCCTTAAAACATGTCCAAAGTATGTCAGGCGAAGCCCCAGAATCCTTGCCTCCAAGGAGCAGCCTGGTTTAACCCTCTCTAGGATGAATCTGTTTGTTTTCTTGGCAGTCCATGGTACATTCAATACTCTTCTCAGCACCACACCTCAAAGGCATCAATTCTTATATTCTCCCTAGTCATTGTCCAACTCTCTGACGCATAACAAGTGATTGCAAAGAGCATGGCCTGTATCAGGTGCACCTTAGTCTCCAGAGAGACACCATTGCTCTTGAGTACTTTAGAGAGGTCCCCAACTGCAGACTTTCCCATAGCAATACTTTTTTTTTATTTCCTGGCTGCTGGTGTCAAGAGTGTTGACTGTGGAGCCGAAAACTTGGATAATAAAAAATGCACTTTAGGACACTATGGTGGTAAGGCTTCATCTCACATCCTTTGAGCGTGTTATCAGGAATTGTCCCTTCCTGGGGAAAACATCATGTTTAGTAAAGGAGAAGGTCAGCAAAAAAGAAGAAGGATGCACATCTGAAAAACAATGAATGAATTCAAATACTGTAATAAATGAGTATAAATAATAAAAAAAATTAAAAAAGCAAAACACCAAACTTAATTTATTGTCAAGGCAATAAAGAAATCATTGCTGTCAAAAGAAAAAAGAGGAAGGACCCTCCATTAAAAAACTGCCAATGACTGCAGCAATGACCTCTAGCAAAGATTGAGAAGACGTCATAAGATCAGACAGGATTTCATTTTGTTGAAGTGACTCAGAACTAACTTGACAGCACCTAACAACAACAAAATAACAACCTGTATGATCCTTGATGTTGTTTTTGTTGGCTGCGTATGAGTAGAGACCTATGAAAAACAGATCTTAACTCCGTCCTGTCCCTTGCATCTTCACAATCTCTCACACACTTAAGCCCATGTGTAAGGTTGAGAGATCTCCTCTCTTTTGCCATCCCTCTATCTTCCCAATTATGATGTCCCTCTCCAAGGGAATAATCTCTCCTAATAACATACCAAAAGTATAAGAGGCAAAGCTTTGTCATCTTTGACTCCAAGGAACACTATGGCTGTACTTTCTCCAATACATATCTATTCTTTTGATAGTCCATGGAATCTTCAGCATTCTTCTCTAACACCACAGTTCAAGGACATCAATTCTTTTTCTGTCATCCTTAGTCATTGTCCAGCTCTCAGATGTATGTAGAACTAGTGACTGAAAAGACCGTGACCTGAATCAGATGTTTCTTAGTCCTCAAACTTAACGCCATTACTCCTCAATAATTTGGAGAGGTCTTTGACTTCACACTTTCCCAGGGCAATATGTCTCTCGGTCTCCTGACTGCTGACTGTGTATTGATTGTGGACACAAGTCAGACATGGAGCCTCCTAAAGTGTGAGACATAACTGTCAGTTCATTGTACTGGGGAATTGATTTGCATATTGCTACTAACTTTGTAGCTTAGATATTGTTATTGATTGTTTATCAGTGTTCTAATTAGTGCAGTGCATGCCTGTCAGCTTGCTATACTTGTGGGTTGCTATGATGCTGAGAGCTGTGCCAGAAGTGTTTCAAATGCCGGAGAGGTCACCCAAGGTAGAGAGATTTTAGTGGAGTTCCCAGATTAAGACAGACTAGAAAGAAGGATTGGCCATCCACTTTTGAAATAACAGGCCTCTGCAAACCCTACAAACAATAGAGGAACATGATGTTGTTGAGTCCTGTCAAGTTGTAGATGACTCGTAGTGATCCTATGAATGAAAGACCTGAACACTTGTATGACTTCCATCATTTCTCTAAATTCGTAGTGTTTCTGGAGGCAAGCTATTTCAAAAGTGGATGCCACCCCTGTTTCTAAATTTGTTTTAATCAACAGCTCCACCAAACACTGTCCACCATGGGTAAGCACTATCACATTTGACGCATTAGTGTCACAGTATTTAGCATCACAGCAACCACGAGTTACCTCTGTACAACAAATTGACAGAACAGTGCTATACTTCTGAGAAGAATATTTGACCAAAAACTATTAAAACCAGGCCTGAGGGCTGCAGATTAAAATCACCCAACTTTGGTTTGATAGCATAACTTTCTATCCATTAGGCCAACAGAGCTCTATCTGCGAATCACAACAGATCTAACCCTTGCCCTATCCTAAACCATTCCCACTATCTGAGACACGCTCAGGACCATTGCTACAGTCACTGTGTTAATCCATCTTGGTGAGGATCTTCTTTTCTTCTCTGACCTTCCACTTCAGCATGATGCCATTTCCCAAGGACTGGAACCTTAAGCTGTTGTTTGTTGTTGTTAAGTGCCATCGAGTCATAGATGCCTCATAACAACCCTATGAATGAAAAACCTGAACATCTGCGTAACTGAATAGATAGAATATTAGAGCCCGGATTGGCAGTCATCAAAATTTAGGGTAAATAGCTTCAAATACCCCTTAAGAGTTGGAACCTGCATGAGAGATACTATTATTTCTATTTGATAAATGAGGAAATTGAAACACAGAGTTGAAGTCAGTTACCTCAGTCCTTAAAGGAATGTTACTAAGATCTTATTATATTATGCTGTTTCTCAAATTTTAATTTCAAAATTTAAATTTTAACCCTATACTTTCTCTAACTTTACTGAGATTTTGTAAATTATCTTAGTTTTATAGTTCAGGCAAATAGACTTGGAAAATGTGGAGGCTTAAAGCCCAGAGACTAAGGTAATAAAGGGAAAGACTAGGACTAAAAAAATAAATAACTTTGAAAACAGTAACTATACATAATATTGATATTGAAACAAATGGAAGATGGACAATGACTCCTCTAGGAAGAAGTAACTTAAATGAGGAAATACATTTGACTTAACAATGATGGATAGAATCATAGTTAAGATTCAAAAGAGCAAAACGAGGTATAGATAGAGTTATACTTGCTTTCATCAAGTTGGAAAATCTATCTAGACCAAAGATTTGGAGACATTTTGGCCTTTTGGCACCCAAACACCAGAAAAGGAGGAAATAAATTTGGATAAATCAGGTGAAATCAGATTAAAGAGGTCCACAAAAATAGCGGAGAAGTTTGAATTTAATGTGATAAGAAATAAGGTTTTGAAGGTTTCTGAGAGTCAGAGGACATGATAAAAACAGTGCTTGGGGAAGATTAATCTGTCAACAGTCTGCAGGATGGATGCTATTTTAAAGATTGTATATTGTTATAGTGCTTTATGTTTCCTTGGGGGTGTTTTGTATACATTTTTCTCTCTTCAGTTAGATTATGAACTCCTGAAAGGCAAAGACTGTATTTTCAGGTTACACTTTCAACTTCCTATAACATTTAGTCCAATGCTGCTTTGTTACTCTTAATAATCAGGAGTGCAGACAAATCACATCATAATCGTAAATTTTTCAAGTATTTCATACTATTCAGAAGAGAGCAGCAATGTCTTCCTGAGACTAAATTAAAAGGTTAATTTTTTTGTGTCAAAACAGATATTAGAATTCTGTGTCCAGTGGCAAGAGAAGTTCTTTAAAAGGAGGCAAAGGCTAGCAGGGAAATGAAGAGAAAGAAGATTCTATGTTGACGTAAATTAGGATCATACATATATAGACTTCTTTGGACACTTTAATTGCCAACAAGTTAACTTTGAATCACGGAGATATCAGTGTGTAAGAGTAGAATGGAATAGAGTTGTGTTCTTCAGAGGTTTTGTCTTTCCACTCATATATTTTTTAATAATAGTTTCCTGTGTTTTGGGGAAAAAAATTAACAGGCAAATGATGTGTCCATCTGACACTTTTCACACAAATTGTTCATTGTCCTTAGTTTTACAATGTGCCAATACTCTCATTAAATTAAACCACTGTGGTGGTTCTGCTTTTTGTACAGTCGTGGCCTTGAACTCCACCCTTTGTCTTCACTTTATAGTCAGCCTGCTCATCTTATTGGGATTTTTTTTCCAAGTTGTTGTTGTTATGTACCTTCAAGTCAGAAATAAGTCATAGCTAGCCCTCCAGTGGATTTTCCGAGGCAGTAAATAACACTGGAGAATATTTTTCGTCTTTTTTCCCATGGAGCAATTGATGGATTTGAACCATGTGCCTTTGGGTTGGTATCATACTTTGGGTATTTTGCTAGGAGGTGCTATTCCTTGGAGAGGGACATAATGTTGGGAAGGGTGGAGGGTCAGCGAAGGAGAAGAAGACCCTCAACCAGATGGATTGAATAAGTGACTGCTGTAATGGGCTCTTGTGTGTCAGAAAGTATGAGGATGGTACAGGAAAGGATTAGCTTCATACATTTTGTTAATAGCATCTATATGAGTTATACTCAACTTGATGGCACTTAACAACAGCAACAACAACAGCAGAACTACTCAGAACAAAGCCACTATAGCTTCCTTTTTTTTCAATTGAGCCCATATTCACAGATAGTACCTCATTCATATAATATCATATCCACTCTGTCATTTCTTTAAAAAGATCATTTAAAGGATAGTGTTTGTCCAAGTTTTAAAAATAATAGTCTCAGGTAGCCCTCTAAACCCAAATAGTTTGCTAAATCCAGCCTTTAAAAATTTGAGTTGTGTTCCTCATTGTTCATACATTCTGTTTGAATCTTTCTCAGGTGGGCTAGGTGTAAATAACAGCACTGCAATCCCAAAGGACAGTGGTTCAAATCCACCAGCTGCCCAGCAGGAAAAGAATAGGTGATCTCCTCCCACGAGATTAACTGCTGAGTGCCTATTTGATGGTACACAATAACAACAACATTGTAGCCCCAGTAAGAAATATTTGAGAGTGATAGTTGAGTGCCATCTATTTATCCCATTCTCAGAGCATAAGAAGCTGTGGCTCCATAAATAGTTGTGTATTCTTTTTTAAAATTTTTCATTTTATTACTTTTGTATATGTGTGTACTGTCAAATAGGATCTGAATGGTACAGGAGGAGAGTGTCCCTCCTTCTCAAGCAGAGCATCTGGTGGATTTGAACCGTGAGCCTCTGGGATTGCAGTGCAGCTTCTTGTCACTAGGCAACCAGAGCTCCCTAATAGTTGTATATTTTTCAGAAGAAAATCACCAGGCCTTTCTTCCCAAACACAATAGACCCAGAGTATATGAGATAGAGCTTCCAAACTCTTGCCTCCAAGGAGCAGTCTAGTTTCACCCTTTACAGGATAAACCTATTGTCCAGCTCTCTGATGCATAGCAAGTAATTGCAAAGACCAAGGCCTGAATCAGGCACATCTTAATCCCTAGACTGACACCATTGCTCTTTAGCACTTTGGAGAGGTCCTTGACAGCAGATTTCCTCAGAACAGTTTGTCTCTTGATGTTTTGGCTGCTGATGCCAAGAGTGTTGATTGTGGATCCAAGCAAGCTGAAATTGTTAACAACCTCATCTCCTCTCCATCTATCATGGAGATGCCAATTGACCTAGTGGTGAGAATCATTGTGTTCCTGAGGTTAAGCTTCAGTCTTTATTGAAAACCACAGTCCTTGACCTTCTGCAGCAGATGCTTCAGGACCTCCTCAGTTTCATCCAGCAAGGTTGTGTCACCTGCATAATGTATCATTTATTAAACACAGCATGTTAGAGAGTAGACACAATTCAATCCATAAGTCTCACTTTCTACTCATTTGGCAGGTGTCAGATTCAAAGATCACTGTAGTGGCCTGTAATAATATGTTTGAGTACACACTTATTTTGGAGGTTTTTTTGTTTGGTTTTTTAAAATTAAATTAATGCCATCCCTAACCACAGAATTCTCACCACTGGACCGACTGGCAGCATCAGGATGGATGGTGAAGAGATTGAGATTGTTCACAGCTTTACTCTGCTTGGCTCCACAGTTAACACTCTTGGCACCAGCAGCCAGAAAATTAAAAGATGGTACTACAATGAGAAAGTCTGCTGTCAGGGACCTCTCCAAAGTAATGAAAAGCAATGGTGTCACTCTGGAGACTAAGGTGCGTCTGATACAGGCCATGGTCTTTGCATCACAGAGTTGGAAATTACTAGAGAGAATAGAAGGGGAATTGATGCCTTTGAGCTTTGGTATTGGAGAAGAGTATTGAGGGTACCATGGACTGCTAAGAAAACAGATTATCTTGGAGAGGGTTAAACTGGGCTGCTCCTTGGAGGCAAGGGTCCTGAGGCTTTGTCTGACATACTTTGGTCATGTTGTGAGGAGAGATCGGTCCTTGGAGAAGGACATTATGCTTGGGAGGGTGAAGGGCAGGTGCAGGAGGGGAAGGCCTTCTAGGAGGTGGATTGATTCTGTGACTGGGGTTATCGGGATGGGAGTGTCAGAGACAGTGCGATTGGCACAGGACAGAGCAGAGTTTAGGGCTGTTGTACATAGGGTCGCTATGAGTCGCAAGTGACTCGACCGCACATAACAACAACAAAAAACAAACAAACAAACAAACCAAACAACTACCACAGAATAAATAAGCTCATTAGATATCCCCATTTCTGCCAGTTCCTACTTAGTCTAATATTTCTTGATTGGAATTAATAAAAACCCAAACAGAACTGACAAGTGACTAACAGCTACTGAGTGAATGCTCCAAAGTTGGCATCTGTATGCTCTGGGTCAGAGCCTAGTCTTTATTCACTCCATTTCAACATGAAATTATTTCAGAATGCTAGCGGTCATTCTTTTCCTTCATCCTTCAAAAGCATAAAACTAGATGACAACTTTGGCCCCAAAATATTTATAATGCTAGAGGCTCTTATGAGTATTTATAGGTAGCAAGGCAAGCAGTCCTCTGTGATGCTAGGTTTGCCAAAGGAAAAAGAACCAAACACCCTTACGGGCAAAAATGCATCACCTGGAGTGGCTACCTTCCATACTTGCTTAACACCTACAGCGTGAAAGTAATTTATCCCTCTCATTTTATACTGCTCCATAGCAAAGCTTTCCTCATATCCATCTTCAAGCCTGATGATTTACGCATCCACACTTTCACTGGGTAAAGGAAACATCTTTGTTTTCATGGGTTCTTTATGATCATATCAAGTCCCTACTTAGATAATCTCCTCCACCTCCACAGTGATACTCTCAGTAATGGGAAGTTCAGCTAGCTGCATAGTTTACATCACATATACAGTCGGTTAATGGCTGCTTTATTAGGTATCTCCAGTGTGATGATGGGCCATCTGAGAGTATTAACACCTGGATTTACAGTCATGATGATGGAACACATCGAAATTCTTTACTAACCTGAATTACTCAATAACATCTTGGAAACATAAATAATCAAGAAGCCTCATTTTCAAGCCTAAAAGCCAGGAGTCTGTCTTGCTAATTGACCATGATGGAGTTATAATAGTGAAATACAACACAGAAAATCTCTCTAGAAGGCTGCCTTGGGCATATAACATCAATAAAGCAATGGTGATCCTATTTCCAGCTCCAAGTTCTTACAAAAGAGCCTTCAAGCAAGCTTATGTTTTGAAATGCTGATCTATAGGGAGAAACATTAAATGTCTACTGTTTTCTCAGAACAGACAGATAGGAGTTATCTCCGTGGAATTGACTCTGAGAATATTTTTAAAACTCCTCAGGATTAATTTATAAGCTCCAGGTACAAAATGAGATTAGTTAAATTATCAAGGAACTATAATAATTAGACTGCAACGGAAAGAAATGGGATAGAATATAATAGGAAGAGACTAGTAAAAGTCTTAATAAATACTGTCTGAAATGAAACTCTTTGAATTTGTACTTCCAAAGTAAACAACAAAAGACGTTAATGTAGAACTCAACTACAGGTAAGAAGTGACTGATTTGACCTAAGTAGAATGCCAGCAAAAATGTAGCTGCTTTATTTGATAAATTAATTGCAACAATGAGCTCACACAGCCACAGCTGTGAAGATGACGTGTGACCAGGCAATGGCACATTCTGTTATACTGAAGAGTCTCTAGGGTGGGTTGACTCAATTGCATCTAAGTAGTGATAATAACAATATGAGAGAAGGATGGGCAATCTCCTCTCATGTGATTGGTTAACTGCCTCTGAAAACCCACTGGAGGATCTGCTATAGGCCAGTTCTGACTCTATGGCACAAAACAACAACAACTAACTCATATCCTTACTCATCAGAAAGAAAGAAGGAACACAGACAGAACTTTAATACATGATGTTGGATAAAATATATCAATCTCAAAGAATAAATGTACTTATACAAAAAAGACAGAAAAATAACATGTATAAAGATCAAAGTTGATGAGTATCAAAGGTGAAAAGAAAGAAAAGGGAGATTAACACACATAGAATACTGATTTTGGATTACAGACACAGAAAAATAGCCTATATTAAGGATATATTTTGCGTGGCTAACTACCATGATTGGTATTAATAAGTAGTACTTACAGAAAAAGTAGAAAATTGACAAACTTGTGATGTTGCTGTTGTTGTGTACCATGGAGTCAGAGCCAACCCATAGCTGACCCTTCAATGGGTTTTCAGAGGCAGTTAATCTCATGAGAGGAGATTACCCATCCTTCTCACGCAGAACAGCTGATAGATTCAAACCATGTGCCTTCGGGGTAGCGGTGCTGCTTCTTGCCACTGTAATTTGTTAAAACAAAAGAGTTGCTGAGACTGTTTATGTACAACTAAACACCTCACACAATTTGATTATTGGATTGAGAGATTCAGGACATGATTTAATGGGACAGAGCAACTAATTAACTTATATCATATGTATTCCTTCTCTTCCAATTCCCATTTTATTGTTGCCTGAAAATCTTAAAAACTTGCAGGTGAGCATTGAAGATATAGACCACAATTGGTCTCTCTTTGTCTAGAACAACAGAGGGAAAAAGGAAGTCTAAGGGAAGAAGGAATGAATGCCTATTCACCTCCAGTAACAACTATCTCTTTTGCTGTGAGATCAGAATAGGATTATATCCAGCTACTCTTACTGGATATGTTAATCAAACATTCTATGGAATGATCCTGATCTGAAATGAGAAAGTGCAGAAAAGAATTTCAAATTATTATGGAATCTAGCCTTCTTGAATCTGGAAGGACTTTGACAATTGGGACCTGAGATAATCTTTAAAATTTAAGCCAAAATATCCCTTGACATTTTCTCTTTTTAGGGAGATGGATTTGATAGTAACTTTAGTTTTTATATTTGTGTTGATTATTTGAACTTAGATGTTAATACTTAAGATGACTACAAATACATACATAAATAAGAACAGATTGTTGATAATTAAGAATTAGGGATTACTTTTCATGGTGATCACGAGAATCTATGACATCTGGATATCTATTTAGCTCCTGAAAGAATAATAAAATTAGAGACTGAGTGTCACAAGAAAAATAACAGACCTATTAGGTGTATAACTCCACTCCATTGAGTTTATCTTAATATCATAGCGAAATAATTAACAAACCATCGTTTGCTTAATAAAGAACATCTGCCTTGAGCATTTGTACTTTGTAAGAACTGCTTCAATAGGATCAAATTGGCAGCAAGTTGAAAGATTAGATAGGAAATTTAAGGAGCAGTGAGTTTGTGCTGTCGAGGGGAAAAAAGTCTGAAAAACAATGATAGTATTTGCTTAATATCAAACATATAATTGATGCTATCAAATTGTACATGCAAAAATTGCTAAATTGTTTGTTCTACGGTGAAAAGCCTCAACAAAAAATTATAAAAATATTTAATTAGCTTTTTGTACCATGTTAAAACACTGTGATCGTAAAACAGCTGATCCACAGAATAGTCTTAAAATGTAGGGAAAGCGTACATTGTTTCCATTTTATAAACTGTAAAATTAAAGTTTGAAGAGATTAAGTTAATTCAGGGGTAGAAACCAGATGTTCTCATTCCTATCTAATGCCTTTACATATCATCAATCACTTTTCTCAGTCTTTTCTTTTTTGCCTTGTAGTTTGAAATGGTCTGGAATTTGTGTTCCTCCAGCCATTCTGATCTTGTGCGGCAATGGGTTGTAACACTTTTGTGGGTCTCTAAAGTCAATGAGAATAGTATCGTTTACTCCACATTGTGATATATTTTTATGAAAATAATGCATCATTGTAAGTAAGTTTTGTTTTTCAGGCAGAATAAAATGCTTACACTTTAGCTTACAGTATATGCCATATGCATTGTACACAAGTATATCTTATTTACACAGGCATTTTAAATAAAATAAGTATGGTAAAATAGCTAGATTATCCTCTGTACCACGTTCACTTGCTAACCAGTCAGCCTCAATGGTACTCCAAATTAGTATTTGAGTAATCAGTAATGCTCAACCTGCATTAAATGGAATCATAGCAGTGACAGACTGTTACAAGAGTGATCTTCCAAATATTTTGGACCATTAAGCATTTTCAGTTCTATTACATTTACAAACCACATGATACTGTTGTTTTATGCCTTTGTGTCAACTATGACTCATAGTGAAAAGATCAAACACTGCCCCATTCTGTACCATCCTAATATCTCTGACGTAGATGAGTCACTGTCAACTCATCTCGTTGAGGGTATTCTTCTGTTTATCAGACCCTCCAAATTTCGTAGCTTGATGTATTTCTTTAAGGACTTTTCACTCTGACAACATATCCAAAGCATGTGAGATGAAGTTTCACCATTCTTGCCTCCAAGGAGCACCCCCTTCTTCCAAGGCAAGTTTGTTCTTCTGGCAATGCATGGGATATTGAATTATCTTCACCAACACAATTCAAAGACCGTCTTATTCTTTTCTTCAGTCATTCTCATTCGTTATCCAAATTTCAGATACACAACAAATGATTAAAAAGTATCATGGTAAAAAAAAACACAAAACCCCACCTATTTTTTAAAAAACATCATAGTTTGAATCTTGGTCTTCATTGATCATTACTCTTCAGCACTTTCTTATTAAGTTCTTTGGCAACTCTGAAAAGAACAAGGGCAGAGTGGGAATGGCAAAGTCTGACTCCTACTAAGTTCATAAATGGTACTATCACAACCAGCAGCATGCACAACACAAAAGTAATTTTTGTGAAGTCAGAAACCCACCATCCCACCATGTGTACCATATCTCTTTCTATTAATTACAAAAGCAAATCTGGTGTACTACTGGATACAAAGTCTTTTACAATAGCTATGTTGACTACATGGATGATAAAGTTTATCAGAAAAGTTAACAGGCTATACTGAGTTTGGCAGCAGGATACATTATTTACGTTTGGACAGATTCTGAAGTATAATTTTTTTTGCTAACAGATCCCTTGACTTTTAGCCTTATGGCTTAGAAAGATAACAGGTTACAAATCAGATTGATACATTGGAAAACGTTCTAAGTCAGGATAGCTTCTGAAGGTTTGTTCACAGGCTCTTCAGCTTTTACACTAGCAGCTTTAAACTAGTATATAAAGCTTCTTTGTTGCTTTTATGTGTCATTGAGTAACTTGCGACTCATAGCGGACCCTATGGACAAGAGCCCTAAATGCTGCTCTATCCTGTGCCAACCTAGCCATCTCAAACACACTTATTCCCACCGCTCCAGTCACAGAATCGATCCATCTAATCAAGGGTGTTCCTCTCCTACACCATCTCTCCGCTCTCCAAAACATGATGTCCCTCTCCAAGGACCAGTCCCTCGTTGGAACGTGCCCAAACTATGTCAGATGAAGCTTCAGAATCCTCGACCCCAAGGAGCATTTCAGCTTCACCCGCTCCAAGATAAACCTGTTTGTTCTTCTAGCAGTCCATGGTACATTCAACCCTCTTCTCCAATACCACAGCTCTAAGGCATCAATTATCTTTTTATCAGTGGTGAGAATCTTTGTTTTCTAGATGTTGAGCTTCAATCTGTATTCAAGGCTGAAGGCCTTGACCTTCAGCAGCAAGTGCTTCAGGTCCTCCTAATTTCAGCAAGCAGGGTTGTGTCATCAAAGCTTCCTTAGTCCTGCCAATTATGGTGTCTCCCTGTCTCCCTATTCCTCCAACAAGCTTGGACAAAAGCTACTAGCTCTGGTTCCATGGAGTAGTTGTCTCAGGGCCAACTCTGTCTCACCAGATTGGGTCTCTGGCTGCTTCTGTAGACCTGATCAGAGTGGTACAAGAATCTTGGGCCTCAGATAGCATGAGTTGCTTCCTCTTCCTCCTTGTTGTTCAAACTCCCAATTCCTGCTACTAAAACAGCTCTATTTAAACATAGTGGGATGACAAGACTAGCCAATTCCCTTGCAGATAGACTAACAGACTTTATTTATATGATCCCACCCATCCATGTTACAAAGTCAAACTCAATGGCTAGGGAAGCCATTTTGAACAATAAACTCACAGCACTATATCAGCATATTTGTAACAAGTGTTTTGATTTTTTGACTGCTGCTTCTGTCAGAATGAATCCAAATAAAATTAAATCATTAACAAGTTCAATATTTTTTTATCTGTCATGATATTGCATATGGTACAGTGGTGAAAATTTTTGTTTTCTTCATGTTGAAATGAAATCTGTATCGAAAACTGTAGTCTTTGATCTTCTTCATTAAAGGCTTAAAATCTTCACTTTCTTCAAAAAAGGCTGTGTCATCTGTATAATATAGTGGCTGAGGAATTTTCTTTCAATCCTGATGCCACATTATTCTTCATATAATGCAATATTTCAAATTATTTGCTCAACATAAAGATTGACTATATCAAGAAAAGATACAACCCTAATCTCTATCTCTCCTGGCTTTACACCATGCAATGTTCTCTTAGTCTGCTCGCACAGCTGCTTGTTGCTCCGTGTGTAAGTTTTGAATAAGACAATTAAGTATCCTGGGATACCGATCATTTTTTAATATTATCCGTAATTTGTTATAATCCACAAAGTCAAAGGCCTTCACACAGTAAATAAAGCAGAAGTAATCAATTTTCTTGGTTTGTTTGGTTTTTGTTTTTTTAAAATTTCAGTTGTGGTCTGTCTAACACCAGTCAAGATATCACTTGTTCTACAGGCTCTCAGTTTGCTACCAATGTACTATTTCAATCTTTTCTTTTTGTATACTCTTCAGTATGATTCAATTTCAATGTAGTATTATTGATACATCTTGATAATTTCTACATTCTGTTGAATCATCTTTTCTTAGAAAGGAAATACAAACAATTAAAACTAAGCCTCAATTATTAAAAAATATTTTTATGCAAT
>NW_006399826.1:7827426-7840045 GCF_000299155.1 Elephantulus edwardii
TTGTGTCATCTGCATAACGCAGATTGTTGATGAATCTTCCTCCAATCCTGAAATCACAGTTCTCCTCATACAGTCCAGCCTCCTGGATAATCTGTTCTGCATGTAGGTTGAAAAAGTATGGAGATGGGACACAAGCCTGGCATAAAGTCTTCCCCATTTTGAACCAGGAAGTGTTTCCTTGCTCTGTTCTGAAGACTGTCTCCTGGTCCAAGTACAGGTTTCACATTAGCACGATCAAGTGTTTTGGAATCCCCATTCTTCTAAGAGTCAGAGACAGTTTGTTGTGATCCACATAGTCAAACACCTATGCATAATCATGAAATACAGATAGACATTTCTTTGGTACTTCCTGCTTTCAGCCAAGACCCATCTCACATTAGCTACAATATCCCTAGTGCCATGTCCTCTTCTAAACCCAGCCTGCACTTCTGGCAGTTCTCTGTTGATGCACTTTTCCAGTCATTTTTTGGATAATCTTCAGCAGAGTCTTGCTTGCATGTGATATCAATAATATTGTTTTATAATTTCCACACTCTGTTGGATCACCTTTCTTTGGAGTGTGAATAAATATAGATCTCTTCCAGTCAGTTGGCCAAATGGTTGTCCTCCAGATTTCTTAACACAATTTGGTGATAACATCTAGGGCAACATCTGTTAGTTGAGATACATCAATTGGTATACCATCAACATACTGCATGGTTCAAAATCAGGAAAGGAGTGCATCATGGATGCATCCTGTCTCATATCTTTTTAATCTATATACAGAACAGATTATTCAGGAAGCTGGGCTTTCTGAGAAGTGTGGCATCAGGATTGGAGGAAGATTCATTAATAACCTACGTTATGCAGATGACACAACCTCACTTGTTGAAACTGAAGAAGACCTGAAGTGCTTGCTGTAGACAGTCAAGGACTTTAGGCTTCAATATGGATGGAAGTTGGAGCCCAACATCAAGAAGACAAAGATTCTCACTACTGGTGCAGCATAATATATGAAGAGGAGATTGAGGTTGTTAACAATTACAGCTTGCTCGGCTCCATAATCAACACTTGGCACCAGCAGTCAGGAAATAAGCCGAATTACACTGGGAAAATCTGCTGTCAGGGACCTCTCCAAAATGCTGAAGAACAACAAATTTAGTCTAGAGACTAAGTTGCACCTAATTCAGGAAATGGTCTTTGCAATTATTTGCTATGCATCAGAGAGCTGGACAATGATTAAGGATGATGGAAGAAGAAGAAGCCTTTGAGTAATGAATGATGCTGGAGTAGAGTCCTTAACATATTGTAGACTGCCAAGAAAACAAATAGGTCTGTCTTGGAGAGGGCAAAACCAAGTTTCTCATTGGAGGCTAGGATTTTGAAGCTCCTCCCATACTTTGGACATGTGGCCAGCAGGGATCAGTCCTTGGAGAAGGACATCATGCTCAGAAGAGTGGAGGGACAGCACAGGAGAAAAAGACTTCAGAGAGATGAATTGTTACAGTAACTGGGGCTAATGGGAATTGGTGTGTCAGAATCAGTGAGACTGGTCCAGGGCAGGGCAGGCTTCAGAACTGTTGTACATAGGGTCACTATGGGTTGCAGGTGACTTAATGACACATAAAAGCAAACAACATAGCGATAGAAAGAAAGAGAGAGAGAAAGAGAGAGAGACAGAGAGAGAGAGAGATTTGTATATCATACTCCAATGTATTTAAGCTATGATAAATCATACTTATAACTCTTCTTTTTTGGTATGTCTTGTTATTTTATCATTAGTTATATGTTGCAATATTTAATTTGCTGATTTTATCCTTCTCAGATGTTTACTAGCAGATGTTTAATTTTGTAATGTACTGTTAAAAACATCTCCAGACTTATAGAGATACTGACAAGTAAAATGCAGTAATAATGAAAACTCAGATATTTTCTGGATATCAGAAATTCCTTATGACAGAATTGTCATAACGGAATTCTGTTGAAAGTCAAGCACTATCTCTCTTTCTCTTTCTCTGTGTGTATGCATATACTGCCCTGTGATAAACACCACAGATTTTTTTTTCCACAAGAGCAAAAAAACTGAATAATTACATTCATTCAGTTGTTTTACTTGGTACTCTGTTTCTGGAGTTAGGTCCATTTTGATTTTACATGTGATGATACTCTATACCAATAAGGATGAAGAAAATATCGCAACTTGTAAGCATTCTAAGAAGCTTCAGTGGATGTTTCATGAAGGCGAACAATATTACCTATAGAATATTGCTCACCAGGTAGAGTTATTTTTGTTGTCATCTTTATTTCTTTCATGTCCTATACTCCAGTAAAGAGTTGTGCAGTCAACCCAAAGGCAAGCAGTTAGAATTCACTATCTGCCCCAAGAAGAAAGATGGGCCATCTTCTCTTATGAGTTTTCCAACCTTTGAAAACCTGCTAGAAGGTCAACTATGAGTAGGCTTCAACTCCATGGTATGTAAGAATAACAACAACATCTTCCTTCTTCTTTCATTGACTTTGACTTTCTTGCATTCATTCATACTGAGGAAAGTCTCAATTTAATTTGGCTAACCCAAAACTCAAACCTCAGTATCCCATGTCCACAAGACTTCAAACTACTGAAGAAATAATAATAGTTTATTAAACAATACCCAATAGAACTTATGATTTGCTGAAATAAAGAGGAATATATGTAATAATGTTGATTTATGTTTGACAGCACTTTGTTGGAAATCTGTCAATGTGATTGCTGTATCAAGAAAACATAAAGGAAAGGAAGCAACTAAAGTAAGTTATCAAGTCAAGGAATGAAGGGACACAATTTTAAGAAGCAATAAGGGACAGGCATCAGAGGAATTTCTTTTACAGTATTTGCAGAGAATGTAATTAATACATTGCATATGGAATCAACCCATTCCCCATTGAGGGATTCAATGGAAGTAATTAGTATGAAGTTTTAATAAAAGAGCTAGACATGTATTTAGAGAAAAGAGAATGCTATGATGTACAATTAATAACTCTAAGGCTAGAATGGTGCATATAGAAGGACCTGAGCTTTCTGGCTCTTTTTCCCTATTCTCTCATCAGCCAGTCAGCTAAGAACGTGCCTTAGTGAACACTTTCTATGGCAGGCTCCCAGGAGTGTCTTGTCTGCGGAAATCAGGGAAATCTAAAAACAGCTTTCTTCTGTTTCAGAAAGGTAAATGAACCTTCTATGGAAAGCAGAGGTGTGAAAGGCTTTAGACAAACTCATTACAAGCTCCAGCACACAGTTAGTGAACGGAATTGTGACATAGAACCTCATGCTCTCCAGTGTCCCTAAGGACCTAGAGTAACAGATAAAATGAGAAGATAATGCATTCAATTAGATATTGTAAACTAATATTATCACGACACATAATACATTATCATTCCTATTCTCAAGCTACTCAAAAAAATTTAGGAAACCAAGGTAAAAAATTAGGGACATCGGTTAAAAATATTTCTTTATGTCCATGGTCTACTGCTCTTGGACAAATAATACTTATATTTCCAACATGAGTGACCAAATGAATGAATTTTCCAGTGAAAAATAACAAAGAAAGTTCTGATAGAGAGTAAGTAAAAGTTTAATGCAAAGATTAATGAATCTCTTTTTCCATCTCCAACAATCATAGTGATAGCTAATATTCCAAGATTTGTCATCAGTTAGTTTGGGAATTTAAAACTCTCCTGATGGTTTGATCTCATAAAGAAATGTGTTTGTCAATAAAAACGAATGGATATTTATTGAAATTTACCTGGTGTGTTGCTTGATGCTGATTATTGCTCATTGAATACTTTGTTTAATTGCTACAATTCAATAAAGTACATATTAATGAACATCTTTCTTAGATGGCAAAATTGTTTCAAACTATCAGCTGGTAAGTGATAAGGATTATGATTCATTCTAGCTCTGATGAATATCAAAGGCATTGAATTTATCTCAGTGCTCTTTGCAAGCAAGACTTTGTGGAATTCAATGATGAGAGAAGTACCTGGGGAACATAGTGGCATAGGAAAAATAACGTAACCTGATATCATCTATGTTCTAGGTATCTATCTCTAGGAAGAGGTAAGACACATTGTCTTGCTTTCTCTTTGGAAGGAAGCAAGCTGGTATGTTTCAGGAGCAGTAGAAGATCACGCTACCCATCTGGCCCAGCACTCTCTGCTTTTCTCAATGATAACTCAAAGATTTGGTTCTCAGTCACATGGCATAACTAAAGAAAATACCATATTCCTTCTTATGGAATATTTACATTCAGGCACAGTATGTGTTGGTTTTAAATGTTAAAAGTGCATTCAAATAGATCGGTGGTTTTATTTTACTTGGAAATTATAGGATACCTCATTTTCTTACCTAGTATAGTAGAAAGTTAAAGTTAATAATTACAGGTATACAAAATGAAATATTCCACAGTGCTCTTCTCATTGTTAATGAACCTGTTGGAAGATAATATACTTCAACAGAACTTTGGATCTTCTGTTACATTTTGTCTAACAAGATTCTGGTCTCTCATTAATGCGATGCCAATGTCTGTACAGGCTGACAACTTCAAATATTTTGTATTGGCTCCCTGGCTCATTAAGTCTCGGCTCCTTGCTAACACCTCCAACCGTATCATTGGTGTCATCCCAGGTTCTGTAATCTTCCTGGGGACCCGCTGAGTGCAGAGCTCTCCCTAGGACCTCCATGAAAGCCTGGTCTTCAGTTCAAAAGTCAGGAGACAGCAGGTTTGCACCTCTGCTGAGCTGCAGGGAAACATGCTGATTGCTGCCAAGAAATAAAGGCAAATCAGTCACAGAACTCTGCAGAGTGAGAAGAAACCGCATGAAAGGCAGGTTACAAAGGCAAGTAGACAGCTAACACATTGACTTCCTGTTGCACTCTTAGGGAAGTAAGAAGTGATTTTGCATTCTTTGGGAAAAATGAATTTGCAGATGGACAGCCTGGGTGACATCTCAAGGCTTTCCAGAAGCATTAAGAAGTTAAACTATTCATTTTCCTCTAAACTATACCACCCAGGCCTCCTCTGCTTGGGAGTCTGTTTTAGAAGACAACTAGCTGGTTCACGAGAGGTCAGAAGGATGAGTCTAATGCTTATATATTCCCTAACACCTGTAAGGAAAATTCTGATTACAACCCTCTTTATGTATCAGTCATCAAATTGCCTATAGCTCTAAAGGTATTTATCTCCCAGTCATATTTTATAGTGGCTTCTGAAAAGTTGAGCATTACTTGAATTATTCGGTGGAGGAGGGTGGAAAGCGAAGCTAAGAATAAAGACACTGGCACTCCATTGATTTGGAAAAATGTTGTAAGATGGGTATAGTGGTTTGGAGTAGTCAGCTATTTATAGTCAACTGATGTTCAACAAGGAAATAAAACCTATCAAATGGGGAAATGATAACCTCTTCAATAAATGGTGCCAGCAAAACTGGATTTCCACCTGCAGAAAGCTTACACAGGATTCACAATTTACACCATACACAAAAAAATCAGCTCAAAGTAGATCAGAGACATGGGAGTAAAGCCCGAAACCATAACGTTCATAATAGAAAACCTGGGATTAAGTTTAGAAGTGCTAGTCCAAGGTATAAAATGAGAGCCAAATGCAAGCAGAAATACTCAATCTGAAGAGAATAAAATTGATGCATGGGACCTTATAAAGATTAAATCCAACGAAGAAGTTTATCTTTCGCTTTTCAAAGAGAGGAATGAACTGGGGGGGAGAGAAGGGTAAAGAAGAAAGTGCAACAATGAATGAATGAAAATCCAAAATCTCTGTAAATGTTAATTAAAATGAATAAAATAAATTTTTTGAAAAATAACTTAAAAAAAAGATTAAATCCATGTGTGCATCAAAAACTTTTTCCAACTGGGTGAAAAGACAGACTGGGAACAAACATTTGGTAATACCATCTCAGAAAAGAGTCTTATAATAAAAGTTTACAGAATACTCCTGGGCCTCCACAAGAAAAAGATCAATAACCCAATTACAAAATGGGCAAAAGACATGGAAATAATTTTCACAAAGGAAAATATTGAAATGGCAAACAGACACATAAAGAAATGCTCCAAATCACTGGTAATAAGGGAGATGAAAATCAAAACCACAATGAGGTACCATCTCATTCCAGGAACAGTGGCAAAGTTTAACAAGGCAGCAAGTAATGAATGTTGGAGTGGATGTGGTAAGAAAAAAAACCTCTTATACATTGTCGGTGGAATTGTAAAATGGTACAACCATTCTGAAAGGCGATTTAGCACTTCCTTAAAAAGCTGAACCTAGAAATTCCATATGACTCAGCTATTCTACTACTTGGAATTTACCCTGAGAAAATGAGAAATGAGGCACATACAGAAATTTGTGCACCAATGTTCACAGCATTATTCACCATTGCAAGAACATTGAAACAACCAAAACGTCCAACTACGAATGAATGGATTGAGAATTTATGGTACATTCACACAATGAAATACTACATAGCAAGAAGGACCAATGATTTTGTAAATTATTACCCAACTTGAGAGGGAATAAAGAGCATTATGCTGAGTGAACTCAGTGCCACAAGGATAAATATGGTATAAAATCATTATTGTAGAATACATGTAAGGATCCAAGAGGCATGAGAGATTTTGGGAGCAAAGGGATGAGGATGTGGGGGGGAGGAGGGGGGGAATTAATCACTGGGTTGTGCAATTTGTTGGGGGAGGGATGAAAGAAATTGAAAAAAATTTTTTCGGAAAACAATGTATTTGAATTTTGTAAATAAACTAGTAGAGAGGGAAAAAAAGATGTTGGTGATGAAGAAAGAAACTTACTAGGATCACTATTGTTTATTCTATGAAATAACTAACAGCTCTATGACTATGTCTCCTCTATGTGTTGATGTATCATTTTTAAGCATTTAGAAGTCTATGTGTATAAAAAATGACATTGTTATCATAAAAGAGTTGCAGTTGTTAGTCAGCAACTATTTGATAACAATTATCCTGAGAACTTTTAAAATTGCCAGGACCCAAATTTGTTGATAATACTTGCTTCCTAAAGATACTTTCTCATGGCCTTGTGGCAAGAAAACACACTGCAATCCAAAAGCATGTGGTTTGAGGTCACCAGCTGACGTGGGGGAGAAGGATGGGCAATCTCCTCCTGTACAATTAACTGCTTCTAAACCCCCTCTGGAAGGTCAGCTATGGATCAGTTCTGACTCCATGGTACATATCAACAACAATAACAACATCCATGGGTTTCCATGAAAAAGAACTTTGGACATATTCATGCAGCCTACAAATAAGGAAGACAAAAGGTAGCAAGAGTGCATCAGCAGCCTTCTTAGTGGGATGAGGTAGAAAGGAATCGTTATGAAATGAACAGGAGAGCTATGCGGCAAAGGGAAATAGTTCCATAGCAATAATCTAGCCTTTGCCCTTCATTAGGTGTTTTTGTGCTTAAGTACTTTTACCCTTATCTCATTTAATTCTCAGAGCAGCTCTGTTCTACAGATGAAAAACTATGGGTCAGAGAGGTTGTGTGGCTTCCTGAAATTAGCAAGTAGTAAAACCAGAATGTGACCTTCAGTCCTTGGGCCTTTGTAAAGGAGCAAAGCATTGATGAAGGAGAACACTAAGCTAGAAAGATGCCTTGGGTCTTGGCGCAAAAGATTGTATGTGAATTCTCTAATGAGGACTTCCAGAGCTAAGATTCATTATTAAAAGAAACTGCTTCTTTATTTAGCATATGGTACAATTCTATATAATCAGGTTTCTTCCTTCAGTAAGTACAGAGAACAGAGGTACTAAGTGATTACCTTGAACAATGAAGATGGAAATTTATGATTAGCACAAAAAAAGGAACCCAAAGGAGCCATAGTTGAGCTCTGGAATCTTCTTTATACTGAATTCCTGCCTGATACTCAAACACAGTTTGAACAAAGTTAGAATCACTGCTTCATCCAGTGTCCTACACATGCATTTTTCACTTGATTCTTAATATATCTAAAACTATGTCACTCAAGGTGTCTCACTGAATTTACAATTTACTCTACTTGGAAGATTCTTTCATATAGTTTAGAGGCTGTGATCAGACAGGAAAAGGTGAATTCATTTACTTTTTATCCAGATTCAACTCTGATTGGGATAAGAGCATGCTATCGTGAAGGATAAGCCAGCTGTACAGATGAAAATATTTTAAAACAGCAGCCTGATTTTCCTGTTTCTAGTTAAATACGCAGCTGACACAACCTCACTTCCTGAAAATGAAGAAAACTTGAAGCACCTATTGAAAAGGATGTAAAAAATTCGAAAACTATAGCATTCAGTATGGGTTACCTCTCAATAAAAGCAAAAATCCCCCACAATTGGACCAATAAGTAACATAATAATCAATGTAGAAAATTTTGAAATTGTGAATGATTTCAATGCTCACAGAAATAATAGTCAGAAATCAAATGATAGATTTCAGTGGGCAAATTTACTGCCAAAGACTTGATTAACAGGCCAAGAGCAAGAATTCCAGTTTAAAGACTAAAATGCACATGACTCAAAGCCATGCTACTTTTCAATTCTTCATATGTATATGAAAGCTGTAAATGTGAATAAGGAAGGTCTAAGAAGAATCATTGCCTTTAATTTTCATATTGCTGAAGAACACTGAGTATGACAAGAACAGACCTGAGATAAGGCAACCAGATCGGTCCTTCTAAGAAAGGATGTTAAGATTTTTCTCACATTTTTGGGACATGTTATTAGGAAGGACCAGTTCATAACAAAGGGCAAGGTACTGAAAACAAAGCAAAACCAAAAATGTATCCTGCTAATTACAGGTTTAACTATATCTCACAAAAATTGTGGTGGAAATCTTAACCCCTGAGCATATTGGAATCCCAGAACACTTGATCATGCTTATGTAAAACCTATGTTTGGATGAGCAGGTGGTCATCAGAATTGGGAAGCGTGTATTCTAGGGATGTGTCCTGTTTCCATACATTTTTCAATCAATGTTCAGAATGTGTGAGAGGCTGGGCTCCATGAGGAGAAATCAGGATTGAAGAAAGACTCTTCAACAATTTGTGTTATGCAGAAGATACAACCCTAATTGCTGAAACTGAGGAAAACCTGAGGCGCTGGCTGCAGAAAGTCAAGGACTGCAGCCTTAGACATGAATTGAAATTCAACATCAGGAAAACAAAGATTATCACCACTGGGCTGATTGGAAGTATCATTACAGATGGTGGAGAGATTGAGATTGTTAACAGCTTCAGTTTGCTTGACTCCATAATCAACACTCTTGGTATTAGCAGCCAGGAAATGAAAAGACAAATTGCATTAGGAAAGTCTGTTGTCAGAAACTTCTCCAAAGTACTGATGAGCAATGGTGTCAGAATGGAGACTAAGGTGCACCTGATCCAGGCCATAGTCTTTGCAATTACTTGCTATGCATCAGAGAGCTGGACAATGAATAGAGATGATAGAAAAAGCATTGATGCCTTTGAGCTGTGGGTGGTGCTGGGGAAGAGTATTGAATATACCGCAAACTGCTAGAACAAATAGATTTGTCCTAGAGATGGTGAGAGCAGGCTGCTCCTTGGAGAAGAGGGACATCTTTGGAGAGGGATGTCCTGCTTGGGAGAGTGGAGGGACGGTGCAAGAGAGGAAGACCTTCAATGAGATGGATTGCTTTAGTGACTGAGGTAATGGAGGTAGGTGTGTCAGAGACAAAAAGATCTGCACAGTACAGAGCAGGGTTTAGAGCTTTTTACATAGGGTCACTATGAGTTACTGGAGACTTGACAGCATAAAACAACAAAAACAACATGTTTGGAAATAAGGTTTTATTTTGTCATGCTAATGGTTCATAGGCTAACTGGGTTCCAACTCACAGCAACCATTTGTCCAACAAAGTGAAACAATTCCCTGTCATGCTCATTCTCAGCCTTTTTGTTGAGGATCTTCCTCTTTCACTCTACTTTACCATACATGATGTCCTCAAAGGACTGACCTCTTTTTACAACATGGTTAGAATTTTTGAGTTGAAGTTTTTCCATCGTCACTTCTGAGAAACATTGTGGCTGCATGTTTTTCAAGAGATTTGTCTATTCTTTTTAGAGTCACAGGCAAATTCAATATTCTTTGATAGCACCCCAAGTGAAAGGCATCAATTCTTCTTCATCTCCATCACTCAATATCCAACTTTCACATACAGGTAAGTTGATTGAAAGCACCATTGCTTGGATCAGAAACACTTTAGTCATTTAAGTGCATATTGCTATTCTTTAATAATTTTAAAAAGACCCTTTACAATAAATAGAATTTTTTGTCGCATTATGCCATTTGATATTTAGTGTGTAATGGTGAGTAAATTAACACATTCATGCAAATCAATATACACACCTAACTTGCCTGGAATCATGAAATCACAGGGTTTTACTAATTAATCTGTTGTCTTTGTATATAGAAGGGAAGCAAAAATAATTGTCATCTCCTTTTTTTGTACCTTTATTATCCAGATGTCTATTCTGCATTCATTCCCTTTGGGACTTATTTGTTAGCTGTAAGCATAATTGGAAACATCTGCAAACTTACTTTTCATAATATTTTAGAAAATAGCAATGCCCTTCAATAAGGTAGCTGAGGTGTTATCACTACTAGAGTCAAAGATAGGGATCTCTATCGTGTCTAGGAAAAGGAAAACTGAGTCAATAGTCACCCTACACACTTCAGCCATTGAGTCAATTCCAGCTCCTAAGTGGATCTCCTTTCAGTTTCTGATGCTTTAAGTCTGAACTGAAGATGATTGTTCATCTTTCATTGTGGAGTTTGCTGATGGATTTGAAACACTGGAGATGCACCACCTTATATTTAGCACCACAACATGCTTTTGACTATACTATGAGAAATCAGAGAATACTAACTCCAGATCAAACTAGGTAGATCTGTGAATTTTGTAAGTACTTTAGTATTTCTGGTTGAAGAAAGAAAAATAAATAACTGCTCAATTTTGGCCATCAGATGAAATTCTAGAAATCTGGGTTTCTGAAATGATGACATTCCCAAGCATGACTATGGAATATCAGAAAATAAAAT
This sequence comes from Elephantulus edwardii, assembly GCF_000299155.1. Lineage (NCBI taxonomy): Eukaryota > Metazoa > Chordata > Mammalia > Macroscelidea > Macroscelididae > Elephantulus > Elephantulus edwardii. The sequence goes on from NW_006399826.1 coordinate 7,838,516, forward strand.
TTTTATTGGTATTTACAGAAAACAATTCTACATGAAATCTAGGCATACTTTGCCTCTACTCTTTTGTCATTCTCTCTCTCTCTCACACACACACACACACATGCACTATATATATAACAATATAAATGATACATGATACATGAAATATAAGTATTACATGATGTATATGATATAATGTTTATATATTAACATGTTACATTTGCTCATTATTAAAGTAATTGTGTAAATTCTTCTGAGACTTTTGCTCTCTTTCCCTGATTCTCTGTATTTTTCCAACTTGGTATATGTTTCCAAGGTGTAAAAAGAGCAAGGACCACATGGGAATGACCATATTTGACCTACCAACTTCACGAAGGGGAACTGTCTCTGTCAAAAGCACAAATTCAATTTTCATGGGGTCAGAAATGTACCTGTGCTTCTTTCTATTTATCTCAACATCAATGGTAGTGCTTTACTAGATCCAAAACCTGTTGCAATTGCTCACAGACCACATAGAACCATACTGAGGAAGTCAAAATGTTCTCATTCAGGTTATTAGCAGCATACAGGCAAGACAGCTTCTGAAATGTGCTCTTGGTGCCTCAGCTTTGAGCCTCAAGGGTTTAGGCTTACAAAGTTCTCAGTCTTGCCGATATTGGCTTTCTCTTATCCCCCCTGACACAATTACCCAATAAACTTGGACAAAAGGCTCTTCACTCTGATTCAGTTATGTAGTAATCCCAAGGTCTGCTCTGTTCTCTTTCATGTTAGGTTTCTACTTCTCTGGTGTTTACTACGGCTTTTGCTCCCATAAACCCTAGTCTAGCTGGCAAAAGTCTTTGATCCTGAAGGACAAAATAAATTATCTTGTTTATTTTTTATTTTTCTGGAAGTGAGAGGGTTTTTTTTTTCCTACTGCAGGATAAACTCAATTTAATGGTGAGATTAGCCAATCCTTTTACGGTGGATTGGTGAGTCTACTCAATCCCCTTGTGGATAGGCTAATGTGTGCTATTTGCATATCCCTGTTCACCTACATGGCAAAGTACAATTCTATAGCTAGGGAAGCCATTTTTTTTTCTTTATTGTGATTTTATAAAAATTTACAGAAAAGTTGGATTTTCATTGATTCATTGTTGCATATTTTCTCCCCCTCTTCCAGTTCACTATTTTTTTAATATTCATTCATTACTGAACAGTTTCTTACTTATCCTTCCACTCCTCCTCCAGTCTACTTTGCCATTCCCCTCTTATGCTGGGCTGTCGTCATAAAATAATGTGTAATCATATATTCCTTCACCTATTCCAATGGAGTATTCATTATCTACCTCCTTTTTTCCTTGGTTCCCCCCAAACCCTCACGTTAGTGCTGCTTTTTATCAAGGCGTTACACAGTATTTGTCATTTTATGACTGAGATATTTCACTCAGCATAATGTTCTTCAAGGTCAACCATGTTGTGCAGTGTTTTACAAGTTCCTTACATTGTATCTCATTATATAAATATGCCATGGTTTTCCTATACATTCGTTTGTTAATGGGCAATTGGGTC
>NW_006399826.1:7841890-7855886 GCF_000299155.1 Elephantulus edwardii
CTACCTACCTATCATCTATCTACCTATCATCTATCTGTTTCTGTATGAATATGGCATTGTGGTGGCCTAATTGGTAAAGAGTTGCACTGCAACTCAGTGGCAATTGGTTCGAACGCACCAGCTGCTTGCTATGAAGGAGAAAAGACAATTTCCTCCCACGTGATTACAGCCTCTGAAAACTTACTGAAGGGTCATCTATGAGTTACTTGATTCTGATTCAACAATACATAACAACTATACACACACTTCCAAAGCAAATCCACTGACCATGGAGTTGACTCCAACCTTCCACCTCACAGTGATCTTCCTTCCATTGGCTATGTCTGTCTATAAATCTTAACAGGAGGGGACTGTCTTCTTCACAGGAGAGTGGCTTCTTTTCTCCTATAAAGTGGCTAGTCACTTTGAACCTCCAGTTGTTTTTCTAGCAGTTCAGCACACAATGTACTAAGCTGTCAGAATGCTGTCAGTACTTTCTCTGTTTCCATAAATATATATGTATGTATTTTTTCTTATTGCTCTTGTCAAGAAGTAGATATATGGCTTTCAATATTCTAATCACAAACACTTAGCTGCCAAATGAAGCTAGGTGTCCAGTAAATGCAGATTAATCTATGTGTTATATGGAGATGTGTGTGCCTTCTCTCTGGAAATGAGCTCATTCTGAGAAATTCATTTAACCTTTAGCTTCAAGTTTGATGAACGTGTGGTGACATTGTACTTTTTCTTTCCACTGGATGGCTTATAATAACAATAAAACAAGAGAAAACACTGAAATTGACAAAGATTAATTTCTTTTTGCTGTCTTCAGTGTGAATCTAAAGTGACAGTTGTCATTTTATAAAACTGTAACTTCACTGTGCTACAGAAACAACCCTAGTCAACAAGTTTATATTCCTGGGTGAGCATTTAAGCTAAAATAGAAGTTGAAAATATACTTAGGAATGTAAACTGAAAGCAAGCTATTTTTTCTACCTGTCAGAGATCATAATGGAAAATTCTGAAATTCAAGCGATATTCTTATTTTAGTCAAAATATTCTGTCTTATCTCTACCTAGATACACCAAACAGTCTCTCTGATTTGCCTAAAATCATTGCATCATCACCAAAAATGAGGTGAAAAAATACTTTCATTTTAATTTTTCAAATTTGTGTTTTCTTAGTGTTTGGCAAAGAGATGAACTGCAATTATTTTGAAATATTTTGAATCTATTAAAAATGCTTTAATAGTAAAAACATATAAACACTTTTAGTGTATTTCTTACTTTATTATGAGTGTAAAGGCAAATTATTCCTTGTCTAATCAAATGGATATAAATGTAGTTATGAAGTAGATTTTTTTCTTTTAAAAAACTTGTGATTTTGTTCACGTACTTTTGTCATGCAACGCTGAGTCAGAACCAACCCATAACTGACTCTCTAGCAGATTTTAGGAGGCAGTTACTCACATGAGAGGAAACTGCCCTACTTTTTTTCTTCAGAGCTGCTGGTGGAGTTGAACAATTTACCTCTGAGCTGCCAACACAGCACACAAATGTCAAAAATGATCTTGTGTAGCTAGAAGTTTTGTAGGACATACATCGGACTTTTTTCCAAACTAACACTGTGCTATGTATGTACACAAAACTCATGCTTTACTGAATGCATTCATTCAATTCAGTAAAGTATCATGAAGGTTTGCTCTTGTCTGCTGGACACCAAACCATCATTCACAGTCATTTTCACTTACAAACCTATCATTTTAACTTAGTGAATAATGATAAGGGGGGGGATTGTGTACCAATGAGGGAGGTTTTCTTTTGCTTTTCAAGGAGAGGAGCAAAGGAGGGAGAGGGGGGAGGGGTTTGTGCTGGGAGACGGGTGCAACAATTAATGAATGGAATTCCAAAATCTCTGTAGATGTTCATTGAAATGAAAAATAAACTAAATTAAAAAAAAAGAGTATTGCTCTACATAGAGACATAACACTAGTATCTTCCTACAGATATCTTTCTGTCTAATTAAAATTTTCTGACCATTTGGAGGTGCTGTGGGAAACTTCAGGGTATACACAACTCTTTCAAAATGTAAGTGAATACTTTGGTAATAAAGGTAATGTGTATGCACACTGATAAAACACAAAGGGAATCTAAATGAGGGGCAAAAGATGACTCTCTCCAAAAATAGGAGTGATAACCCATCAATTGATCAAAGTAAAGAATAAGGATTCAACAAGCCATCTGAACTATATATTAAGGAGGCAGAGGAGAAGATTCTACTTGAGATTTTTGAGCTTCAGGTTTCAAATATAAAATATATCATCTTTAGTTTATTATTACTATTATTATTATTATTACAAACGCAAAGGTGTTTAAATATGAAGACGCAAACTGAATTGGATGTCCAAAATGTTATAAATGAACATGAGATCTGCCACCCCAGAAGAGAGAAATGATCTATATTGTTATTAGCCTAAAGAGGAAGGCGATTTATATAGCGATGACAGTGCACTTAGCACTGTACGGTGGGCGGGTGATGCCTGTCTCGGTCCAGCAGGCTTCCTGTCTAAATAAGACTGAAAGCAAAAGAGGACAAAGACAAAACCTAAATTCATCATCAAGAATATCGAATTGATCATGTCCATTTCACTGACCCAGCTCTATATGTCTTTTGTCAAAAGGTGTTATGCAGAAACTTTTTTTTTTTTTTGTCATGACCTCATTTATTTACAAGCATAGATGAGTCCCTCTTTTCTAAAGAAAGGATATAGTCTACCCTTCCTACGGGATGTGCCCAGATTTAGCACATTCATTCTATAGTTGCTAAGATCTCATCTGAGCAATATGTTCTCTATACTATAGCAAACAAGTAAGTGGCTGCAAAGCAAGAGCACGGAAATTCAAATCCACTCAATTTGTGCTGTTGGTAGATGTCCTGGAGTCAATCGTAACTCCTAATGATCCTCATAGTGAACAACTTGGAACACTGCCTTATTATCCTGTGCCGCCATCAAAGTCTCTGTCTTAATCAAGCTCATTCTCTCTCTCTCTCTCTCATCCTCAATGCTTCCCACCTTGATGTCTTTTATCCTGCTGGTTCCTCCTGAAAACATGTCAAAAGTATACGAACCAAAGTTTCACCCTGGTTACATAGATTTATTTGCTGCTTTGGCAGACTATGAGATAATTCATTTTCTTCTCCAACACCACAATTCAAAGACATCTAGTCCTCTTTGATCTTACTTATTCATGGTCCAATTTTCTGATACACAAGAAGCAACTTAAAAGACTTTGGCTTGGATCAGATGCCCCTTAGTCTTAATTGACCTTGCTCTTTATAACTGTAAGGAAGTCTTTATAACTTTAAGGAAATCCAAAGACTGTAGATTTGCCCAATTCAACACATCCTTTGAGTTCCTAACTGGTGCCATCATGGGAGTTGGCTGTGGATCCAAGTTAAAAAAAAAAAGTGTTAGCAATTTTAATCTTTTCTCCATCTAGATAATGATGCCTACTAGCTCATGGTGAAGATTTTTGCTTTCTTGATGTTAGATGTAATCCATATTAAAGACTGACACCTTTGATTTTCTTCAGTGTTTGACATACTGCCACTCATCAGTCATAGAAGTGGATTCATCTGATTGGTTGGCTGGTTGTGCTGACCTTCTGTTCTATTAAAATGGTTGCCCACTCTCTTTCCAAAGTACTGTGAGCCCAGGAACAAAGTCTGCCCCGTGATAAAGACCTTGAAAGGTGACAAAAGTTGTGAATGTTTAGGTAAATTCCTCAAAAACTTTATCCCAGAGGAGGACTCAGCTTCTGAAAGGATGGAGCCCTGAAAGCCTCTGAAGTTAGGTCTAGTCTATAACACATAAGACAATATTCATGAGTCATGTGCAACTCAGGGGTAAGTGGTTGATATTCTGTCCTCGTCTTACCTTCATCAGGCACCAAGTTTCAGAAGAATTTACTGAAATAGTCATTATTTGCCATTATTTAAAAACTCTTTTTCATTCGCAGATTCTTCTGGGCTCCTAATGTTTAGGGGAGAGAATTTGCTTACATCCTTCATAGGAAAGAAGAAGATCACGACTAATCAGAGAGGTGAATCCACTTCTTTGACTAAGGAACAGTAGAAGTTCCAGCCCCATCAAGATGGAATTCTAGAGTCCAGATTTGTTATGTTTTTAACTCTCCTTCCTGAAGTTTCTCCACTGAGTATGCAATCTTTAAGCTTGTAGACAATGGAAAGGAGAGCTCCTCTCAGAGGAGGACATTGTTATTCATTCAACAAATCCTTTCAATAAATATTTACTGATCTCTGAGCTAGGCCTCTGAGGAGAGCTAGGCATTTTATCAATCGGAAATAAGTATGTAGGAGGGCACTACAGAATGAAAGATCAAAATGAACACAAAGAGCGGGAAGTGCACAGCATATTTAAAGGGAAGCTGGTCAACCAACTTAATAAAAGCTAAGGGTTCTTACCTGGCTTGTATCTCACCCTGTGTTTTCATCTCACCCTTTGAGTATTATGGGAGTTGTATCCACATGCATACACCCCCCCTAACGTGATAACTGTCACTGAACATACTTTGTTCAGGAAAATCAACTGTCCTGGTGAACTATTTATTCTCTTTTGTCTAATGGATGCTTCACCTGATGAAGAGTATGCATATGCATTTGTAGTTAAGGTAAAAAGAGTTGGAGAAATGAATTTAAAGAAGGAGAGAAATATCTGCAAAAGTCTAGCAAGAGAAAGATGGGATGGTGGTGTCTCTTTCCTTCCTGGTATAAAGCAGTTATCATGTCACTAGCTCAGACACACATACGATAAAAAAAACACAACAAAAGGCAAAATTTAAAAGGACAAGGCTCCTCTTTTTCTTCTGAAAACAATCTCCCTACCATTGGAGCTAGAGTTGACATCCCAGTGACAATTGAGAAGGTGACGGAGAAGCTGGGTTTTCCTTCTTTCCTCATTTGTGCCTTTTTTGGTCTATGTACTGCTGTATTCACTGTATGCCTGCCACCTAAGTTATTACTCTCATTCTGAAACTAATTAATATTAATCTAATTTGAGATTTTCTGCAGAAGTAAACATGCACCATGCCTAGCACGTACTAGACTTTCAGTTCATTTTAATTGATTGAATGAATGAATGAATGAATGAATGAATGAGTTGCACAAGGCCTGATCAACAACCATGGGCGGAGGATCAGAAGTAGAGTGGAGGAGAGGAAAGGCAATGAGAGGGGTCATTCTATCATACCTGATTCTGCTCAAATATGGAGTTCTGTCGAGATAAATGCCTATGCTTTGTCTTCTTTTTCTAGAAAGCCTTATCCTTTCCTAAAAAAAAAAAAACAAACAAAAAAACAAAACAGACTTCCTAAAAAAAAAGACTTCCAAGATGCCCTGTGTCTGCAGGCTGTCTGCAACTGTAGTAGTAAAAACCAGTTTGCAGGGACAAATCTCAATTAGTTTGTACAAAGATGGTACCATCGTTAGTTGTCAAGTCGATCCTGATTCCAACTCATGGGGACCAATGCATGCAATATAGAAACAGTTCATAGAGTTTTTAAGACTGCAACAGGCATAATGATCAACTTCTGAAAGGTCACAGTCTTTAAAACCCTATGTACAGGGAATTCAAACCATCAACTTTTAGGCTAGTAGTGTAGCTGGATAAGACTCACCAGTCTGATATCATTGTTTATTTGTTTAAAGTAGCCAGGAAAAAGAAAAAAAATTACCTACTGTGCAAAGCATAGCAAGAGGGGACATGAATTTCACATTCTAAAACCTGAGTTAAAACCCAGCTGTTACATTCTAGTCATGCAACTTCTGTGGCAGCCAATCTCACCTTCTTACTTTTGTAATTTTTTTTTTAATTAAATAATCTATAGTTAGATGCTGATTGTGGAATAGACCATCAACTACTCATCTGCAAGTTCAAACTAAAGCTTAAGATGGTTAAATAAATCCATAGGAACCAAAATTTGACCTTGAGTCTATCCCACCTGAATTTAAAAACCATCTCAGGAACAGATTTGATGCCTTGGACATTAATGAACAGAGACTAGAAGTGCTGTGGGAAGATATCAAGAATATCATCCATGGAGAATGCAAAAGGTCATTACAAAGAAAGAAGAGGAAGACAAGACCAAGAGGGATGCTGAAAATGCTTCCACTAGAGTGCCAACAAGCCAAAGCAAAGGGAAGAAATCTAGAAATTAAGGAGCTAAAAAACTATTTTAAAGGACAGCATGGGAAGACAAAGCAAAATATTACAGCGAAATGTGCAAGGAGCTGGAGTCAGAAAATCAAAAGGGTTGAACTCAGCATTTCTTAAGCTGTAAGGACTAAACAATACATTCAAGCCTTGAGTCATAATACTTAAAGACTCCATGGGCAGAATATTGAATGATCCAGGAAGCATTAAAAGAAGATGGAAGGAGTATACAGAGTCACTGTACTAAAATGAATTGGCTGACACAGAAGGATTTCATGAAACAACATATGATCAAAAGGTAATGATGACGAAGGAGGATGTTCAGGCTTCCCTGAAGGAATTGGCAAAAATCGAGTCCCGGGAATTGATGGAATACCAATAGATATATTTCAATAAACAGATGCTTCCCTGGACATTCTTACCACATGTTTACCACATTCATTGTGACAAAAAATCTAAAGGACAACTATCTGGCCAAGTGACCAGGAGATTTATTTCCATTCCAAAGAATGGTTAGCCAACAGTGTGGAAATTATCAAACAATATCACACACAAGCAAAGTTCTGCTTTTAATTATCCAAAAATGACTGGAACAGTAGTATATCAACAGAACAACTAGAAATACAAGCTGGGTTTAGAAGATGTTGTGGCTCTAGAGACATTATCACCAATGGCACATGGACCTTGGCCAAAACAAGGAGTGCCAGAGAAATGTATATTTGTGTTTCACTTACTCTGCAAAAGCATTGGCTATGTGGACCACAATAAATTTTATCTAACCTTGAGAAGAAAGGGAATTCCAGAACACTTGATTGTATTGTGCTCAGGTGATACCTATACTCAAACCAGGAGGCATTCCTCAAAACAGAGCAAGGAAATGCTGTTGTTGTTGGTGTTGTTGTTGTTGTTATGTGCCGTTGAGTCACCTAAGACTCAGCGATCCTGTGAACAACAGCCCTACACCCTGCTCTATCCAGTGTCAATCTTATTATTTCTAACACATCTAACCCCATTACCCCAGTCACTGAATCAATCCATCTCATTGAAGGTCTTCCTCTCCTGTGCTATCCCACCACCCTCCCAAGGATGATATCCCTCTCCAAGGACTGGTCCCTCCTTGCAACATGTTCAAAGTATGGCAGAGAAAGCTTCAGAATCCTTGCCTCCAAGGAGCAGCCTGAACAGTGGTTCAAAATCAGAAAAAGAGTGTGTCAGGGATGCATCCTGCCTCCATTCCTTTTCAGTCTATATTGGAACAGATCTATCAAGAGGGTAGCCTTTATAAGGAGCAATGTGAGATGAGGACTGGAAGAAGACTCATCAACAATATATAATATGAAGATGATGCAACCTTGCTTGCTGAAACTGAGGAGGACTTGATGCACTTGCTGCAGAAGGCTAAGGACTCTAGTCTCCCATATGGATTGAAGCTCAACATCAAGAAGACAAAGATTCTCACCACTGGAATAATTGACAGCACCATGGCAGAGAGATTAAAGTTGTTCACAGTTTCAGCTTGCTGGGCTCCACAATCAACACTCTTGGCATCAGCAGTTAGGAAAACAAAAGACAAATTACACTGGGAAAAATTGCAGCCAGGGAACTCTCCAGAGTTCTGAGAAGCAAAGATGTCAGTTTCGAGACTAAGATGTGCCTAATTCAGGCCATGGTCTTCACAATTATCATTATGCACTAGAGAGACAGACAATGACTAAGGGTGACAGAAGAAGAATTGATGCCTTTGAGTTGTAGTGCTGGAGAAGAGAACACACTGTGGGCCACCAAGAGAACAAACAGATCTTTCTTGGAGAGAGTGCAGCCAGTTTCTCCTTGTAGGCTAAGATTTTTAATTGCATCTCATGTACTCTGGGCACGTGACCAGGAGGGACTGGTCCTTGGAGAAGGACATCATGATTGGAAGAGTGGGGAGACAGCACAGGAAAGGAAGACTCCAAATGAGATGGATTGATATAGTAACTGGGGATAGGGGCATCGGTGTTAGTGAGACTGACTCATTATAGGGCAGGCTTTAGAGCTGTTGTACACATCGTCACTGCAAGTCGTGAGTGACTCGACAGCATGTAACAACAACAAGGTTTAAAAAGCAGGAAGAACCGTGTTTGACACAAAAGAGTTAATCAAAGCTAATGAAGCACCAATATGTTTATGCTATGTTATTAGATGCTGTCAAGCTAACTGATTCATAGTAACCTTACAATAGTAGATCTGAACCTTACCCTATTTTGTACCATCTTCATAATTTCTGATACACTGAAGCCCATTGTTACAGTCATTATGTTAATCCATTTTGTCAAAGATCTCCCTCTCTCGGACTCTCTACCTTTCCCAGTAAGCTTTTATCCAGGGGCTGGCCCCACTCACAAAATGCCCGAAGTATGTGAGATGAAGTTCACTGTCATTAACTCTGAGGAGCATATATTCAATATTAAATCTCTTCTCCGACACCACAACTAAACCCTCTTCTCCAACACGATTCGAATATATCTATTCTTCTGTCATCCTTATTCATTGTCCAATTTTCAGATACATAGTAGGTAACTGAAAATATCATGACTTAGATAGGATGTACCTTAGTCTTTAAACTGATATTGCTGTTCTTTAGTGCTTTAGAGAAGTCCTTGACAGTGGATTTTCCCAATGCAACGTATTTTTTTTATTTTTTTTTTTACTTCTGTTACTAAGGATGTTGATTGTATACCCAAGTAAAATGAAAACACTAACAACTTCAATCTTTTCTCCATTTTTTATGATGTTGCCTATCGGTCTAGTGGTAGGGACTTTTGTTTTCTTGGTACTAAGATTTAATCCATATTGAAGCCTATAATAAATGTTAGTTATTCCCAATGTCTTTCTTCTACTTTTCGTTTCTTATCCCCTTCCTTCTTTGAATACTTAGAATTCTCATAGTACTTAGCAAAGTGCCTTTACTCAAGTCTGAGAAACTATTCCATTTTTAAAGGAATGTATTACTATTAACTCTGTATTTTGTTACATTATAGATAATACATCTTTCAATCTTCCATTCAGATCTTTGAAAAGTAAACTGATGATGCTGGTTCAGTTTTGTGTGTGGTTTTTTTTTTTATGGATATGAAATTTCACTCTTGAAGAATAGCTAAGTTTTTAATCAAATAGCTTCTTTAGTCATACGGAGAGAAAGCCTCAGAAAAGCAAAAGACTGTTTGAGCAATAAGCATTTAAATCAGGCTAATTCATAATGACTACTGTCAACGGAATCCAACAACCTTTGATGGTTAATACTCTTCCAGGGGAGCTTTGGTGGCCTAGTGGCAAGGAGCTGCAACTACAATCCCAGAGACACACAGTTCGAATCCACCAGATGCTCTGCCGGGAAAAGGAGGGACAATCTCCTCCTGTACCAGTCAGATCTGATTTGATGGTACACTCACACAAAAATAAAATAAACAATTAAAAAAGAATACTATTCCAAAAGCAGAGTCTTGTGAACAGGTCCAAAGGTCCAAAGACCAGGATTTTTGGAAAAAACAAACAAAAAAAACCAAATGATGTTCAAAGTCAGGCACATAAACCAAAACAAAGAAGTAGTATACAGTGGAGAGTTGGATAATGTAAAAGCTTTAGTCTGAAGGAGGAGTAAGTGAGGACTTACCATCAATCTATTTGTGAAACAGTCATGAAGTGTGTATATTAGGTTACTTAATGAGTAGCGGACTGCTAGCTCCAAGTTTAAAAAGCCCAAGAGATTACCTTAATGCTGGCTGTTAAGGATGAAAACAAAGAAGGAAGATAAAGGAGTAAAATTAAGAGAGCTAAAGCTTGCAGAAGGCTTTTCTTAGGGGAGAATTTTTTAAGAATGAAAGAGGTTTGGTGCAGTTAAGAATTTAGCAACAATGAATGAATATGAAAAAAAAAAGAAAGAAAATTCACACTGGAAAGATTAATCATGTAGATGTTTCTATCCAAGGGAAAGGTCAGTGATAAAAAGAAGAGCGAACTCGCCTGTAGCGCTTCAATTCTCTTTGCTTAAAGCCTTGCTTGTTAGTCTTCCAAAAAGGAGGGATAAAGGCAACTGAAGCATTGGAAGCAACATCAAGATAATAATTATAAATCAATGTGAGTCTCAAAGTACACTCATTTCAACTGTCCCACGAGAGCAAGGAGATTGCAAAGTGGAAAAGAAAATCAGATTCATAAATACTTTTTGATGAGTACAATTTTTTATTAAGATATGTTTTTTTAAGTGACATGCCGTATATTTTTTTTTGTTCATGAATCCAACTGGAATTGGTTTAAAGTAAGCCCCAAGAGAATTTCTGTTTTAACAGAGAAGGAAAAGAAATACACTCACATAAATGCAGATATTCTCAACTATATTGGGCCTTTTATCTCAAACTCATCTAACTCCCCAGTCCCAGAGGCCGATTTGCCGTGCTGGTATAGAATATACAGGACTGTCCTCCTTGGAAAATAACCCCAAACCAAACCTACTAAGTTTGAGTTGACTCCAACCCATGGTGACTGTCTATTGTGTTTTTGAAGCTGTGAATGTTTACAGGAAGAGATCATAGGTCCTTCTTAAAACATAATATTTTGTGATGTGGCTTTTTGGAGGATGGATCAGGAAGGGGCCATGACATCGTATCATTCAGTTAAAATTCATAAAATTCATATTTACAGCTGGCCAGACAGTTCTATATCATCTAGAACATGAATTATGTTAATAATGCTATATGGTATTTAAGCATGAATGTCAAAAGATTTGAAAGGATGAGGAAGTTTTATTTTTGTACCTTTTAGCCAGAGGGACACTGATCACATCTGATTTGTTTGAGCAGCTCGATATTCAATAACTACTCACCTCTGATAAAATAAGATGGCAGGTCTCCACTTTCCTGGCAGCTCGTGAATAAATCAGATGATGTCCAGCTGGTTCCATAAGAAAGGGAGGACCTAATCACCTTTTTCTAAATTAACCTCAGGCAACATTATTTGCAGTGGGCCAGAACTGCCACTTTCACGTCCACTAGCTCGCACTGATGAGGGACTATGGTGTCTCTTAGCTTGGTGGAGAAGCTGCCACTTTCCCAGGACCTGAGGCTCTCGGGTCCACAATTCCCACCACACTTTGTCAGCAGACTCCCTTTCTGGCCTGAGATTGTTTTTCTCTTTCAGTTTCTCTTTGAGAGGACTTACCCAAGTTTGTCTCTAGTAAAAAATCTGCTTCAGTGAGAGGGAATAAGAAATAAGAAAAGTTACTGTCTGCACATTTGTTCATTTTTCTCATTCATTTCTCACAAAGCATATTCCTTAACTATTTTTTTTCTCTCTTCTCTTCTCTTCTCTTCTCTTCTCTTCTCTTCTCTTCTCTTCTCTTCTCTTCTCTTCTCTTCTCTTCTCTTCTCTTCTCTTCTCTTCTCTTCTCTCCTCTCCTCTCCTCTCCTCTCCTCTCCTCTCCTCCTCTTCTTCTCTTTCTTTTTTCTTCTCTCCCCTCCCCCTCCTCCTCCTTTTCCTTCTTCTCTCTCCCTCCCCCCCTTTTTATCTCTGCCCCTTTCTCTCTCTCTCCAACCTTTCCTCTTCCCCCTCTTTCTCTATTTCTATATTCTCTCTTGGAGTGTTCTAGTTACTACCTTGATATTGTTCACAAGTGATAGAAACAAAGGACATGAGAGATCTAAATTAATAAACTAGTCACCTCAGGGATTCTGAGGATTCCTTAAAGTTAATCAGAGAAGCTTGACTTGGGGGTGGCAGGAGGCGGGGTGGAGAGTGGGAAGAAAAGCAAGACACTAGACACAGGAATGAAAATCCACAAGGATATGAAAACTATTACCATGTAGGATATTTAAAAAGAATGTTGTTCCTTTGAAAACTGAAACTGGAGGATATTAAGAAAATTTTCAAGAGTGAACTTAACTGTGGATTTGTATTTTCATTCATAGATGTATAAATAAATAGATGACATATTATAGCAATTCACCAGTTAAAGATCTCCAAAGATGGATGATGACAAATTATTACCTTTGAAATGCAAACACCAGGCCAAAGGTCAAGGATAACAGAGCTGAGAAAGCAGTCCATTTTAGGGCTAAAGTAGAAAATTTTCTTCCTGAGAAATAGAACTTTTGCAGATTAAAAAACAAAAGTTGAAGTGAAGCAGCATTCTAGTGAATGTGTAACCCTCTTTTGTTCCTGAGTCTCTGAGGTAAGCACAGGGCCACCTGGCTGAAAACAGAAAAGCTCTCATCATAGCTGCATATGCCTTTCAACCACAGTGAACTAGGTATCACGTAGCTCTTGTCAAGACCCCAGTAAGTCCTGGCAGTTCTGGTTCAGCATCAGTTTTTCAGAGGTCCCCATACATTCAGCTTTTATTTTTTTTTATTTTCTATGTGTGTGTACCATCAAATTGGATCTGACAGGTACAGGAGGAGATGGCCCCACCTTCTCCAGCAGAGCATCTGGAGGATTTGAACCACATATTTCTGGGATTACAGTGCAGCTTCTTGCCACTAGGCCACCCGAGCTCCCCATGCATTCAGCTTTTATATGGGACTTGTTCAGTCTACTTGTCCACCTCCACAAGGCAGGCAGGCTGCCTTAAACCTGAGTGCATCCAACTTGCTTGCTGCTTCTCTCTCTTTGTAGGACACAAATCACAAATGGAAGCAATAGTACAAGAAGTGTTCTTGTCCCTGGTTCCGGTATGAAGAGTTTGCATGATTTCTTTGTCCTTTTTCCACGCAGAAATATATTAATATGTAACTCCGAATTACTGGCTTTACTACATCTTTCCCACATGCTAAGACTTTCATTTCATACTATCAAAGCTTAGGGATTTTCCCAGGTCATTTATTTTTCTCCTTCACCAGTAGCCCACATTACCAGTCACAGCACCAGCAGGGTTTGCTCCAAACGTCCAGCTGTGTGCCATTCTTACTCCTGTGCACAAGGTGTTGCCACTGAGAAGGATTTTATAAGCCAGTGTCTATTTCTGAGCAATTTTCCCAGACTTGCTAGCCCACGTGTGCCTACTGAGAGTCTTAGACAGTTTTAGTCGATCTTATTTGTTTGTGAAAGTGAGGAGGTCTCAAAGTGCTTGCTGCAGAAGATTAACACTGTGGCCTTCAATGTGGATTATATCTCAATGTCAAAAAACCAAAAATTCTCAGGAAACTCTGGTGGCCTAGTGGCAAGAAGCTGCACTGCAATCCCAGAGGTATGTAGTTTGATCCACCAGATGCTCTGCTGGAGAAGGAGAGGCAATCTCCTCCTGTACCAGTCAGATCTGATTTGACAGTACACACACACAAAATAATAAAATAAAAATTAAAAAAATTAAAAATTCTCACCACTGTGCCAAAGGCAACACAATGATACATGGATAAAAGATTAAAACTATCAGAAATTTCATTTTACATGAATCCATAATAAATACACTTGGTACCAGAACTCAGGCGATCAGGAGACATAATGCACTTTGGTTTTGGTGGGTTCGCTTTACTTTTCTTTAACTTTAGTTTGAACTTCCATACGAGTGGTTGATGGTGTATTCCACAATCAGTCTAGTTTTCACAGGAGATATTGCTTCTTTCCATAGATGTAGTCAGTCTGATTCTTGTGCAGACCATCAGGTGAGGTCCATGTGCATAGTCACCATTTGTACTTCTTTTTTTTAATTATTATTAAATTTTATCAGTTTCAATGAACATTCACAGGGATTCTGGGCTTTCACTCCTTCATTGCCGCACCATTCTCTCCACCCTCCTCCCCAGTTTGTTCTTC
>NW_006399826.1:7858417-7862539 GCF_000299155.1 Elephantulus edwardii
ATAAAAGGTATTTGCAGCTTGGACTTTATAAAGAAGAATGTTACATCAGGATTGGAGGAAGAATCATCAACAACATGTGTTATGCAGATGACACCACCTTGCTTGTTGAATCTGAGGAGGACATAAAGTATTGGCTATAGAGGCCAAGGACTGTAGTCTTCAGTATGAATTGAAGCTCAACATTAAGGGAAAAAAATATTCTCACCAGCACCATGATAGATGGAGGAGAGATTGAGATTGTCAATAATTTTAGTTTACTCAGTTCCACAATCAATGCTCTTGGCACCAGCAGTCAGGGAATCAAAAGACAAATTACATTGGGAAATAGCTGATGCCAGGGACGTCTCCAGAATGCTAAGGAGCAATGACGCCAGTCTAGAGACTAAGGTATGCCTGATCCAAGTCATGGTCTTCGCAATTACTTGCAAGGCATCAGAGAACTGGACTATGACTAAGGATGACAGAAGAATTGATGCCTCTGAGTTGGTGGTGCTGGAGAAGAGTATTAAACATACCATGGACTGCCAAGAGAACAAACAGATCTATCCTAGAGAGAGTGAAACCAATTGCTCCTTGGAGACAAAGATTTTGTATATCTATCTCACATACCTTGCCATGTAGCCATAAGGAATCAGTCCTCGGAGTAGGACATCCTGCTTGCAAGAGTGGAGGCACAGCACAGGAGAGGAAGACCCCTGATGGATTGGCACAGCAACTGGAGTAATGGAGGTAAGTCTGTTGTAGGTCATGAGACTGGCTCATGAAAGGGCAGGATTCAGAGCTATTGTGGTACAGGTGACTTGATGGCACATAACAAACAACAACAATGTACTGGAAAGTATGCAGTCAAGGATCTCTCCAAATTATTGAAGAACAATGATGTGCGTTTGAGGACCAAGGTGTGCCTGATTCAGTGTCCTGATTAAAGTGTCTTTTCAATCTCTTGTTCTGTTGATGACAGCTGAATAATGAATAATGATGACAGAAAACAAATTGATATCTTTGAACCGTGGTATTGAAGAGTCCTGAAGATTAAATGGATTGCTAAAAGAACAAACATATGTCTTGGAGAAGATATAGCCAGAGGCACGATTGGAGGCAAAGATTTTTAAGTTTAATCTCACAAACTGTGGGTATGTTGCTAGAAGAGGCTATTCCATGGAGAGGGAGAGGCAGAGGGACGGCAAGACAGAAGAAGATACTAATCCGGGTGGATTGACCCAGTGATTGCAGCAATGGGCTTGCGCACTGTGAGGATGACACAGGATATGATGGTTATAGGGTCACTATGAGTTCCACTTGACTGACTTACCGCAACAACAAACTGTGAGGCATCAGTGAGGAGCTTCTTTGTCTTGTGCTTTTCCATTTGTGAGAAAGATGCTGCTTTCTGGCTTGATTTTCTTTGTTAGAGTTTCCTTCTCTTAGAATCTTAGGTTACTTGATTGCCCTGCTCTGTGCAATTTTAGATTACTTGTTTGTTCTCAATACTCAAATGAATTTTGGAAAAAGGTATATTTTGTGGCTTATGTGATCTTTACTCGTAAGGTAGCAATGATTTTATTTTTCAACCTTCTTTGTCCTAAACAGAAGCAGAGGGCCAATGCAAAATATGTGGGTATAGAAATCTGATAGAAGAAGAAAGGAAACAAATAGATAAATACAGACCTAATTAGAGCTAGGACATTTCTCTTAGTAACACATAGAAGAAGCAGACCAAAAAAATATAAAAGATAAAAAAGTCCTCACAATTAAAAAAAAATTGTTCATGATCAAGGGAGTGATTTTGACATTATCTATCTGTCAACCCAAAAGCCAGAACTGTGAACCAAAACTGTGGCTCCTTCACCACCTTTGCCTCTTACGAGCAACCTGGCTGCACTTCCTTCAAGATAGATTCGTTTGTTCTTTTGACAGTTCATTGGAGATTCAATACTCTTCTTCAAGACACAATTCTAAGACATCAATTCTTTAGTTTTCCTTTTTCATTGCCTAATTTTCAGGTATAAAGGAAGTAATTTAAAAAAGACTTGCTTTTATTTGAGTTCCCATATCAGACTGGTTCAAGCTGCTGTACATAGGGTCGCTATACATGCAAGTGACTCAATGGCACATAACAACAATAATATACTATGACAGGTTTGGAAGCAGGAGTGGCATTCACTTCCTTAACAACATGCCTCCAGAAACTCTATGTGCTTTGATAAATGTCGAATAGTTGAAGAGGGGCTTCAGGCCTTTTGTTCATAGGGTCACTATGAGTAGTGCTCAATTCTAAGACAATCGACAACAACAATGTAATACTTTTATTCCTCCTGTGACAGTCTCTACTACTTGCTGGTACCTATCAGTGATTCTTGGTGGCCCTTGTGTCCCCTAGTGTTTGTGATAATTCTTTCTAAACTCTAGAACTGATTAGGTTTGGAATTCATCATACCTTATTTTGACATTATTAACATAACAAATCCTCCATCTATTTTAAAACAAGGTCAGATTACAGCTATGTTTTCTTGTTTTGGCACAAATTTTGGGAAGATATAATTCAATTCATAACATCATTCATTTGAATGACTTATTCAAACACATGATACTTTCGTTTTTCACGTGTCCATTATAGCAGTTTTGACTGATAAACAATGGTTGACTTCACATAAAGCACTGATGTAGTAAAAAAAGACAAAAAGACTCTATATATATGAAATCCACAACTAGAGCAAAAGACTGACTAGGTCATGTGTTTGCTTACTATGCTAATGATTTCCCAACACCTACAAAATAAAGCTTAGTAGCTTTACATGCACACACTTTTAATATGTAGTCTACTTACCTAGCTTGTCTATACTTTAGTCATTTATTTTAATCACACATGATACTCAAATGACAATAAAGCACATCTACTTCCTATAATACACTCATCATTGTTTAAACATCATTGTCTAAACAGTATAATGTTATTTTTTATTTATAATGCATTCCTACTTTTTTTAAATTTTGGTTTTTGGTTGTGTTTATGGAGTGTTGTTTTGTTTGTTTAACAAGCACACATGTGTGCTACACTATCACTAAAACTTTCCCTGGAAAACAAAAATATTTTCTACCTTGCAGAGTCCTCCCAATCTTTGTTATTATGCCCAAGATCACTGTCACTCACTGTATCAATCTATGATGCTCAGACTCTTTTTTTTCTTTTTTACTGATCCTCTACTTTTAACTCTTCTGGTATGATTTATTTTTTAAAAGACAGACCCATCCTGTCACCATACCTCAAGTATGTGAGGTAAGTTTCCACAATCCTTACCTCTATGGAAACTCTGACTGCACATCCTTCAGGACAGATTTGTTTGGCATTTTTGCAGTTAGTAGAATGTTCATATTCTTTGCCAAGACCAGAAGCCATCAATTCATCAGTCCCTCATTGTCCAAATTTTACATGAATATGAAAGAATGAAAAAAAAATACTAAAGGCTTGGACAAATGCACTTTTGCCTTTAAATTGGGCATTATGTGTTTTAGCACTTTGGAAAAAGTCCTTGGAGGTTGATTTTCCCAAGGCAACATGTCTTTTGATTTTCTGACTACTACTATTATCATGAGTTGTGGGAGAAGAATGGGCAATCTCCTCCTGTGTAGTTATCTGCCTCTGAAAACCTTGGGTCAGTTCTAACTCAACAGTACACAGCAATAGCAACATTACCACAAGTGTTACCATGACCCATGAAAACTAAATCATCGACAAAGTCATTGTTTCAGTAATGAGGAGTTTTGTTTTCCTGATATTGAGGAATAATCCTTATTGAAGGTATTTGTCTTTGATCCTCTTTTGTAAGTGCTTCAAGTGTTCTTCACTTTCTGTAAGCAAGGTTGTGTTATCTGTAAAGTAGCTTACTGATATGTTTTCTTCTAATTCTGATGCACATTCTTCTTCATACAGTCTAACTTCTTGAATTATTTGTTCAACATCCAGATGAATATATGTGGAGAAAGTGTACAACCTTGATCCACAACTTTTCTTATGCAGTGTCTCCTTGTTTATTTAGAGAACTGCTTCTTGTTATATGTACAGGTTTTGCACAAACAGAATTAAGGTTCTAGAATTCACAGTCGTCTTCTTTTTTTTTTTTT
>NW_006399826.1:7862639-7891329 GCF_000299155.1 Elephantulus edwardii
ACAACTTTTCTTATGCAGTGTCTCCTTGTTTATTTAGAGAACTGCTTCTTGTTATACGTACAGGTTTTGCACAAACAGAATTAAGGTTCTAGAATTCACAGTCATCTTTTTTTTTTGTAACTGACAGTCTTCTTAATGTTACCTATACTTTATTATTGATAACATCATTCAATGGAATAGAGTGTTATTGTTTTTAGATGCCATCTTATTGGTTCTTGTTCATAGCAGCAAAAAGAAACAGTGTCCAAAACTCTGTCATTGTCACAATGTCTCTTATGCTTAAATTCATTGTTGTAGCCACAAAGCCAGTTCATCTTGGTAAAGACTCATTTAGGAAACCAAAACTTCAGACTTATTGTCAATGAATCTGTATATGATGGCACGTGGAAGGTGTGTTTCCCTGATCTACAGAGAATCATAATATTTTTAATAGTCTGATAAGATGGAGTGATTCAGTGACTGTGGTAATGGGGGTAGGTGTGTTAGTTAGAGACTGTAAGATTGTTACAGGATAGAGCAGGGTTTCAGGGTGTTGTACATAAAGTCACTTGAGTTGCAGGTATCTTGACAGCACATAACAACAACAACTAATAAAGGATGGAAATAAACTGATCGCATGCAGAGCAGAGGATCTTTCCTTTGAGATACAGTCAAATATCGCAAATAAAATAATATCAGAATTATTAAAAATTACTCACACTTTCCACATAAGCCTCCCTACATTTTTACCTCTTTTAATTTCTTTTGTTTGTATCCTGAGTGAAGCAGACATCAAGGGAAATCTGATAGATTTCCATGAGGAGAATGAGTGGTGATAACATCACAAAGTCCTTACCAACAAGTTCACATTCCTTATCACTGCACAATGAATTATTCACTATTTCTGCTGTCCTTCAACATTAGGAGAGGGGAGAGAAGGTGAAGTTAAAGTCTGCTTTGCATTCCTGAGGTCAGCCAAGCAGTTATCTTCAGAGCAACAGAAGAACATTAGTTTTACAAGGTCCTCTCCTTGATTCTGCTGCAATGGAAATCCAACCAGGACCTTATCAGCGCAAGAGGCCAGCTTTGGAGTTATATACTCACCTTGGAAAAAATCATCAGGAAGCACAAAAGGACTAGATTTACTTCAGTGGATTTGAAGATTCTAGTGAGAAATAGTCTTCAACTCCTGCATATGTATTACTTTTAAGTTGGACTTCCTGTTCCATCTCCAAAGTGAAGGAATTCAAGTTTTCTATTGTAACTCTGGCTACAGGATTGTAGGAATCACAGTAATTCTCATTTTTCCCCCCACTTACTCCCAACACAGAGCTTGCTAAATGTTGAATATAAATTGGAACATATATGTCTTTCATTTGTCTCTTTGTACTCTCATCTTCAGGTTCCTAACATCTAAGGGATTTTCACCTGTAGTTTTACTATTTATTTTGACTTCACTTTCAACCCTTAGAAAATAAAGTTTATAGTTAATTTAGATTGTTTGTATATCCTTTTCTATCCAGGAAAGATTTTTATTTGGAATTCTAGCTTAAATTCTAAAGGTTTATGGAAGGCTAAACTCTATAATGAAGACCCTAATTTTGAGTCTTAACATATATTCTGCATTCAGTTCTCTCATAATTAAGTCAACAATCTAGTTCTATTAATTTTTTTTTTAAATCCCAATTGCCACTGTTTTTAAGCAGCTTCAGAATTCATAGTGACTCTATCAGGTTCTGAGGCTATAAATCTTTACAAGAGATTGTACACTTTTTTCTCACGTAGAGTAATTGGTGGATTTGAACCACCAACTTTTTTGTTAACAACATAATAATATGTTATTCACTGTGTTTCCAGGGCTCCTTAAATTGCTGCTAAGCGCCATCGAATTGACAACTCGTAACAACCCTATCAGCAAGAGATCTGAAGCCCGCCCTATCCTGTGCCATCTCCGTCATCTCTGTTATATTTGAAACCATTGATACAGTCTTTGTCTCAATCCATCTCCTTGAGGGTCTTTCTTTTGATGACCCTCTACCTCTCTAAGCATGATGTCCTTTTCCAGGGACTGACCTCTCCCAACGACATACCCAAAATATGTGGGACAAAATTTTTTCACTTTAATCTGTAAGGAGCACCCAAATACCTCTTACTCCAAGACATATTTGTTTGTTCTTTTGAGTTACTCTCCTCCAATACCACAATTCAAAGGCATCAATACTTCTTCTGTGATCCTTATTCATTATCCAACTTTTGCATATATTGTATGTAATTGAAAAGACTATGACTTGAATCAGGTACATTTTCATCTTTAAACTGATCTCTTTGGTCCTTAGCAATTTGGAATGTCCTTGGCAGCATATTTCCCTCACACAAAACACCTTCTGATTTCTTGATGCAGGTACCAAAAGGTGTGGATTGCGGATCCAAATAAAATGAAATTATTGACAACTTCAATATTTTCTCCATCTAGTATGATGTTGCTTATTGATCTAGTATGAAGGTTTTTGTTTTCTTGATGTTGAAATGCAATCCTATTGAAGGCTGTAGTATTTGATCTTCTGCAACATCTGCGTAGTGCAGATTGTTGATCAATCTACCTACCTCTGATCCTGATGCCACATTCTTCTTCATAAAGTCCAGATCCCTGATAGATTAGCTGCGTATACAGTTTGAATAAGTATAGTTCAATATACAGACTGAATAAGTATGGGGAAAGAGTACAACCCTGACACACACCTTTTTTTGGTTTTGAACCTTGCAGTGTTTGCTTGCTTTGTTCACTCAAAGTTCAAGGTATAGGTTTCACACGCGGACAATTAGATGCTCTAGGATTCCAATGTTTCTTAATGTGAGCTATAATTTGTGATGATTCACACAGTCAAATGACTTTGTGTAGTCAATAAAATACCAACAGACATTCTTTTGGCAGTCTCTGCCCTCAGCCAAGGTCCATCTGACATTAGTAATTATATCTCTGGTGCCATGGCTTCTTTTACATCCAGTTGAACTCCTGGAATTTCTTGGTCAATTTTACTATAATAGCAATTTTGTAAATTTTTTATTTTAATAATTTTAACGAACATTTACAGAGATTTTGGATTTCCATTCATTCATTGTTGCACTCTTGTCCCTGCCCAGCCCTCCCCAACCCCACTGTTTATTTTTATGTACTCTTCACCAAGATTTTACTTACATGTATCATTAATGATATCATTCGATAAATTTCACATTCTATTAGTTAGTTGTCAGTAAATGGATTTTAATTCACTGAGACATCATGAGGGCAGAGCCGTACTCCTCGGCCGTGTTTTCAAGGCTGTTGTCTCTCAGAAGTAGATAATAAAAATCTATGTTCCAAAGGACCTCTAGGTGGATCTAGACCATCAGTCCTTTGACTAGGATTTGAGTGCTTAACCATTCTCACTACCCACTAGAGACACACAAAAAGTACATTCTCTATTACTGAGAAATGCACTTTTTATTGAAGATACATAAAGGAGGTAGGTATAATACAATGTGATCAAAGTATGTTATGAAGGAAGACTTAGGATATCTATGTGGAACAGTTTATGTTTCTTTTCTTCTGGGAGGTAATATTTTCAAAGGTTATACAGGCTTGGAAGAGAGCTCTGGTGTAAGGAGGTAAGGAGTTGTGCTCTCACCCAATGACAGGTGTTTCAGCTTCAAAACCTTCTTCTATGAAGAGAGATAGGCTATTTCCTGCTATAAAATTTACAGTATTAAAAAGCCAATGATGGGTCAACTATAAGCTGATTCCAACTCAATGACTGATGGAGACTTGGAACGTGTGAGGACTTAATTTTTAGACACTCAGCATTCATTTGTCATCAGTCTTGAAGATGATCTTTCTTGGAAGCTTTCCTTTTCTACTTACCTTCCCACAATGGCCATTATTTGACTTTTAAAAATGACATTGAATCCACTGGGACTAATGAACAATCTCCCCTTGTGGAATGCGCATCCTCTGAAAACCTACTGGTGGGCTATAAGTTGGTTCTGATTTGACAGTATAAAATAACAACAATAGCAAAACCCTTTTTCCTGAAAAAAGTTTAAAAGTTTCAGACACTTTATGAAGCCATCTTAGATTCATTTCCCTCCATTAATTTCAGTATCTACTAGTGTATTATAACTGATGATGTTATTTTCTAGGCATAACATGTGTTTTTTACAAAGACACTGTAAGGTAAATGGAAGATATTTAAGATAAATGTCCTAAAGTATGAATTGATGAATTAAGTTAACCAACATATTCTGCACGAATATTTTACTAAACACTAAGGGGAAATGTTGTGTGTCAGTCATACCCAATCCTAGAATACAAAAATGAAATCTTTGTTTTTCACAAACTCTTTCAGAGATAGCTTCCATTATTTACATTATAATCTAATACTGATGATGGCAATGAAAATATTTTTATTGAGAATTTAAGAAACACTCATACCAACAACAATAAATAACAAATATAACAAAGGAAATTATATGAAGAATTTAGATGCTCTGATAGCATCCTGAATGTGAGCCTTATGTTTCAGTCCTTATAGCATAAGTTCTTCCTTCTCCTTTTTTACTGTCTCTCATCTCTTTTACTTGTTAGGGAAATGATTTCACCATTTTTATGGAGCCTACCAGATATTGTTGGAAATGACACTGTAAGTAAATTAAGTACAGGATAGCATGGACTGATGAAGTACTGTAATTTAATTTTATTGCATCAGTGGCAATAGTAAATAAATGCACAGCATAACATGCTGAGATAGTCTATTGATCTTCTCAGTCAATATTGTATAGAAATTCCTAACAAAACATAAAATTACAATATTGTTAGAAAAGATATTATTTTCAGCTTTTAATATTAGAAGCAAATTCTGAAGTGTAATAGTTTCATTTTACACATATCTAACATTTATGTAGATGCCTATGAACTGAATTCACACCTGATCAAATCACCTATGGCAATCAAAAAAATACATGTATCTCAAGGTTTTTATCATGTTACCTCCTGAGGATAGTCATCCCAGGGGTAAGATAGGTTTAAAATTCTATATTCAACCGAAACTATCCATTGCCCTCAAATCAATTCCAGCTTCTAACCAGTGCTGCAGGATGGAATAGTATCATCTCATGGAATTTACAAGGCTGCATTATTTTTAGAGAAATACATTGAAAAATCATTCTCTAGTGGTGTGATGGGCAGGGGATTTCAACAATTGACCTTTTGGTTAGCTGTTGAACACTTCTCTAATATAGTACCAGGGCCATTTCAGAAGAAATATATATATATATATATATATAAAACTAAGGAAGAAACACAGGCCTTTATCCGAGAAGTATTTCCTTTGAAAAGTCCAATTTTAAATTTAATCTTGATTATAACTTACTACTACGCATAGGCCTGTATGCAGTATGGAGATCAAAGATTTTCAATCTTTAATCCAGCCTTTACTATGCAGCATAGACCAACACGAAGAAAGAAAATTCTGGATGACTGAAAAAAATAAGTAACATCATGATAAACAGAGAAAAAATTAAGTTGTCAAAGATTTTATTTTCCTTGAATCCACAATCAATACCCATAGAAGGGGCAGCTGAAAAAAAAATCACACTTCTTTAAAATGGTTCAATGTAAAGATGTCACTTTGAAAACTAAAGTATACCCGACACAAGCAAGGGTATTTCCAATTGTTTCATATGCATGTAAAAGCCGGACAGGGACTAAGGAAGACTGAAGGAAAACTGATGTCTGTGACAAGGTGTTGGTGAAGAATAATGATTACACTCTGGACTGCCGGAAGATTAAGTGAATCTGTCTTGGAATAAATACAACCAGAATGCTCCTTAGAAATGGGATTCACAAGACTTCGTCTTGTGTTTACTCAAATGGTATCAAGGGGGGATTAATCCTTAGAGAAGGATGCTGTGCTTTGTAAAAGAAAGGGTCAACAAGACTCTAAATGGATTGTGCTTCTAACACAGTATGTTAGAAGGTTCTAATATGCCAGCACCTCTGTGGGAAAAAGATGGGCAATCTATTCTCATGTTATTTACAGCCTTTGAAAACCTGCTGAAGGATCAGCAGAGTCATTTCTGTCTTGAAGGCAATGAGTGAGTCAATGATATGGATTGACACCTTAGATGCAACACTCTGACTACACCTTCTCCAAGACACATCTGGTCATTCTTTTGGCAGTCCAGGGGTTTTAACTACTCTTCTTCAACACGAAATTTCAAAGCCATTCATTCTTCTGTCTTCTTTATTCATTATCTACATCTCAGATGCACAGCAAGTGACTGAAAAGACCCTGGCCCGAACTGGGTGCACCTTAGTCCTCAAAATGACATCAGCTCCTGACTGCTGTTACCAAGTGTTACTGATTGTAACTCCAAGTAAGATGAAGTTGTTGACAATTTCAGTCTTTTCTCAATCTGTCATAACATTGCCTATCAATCCAGTGGCGAGGATTCTTATTTCTTGATGCTGAAGATGCAATACATATTGAAGCCTGCAGGGTTTAACTTTCTGCAGCCAGCACTTCAAGCCTTCATCACTTTCAACATGCAAGGATGTGTGATCTGCATAATGAATGTTATTGATGAGTCTTCTTCCAATCCTGATGCTTCATTCTTCTCCATAGAGTCCAGCTTCTCAAAGAATTTGCTCAGCATACAGATTAAATAGTTATGGAGAAAGGATACAACTCTGATGCATAACATTCTTATTTCAAACAAAGTAGTGTTCCCTTCCTCAGTTCACACAACAGCCTTTGGATCTAGGTACAGGTTTTGCATGAATACAAGTAAGCGTTCTGGGAGTCCCATTCTTCTCAATGTTAGCCATAATTGTTATAGTCCACATGTGCACATACTTTTACATAGACCATAAGGCACAAGTAGACATTTTTTTCTTGTATTCTTTGTTTTCAGCCAGGATCCATCTGATAGTAACAATGATATCCCTGGTGCAACAGCCTCTTCTAAATATAGCTTGAACAATAAACAGTACTCTGTCTATGTTCTAGATATTTTTAAAGGCTCTTCAGCAGTATTTTGTTTGTATGTTGATATTAATTATATTATTTGATAATTTGCACATGCTCGGGGCAAAGATAGATCTTTTTCAGTCAGTCAGTCAGGCAGCTGACAAGGTTGATAGTTTGAACAAATAGAAATTTTGAGTTAGACAATTAGAAACTCAGACCCGCCCATTGTCTTACCTTTCTTCCACAAAGTGATTGGTGTATTTGGAACATGAATCTTTTCGTTAGCAGTCCAGTGCTTGATTCAGCACAACACGATAGTTCCTAAAATGTAAATTTCACTATCTATTAATGTAGAAAAACTTAAAATAATTAAATCAATGTTGTGGGAAGAAACTTAAACACCACCTTTTAATTTTTTTGTTTTTTTAGGCCTACTATGAGGAGACACTGTGAAGCTCTTCAGTGCTTAAAAAAATCCTGGGAGCAGTTTTCTGAAAAACATAAAGAACGATTTTTAAATTGTTCATCTGAAGTGTTTTCCTTTTAAAAATATCTGATAATTATTCCATATGTACAATCAATATGCAATTCTCTTAGGCATTCATTTTGTTTATTACCTTAGCAACCTATCATGAACAGGAAGTCAACTCATTTTTTTTCTTATTCTAAACAAAAGGAAAATGTTTCACAAACTCAAGAATGCAATGTAATTAAAAAAAACATAATTGTTGAGAAAAAAAGTGTTGAAAGGAAAGAAGATGTGCTAGAAAAAGAATTGAACATTGGGGAATCTGGCAAAAAATAATTTGACTGGGAAAGAGGGAACTGACTACTTCATTGTAAGCCTTTGCTACTGATGCAGGAGTCCTAATGATACAATAATGAAAGTGTTCAGTTGTTAACCAAAACGTGACAGTTCTAAACTTTTTCTTCCACAAAAATTTCCAGTCTTGGAAACCCTATCAGGTAGCTCTACTCTGTCCAATGCATAACGAGCAATGAGTTGAAATAGACTAAATGGAAGTGTGTTGAGTTGCTGAGATAATTTGCATTGAATGTTGTTGTTGCCATTGAGTCAACTACAGGGACCCTATAGTCAACTACAATAGTGACTCTATAAGGCACAGATTTCTTAGTGATGATACATCTTTCTAGCTGATGGCTCAGAAGCTGCCATTACTCCTTGCTTTCTGAGTTCCTAAAAATCCAGGAACTAAACGTAATTTAATGCCATTATGATACTTTGGTCAACTGCTTCTCCCACCTGACTTGTAACATAGTGAAGGGGGAAAAAATGACTAAAATTAAATAATAAGAATCTGATTTTCTAGGTCAAACTTAAATCTGTTTGATTTAATACCTAACAGTTGTATGATTCCTGCTCTCTCTCTGTGGTCCATTTAGGAATCTTTCTAGAACAGTGGTTATTGAACATTCCATTGCTATGCAAAAGGTTGATAGTTCAAATCCATCCGACACTACAAAGGAGAAAAGTGTAGAATTCTGATTAGTGTCACAGTCTTTGAAATCTATGGGTAGTTCTACTCCAACATTTGATATCACTAAGAGGCAGAGTGTCCTTGAGGACAATGATTATGATGTTGTTGTTGCATTGTTTGGGGATCTATTTTAGTCCAAAACATTATGTAGAATCTGGCTGTGTGTGCTTACAAAATTTATATATTGCTGATGCTTTACAAATTCCATTGCACTACTACTTGTAAATTGTGGAATTGTGTGTGAGTGGACAAGATCTTTGTATTGGTAACATACTCAGAACATTTTACGAAATATGACTGAGTTCTTGCAGTTACATAGCACTGGAACTTACAAGGAATTTTTGGAGAGTTATATGTTTGTGGAAATTAGTTCAAGCTAAATCAATTATCCAAGATAAAAGTCAGAGATACAGTAAAATCAGGACATTTTTCATATAGACATGTAAATACAATTATAGTAAAAGATATACACACATTTATCCTCTGAATGTCTCTTATGATCGTTTTTTTTTTATTTTCTTTGTCCTCTTTTTCACCCAAGAGTTGTGCATGATTTTCCAGACTTTATTTGAGCTTCATTTTTTTATGTACCATGCAATTCTTCTCTTATTTCTATAGTCAATTCTTAGTCCTCTAAATTAGAATGAGAAATGAATGAATAAATAGGCATTCATCATCTAATAACTCAACTGTCCACATATGACTCTAGCAAGAAATTTAATCTTATTTTAGTCTATTATGTAGATTTATCCAGTTAGGTTACGCTAAGTAGATAATCCAGTATGTACCATATATTACAATGACAGAGAAAAGGATGTGCAATCTTGATGTTTAAACCCTGAGAGATAATGTAACACTCTAGCTAGATTTTTACATATATCAACAAACAGACCACATCATGGTCAAAAGTGTCAGAATAGTGCATTAAAGTTAATGTTTACAAAGGTAGCCGTGAACAACGACAATTGGACTATGATTTCTGGGTATAGGGCATAGTTGTAGGCTGTTCAAAGACCTTACTTTAAGCAACAATGTATTTGTTCAGGATGACAATCTTTTCCTTCAGCAAACATTGAAGGCTAGTAGTACGTTACAGCATTTAGAAGTTAAAATGTTTTCAGTAGATGCTAGTTCTTGGGAAAGGTTCTGGGGAAAGTGAAGGATCAGCTAAAGAGAGGAAGATTCTCAATAAGATGGATTGGCGTAGTGATTTCAACCATGAACTTCAGCACGGAGATTGTTATGCCTCAGTAAAGGGCAAAGATTCATTTGTTGTTCATAAGGTCACTATGAGTGACATCAACTCAATGGGACACAACAACAACAAAGTTTAAATTCATAGAAAGATGTAGCTGTCTGCTTATGCAACCTTGGAAAACCTATAGTCTGTTCTCAACTCTCTCACTGGGTCACTATAAGTCAAAATTTACTCCATGGTAAGAGGTTGCCCATTCTTCTCCCAGCTGTTCTGTGGGAGAAAGATGGGCAATCTCCTCTCACGTGATTAACTGCCTCTGAAAGCCTGCTGGAAGGTCAGCTATGAGTTGGTTCCAATTCAACTGCACACAATAACAAGAACAACAACAACAGTAAGTTTTAAGGGGTAAATAAGGAAAATAGCTCAAATTGAGCCTGAGATTAGTAGAGAGCACTGGACAGAAGGATGTGGAAAATAAGGAACATGGCTTCTCAAAACTGCTGAGCTATGTTTTGAAAAGATAAGGTAGAGGGTGACACTGGAAAGAAAAGGTCTAGAAACATTAAATGATGACTCAAAATTGATAAATATATGATCAATAAGGTTCAAAACAGAGCAAAATCAGTCTAACTAGAGAAGGAAAATTAAGACGTGAGATTAGTAATTTGGATGCAATTATGGAGGGATATTTTAGAAGCAGGAGTGGCCTCCACTTCCTGAACAGCATGCCTCTAGAAACTCTATGAACTATGAAAAATGACGATAGTTATATAAAGGCTTCAGGTCTTTTGTTCATAGGGTTGCTTTGAGTCGTGCTCAACTCTACGGCAATGAACAACAGCAACATAAATGATCAGTCATGATCGCTGCTTTATAATATGACTACATATCCACATACACAAAGAAATTTGTCATATAGCTTAAATTGATCAGTTGAATCTGTTAGATCAAACAAACAAAAACCCCCAACAACCCACTTGAATTAAAGCTGGATTTTATCAAAGCAATGTACCTGATAAGCTAATAGTTTCTCTTGCTTCCAAATTTACAGAAATTCTGGTGGATATTATTGTATAATAAGATGTAGAGCATTCCATTATTTAAGTTATATTATGAGAAACCTATACTTAAACTAGAAGGCAGTTATTAGAAGAGAGCAAGGAAATACTACATGGTTCAAAATCAGGAAGGTGTATGCCAGGTATGCGTCCTGTCTTTGTACCTTTTCTATCTGTATGTGGAACAGGTCATCTGGGAGAAGGCTGGACTTTATGAGGAGGAATGTGGCATCAGGATTGGTGGAAGACTCATCAACTACGTGTGTTATACAGATGACACAACCCTGCTTGCTGAAACTGAGGAGGACCTGAGGCATTTGAGGACCTGAGGCATTTGCTGCAGAAGATTAAGACTGTAGCCTTCAAGATGGATTGAAAATGAGCATCAAGAAAACAGATTCTCACGAGTGGGCCAATTGAAAACATCTTGATAGACGGTGAAGAGCATGAGATTATTAATAGCTTCAGCTTGCTTAGTTCCATAATCAATACTGTTGGTACCATTAGCCAGGAAATGAAAAAAAATAAAAAAACCAAATTGGGCTGGGGAAATCTGCTGTCAGAAACCTCTCCAGAGGACTGAAGAGCAAGGAGGTCTGTTTAAAGACTAAAGTATACCTGATTCAAACCTGATCTTCACAATTACTTTCTATGCATCAGAGAGCTGGACAATGATTAAGAATGCAGAAGAAGAACTGATGCCTTTGAGTTGTGGTGCTGAAGAAGAGAATTGAATATGGACGGCCAAGAGAAAAATCGTGTGTGTCTTGGAGAAGGTGAAACCATTTGAAGCTCCATCTCACATACTTTGAACATGTTGCCAGGAGGGACCAGTCCTTGGAGAAGGACATCATACTTGGAAGGGATGAGGGACAGCACAAGAGAGGACGAAATGGATTAACTCAGTGACTGCAGTAAAATGGGGGTAGGTGTGTCAGAGACAGTGAAATTGGCTCAAGATAGAGAGATTTGTAGCTACTATACATAGGGTCACTGAGTCTCAAGCTGCTTGATGGCGCATAACAATAACACCACACCACCATTATAAGGACTGATGGCTGGTTAGAGTCCATGTGACTTTTTATTCCATTTGTCACCTAATTAGTAAAATAAGTTTAATACAGATTCACCAGAAATACCACGGCTTTGTTTTTGTTTCTTTGTTTCATTATTTAATAATATATCTCAGTGAGTTCCTTTGCCTCTCTCATCCCGAGGCATTTATGTGTCCCGTGAAATGTTCAAAGCATTCCAAGAACAGCAAAGCAGCTGTTGGAAGTAGTTGATTTTGTTCAAACTGCCCCAGCGCACTCTGTAATTTCATAGAAAGTCAGTCAAGGGAGGGTGGAGCTCTTAGACATGCATAATGAGAACTTTTTCTAGAAAGAAAAATGGGCACTATTGTTTGTCATTTGCATATAGATATCCCCCCTACTGCTACCTGAGAAAATTAAGAGCTTCCACCCTCTCAGTTTCTTAAACACGTTCTTTAGAATGTCCATATTTATGTCAGCACTTTTTCGACATCCTAATGATGCTTTTGCGAGGACTATGGCGTCTATATGGCTTGTTACCAGCTTAATGAAAAGTTGCTCTAGGTGTCAAAATAAATCTAAGAGTGTTCTACACTTTAGCTGATTGCAATATATCATCATGGCCTGCTTAAGTAGTATAAACGGCAACATGATAAAGCAGCTAACAAAAACCTATGAGAACCAGTAGCTGGGATAATAGGCATTCAGTGTAAGGATAATATAGCAGCAATAAAAATTTCAATAACCAAAGGTTATATAGCCCACTTTTTAATGGAGTTCTTAGCTAACAGAGCTTTCTTCAACAGCAGATACCTGGGTAGATATTACATTACAAAGATTTCCTGGACTTCCTTCTCACTTGGAATATTATTAGTGACCCCCTGCCTCAAGTCTTGAGATTCTCTTTTGTTTAAATTGTGCTTTTTTGAAATCAGATTGTGTCTAAGAACTGCTAGTGCTGCTGTTTATACTGTTGTTGTGTACCATACAGTTGGACCTGACCCCTAGCCAACCCTTTGGCAGATTTTCAGAGGCAGTTAATTGCATGGGAGGAGATTACCCATCCTTTTCCCACAGAGCAGCTGGTGGCCTCAAACAGCGTGCCTTTGGAACTGCAGTGCAATATTGTTTAACCTAGAGCCATTGTGGACTCAATCATTGTATAGTATTGTAAATAAAATGTTATTATTTGCATGCTTAAGAATAACAAGAGTACACAGTCCATGCCCATGCATGAACATTTTTGCAGATTACTTAGTGGTTCCTTTACATAAACTGGAGGTTAAACCCTGTAACATGCCTCTGGAAACTCTATGAACTTGTAGAAAAAAGACGATAGTTATAGAAAGGCTTCAGGCTGTTCAGGGTCACTATGAGTCATGCTTGACTTGATGGCAATAAACAACAACAACCGTCCTTAAAGGCTATGTTGTTTGAGCTTACTGTTGTGTTTGGATCATGTTATATTCTTTACTGAGACTTCCCATTACCCATAATGCCCTACAAGACCAAGACTCACTTGTCTTTCCAGTCCACCCTCCACAGGAAATGTCTCCTTCTCATGAACACTTTTCCAATCATTTCCTCCAGAATTTTCCCTTCTTCACATAAGCATCTGAGAAAGGAGCATTGCATTGATGGTTATAAGGAGCTCTGGTGTTATTTTCCATAGGGACTTTTGTTGCTACATCAAAGGTTATGCCTTTGATGGCTCAAATCTAGCAGCATCTTTGAGAGAGAAAGACAAGCAATGTCCTTTTTTTTAACTTAAAACAAGATAGAGACATTATGAAATAATTAGTCCATCATTGATACTGTAAGTCTTTTTTAGAAGATTATTTCATTATTTTTAATAAAAGAAAGATATATTTCAGCCTCACCAAGCAATAAGTAGATGTTCATTCCAACCCGTCAGCAAAATAGTCTATTGAGGAACTGTAAGTCTATGAGTATAAATCTAATTATGACAATTTAGCATTCTCTTACTTATATATAAGTCATTATCTAACATCATCAAATATTTCTATAATTGAGATTATTTTTAAAGGAATATCTTGAATACAATTGTGTAAAAATTTAAAGAGAGATTTTTATATTTTTTCTCTTTACAAATTTTTTATTGTCCTACCTTGTTTAAACTTGACAGTATTATGTTGTGACTTTTCTGTGAGGTTTATAAAACTTGCTAATTTAATGAACTTTTTAAGAACATTAGATTAGTTTTATATCATTGCATTAAAGAGTATCATAAACTTAGCATTTGGAAACATTCAATTGTTTATTAAAATTCTCACATGACGAAAACTCAGGATCTCACAAGACTTTAGTCAAGAATGTTCATCATGTATTTCATCAGGAGGCTTATCTTGGGGGGGAAAACCCAAAACTCTGCTTCTCAGCTCCTATAGAATGCTGACAAAATAATCATTATTGATGTTTTGTACATATGGCTTGTGACCAAAGGCTACAGCTTTTACTGGTTGTTGCCTGACAGCCACCTCCAATCCTATGGGCTGCCAATAGTATCATGTCATAAAACTGCCTTCCTAGATCGTTAACAACAAGGTGTATTTCTACTTTACCGTCAGCAGAGCAATTTTCCTCGAGTGAGCTAAGGTATGCTGCATAAGGTATTCTGTTATATAATGTAACCATTGGAATCCCATGTCATTACCACCCTTGCCAAACAGCATGTTGTTGTTGTTGTTATGTGCCATTGAGTCGCTTGCGACTCATAGCGACCCTATGTACAACAGCCCTAAATTCTGCTCTGTCCTGTGCCAATCACACTGTCTCTGACACTCCCATCCCGACTATGCCAGTCACTTAATCAATCCACCTCATAGAGGGCCTTCCCCTCCTGCGCTGTCCCTCCACCCTCCCAAGCATGATGTCCTTCTCCAAGGACCAGTCTATCCTCACAACACGTCCAAATAGCATAGCATAGCCTAAAGAAGCTTTGTTGGGTTAATAATAGGGAATTGAACTGCTATTGCAAAAGCTCAAGGTTTGAATCTACCAGCTGCACTGTAGGAGAAAAATGGGACATCTCCTCTATGTGATTCACTGCCTCTGAAAATCTGCTGGAGGGTCAGTTATAGGTTGGGTCCAACTTGATGGTACACCCAGCAACAGCAACTAAGAAGCTCTGGTGGCATATGTTGGACTGTTAACAAAAAGTTTGGGTGGTATGAATGTGCCAGCTATTTCTTGAAGGAAAAATGGACTATCTCCTCCCATAAATATTTGCAGCCTCAGCAAGAAAATGAAGGGTAGCTAAGAGACACCACCACTCAGTGTCAGTGAGTTGGCTTTTGAATTAATCAAGGAGTAAAGTCTTTTCAACTTTATTATACTTTGTGAGTCAGAAACCAGTCATAAGTTCTATCTGCATTTAAGGTGAGAGATTATACAAGAGCATGCCTCATGCTGGGAAGGGGTGTCAATTTAGTATGAGCTTGTCATAAGCATCCAAGTTACTTTTTATAGGAATAATAACTCCCTTTCTGTATTCATCTCTCATCAGCTTATCTAATGCACAATTAAATTAAGTAATCAAAATGTCAAGGAAAACAAGTATGAACAAATTTGAGGAGAAACACAATTGACTCTTGAGAAGCAAAGAAGTTTTCAGCATGCTATGGGGCTGTAGCAGCATGTTTATGGAAAGAATGGACCAAAACACAAATCAAACTCAGTAATTTGAGCTCTTTTGGACAGAATATCTTTGCCACCTATGCCTTCCATGGTTATAAATCTTACAGAAGTAGATAATTCATCTTGCTTCTATGGAATTGTCTCCTGGTAAGAGGCTTAATGTTTAGCCACAGTGTCACCAAGATAATGAGTCTACATAAATGAAATGGGTCAGAGAGTTTCATTGACTAGTAGTACTATCAACTGAAGGCATGGTTTATCATCTATAAATACTATGTAAAATGTATATTTTGTACTTTGCACACAGCAAGATTCCAACAAATGTAAATAAACTAGATAAAAAATGCTGGGTATTTCAATGCAAGTGCCACACAAATTATTTAGAGATAATAATTTGTTATGGAAAAAAAGATAGCATTTGGTCATATTCAGTTATGCTGAAATACAGTAAATCTAGAGAAGAATAAAAACTTACACTCACTGCTGTCAAGTTGATTCTAATTCCTAGTGACTCTTCATTGAGCTTCTGAGGTTGTAAATTGTAACGGAAGGAGACCACACATCTTTCAATAAAAGAGCCATCAGTGAATTCCAATTGCTAGAAACACGGTCTTACATCAAAGATTACACGACAGATCACACCACCAAACATCTCTAAAGAAAATAATATTGAATGGCATATTCTGATTCAGTCCTTTTATGAAACTTACACCAAGAGAAGTTGTTGTCACTAACCAGTTAATCTCATTTTATTGATAAAACTAAAATATTTTTGAGTAATTATCTTGTATTGCATGTCATGATAATTATTAGGTTAGGAACAAAATAAAGGAAGATTATGAGTGAGAAATTTTCAGTAAATCCAGAAGAATTGAGATAAAAAGAGGGAAATACAGAAAAGATCATTCAGTAGAAGATACAAGATATGCTAGAGAGGATGAAATCAGGTTGCTCTTTGGAGACAAGGGAGCCGAAGCTTGGGCTGACATACTTTGGGTATGTTGCAAGGAGGGACCAGTCCTTGGAGAGGGAGGTCATGCTCGGGATGGTGGAGGGACAGAGCAGGAGAGAAAGACCCTTGATGAGATGGATTGACTCAGTGACTGGGGTAATGGGAGTAGGTGTATCAGGCAGTGAGCATGGCACAGGATAAAGCAGGGTTTAGGGCTAAGAGTCATAACCAACTTGAAGGCACATAACAACAACAATAACAACAACAACAAAGTACTAAGATATGAAAGTCGTAGTTTACTCAAGAATTATGTACTTAGAAGACCCTCATTTCTGTGGAAAATTATTTAAATTTAGTAGTTTTCATGAAATAACTTTTTTTATTGTTTCATAATTTACAACTTGCTTCACCTTCAGAGAAATTATATTATTTACTAGCATCATTGGCATAAAATTGTTATTGACATTTTTCAAAAAATGTGTCTTTGCTGTTATTGTAGGGCCATAAAAAAACCCCACTATTAACAAAAATATTTCCTTTCAACGTATACTACAGTGGTGCCTTCACATTTCCACTTCTGCCTCAGGTCACCATACATTTTGAAAATTGACATGATACTCAGAAAAGAGGGTGCTTTTATTTCCTTGTCTTTTAATGAGACACTAAGCCCAGTTGATGAGAGAAAGGAAATTAGGTCCCCACCCTCACTTCAACTCTTTCTTCTATCAATCCATTATTTCTATATTTTGATAAAAATCTGTTCACATTGATGTATTCCTGATGCTTCTCTACTACTCTTTTACAATCATTTAATTGTGTCCTTTAAGACACTATTTCATTGATAATATTATTTTTTTTAAAATTTTATTTTATTTCATTATTTTTTTTGTGTACCGTCAAATCGGATCTGACTGGTACAGGAGGAGATTGTTCCTCCTTCTCCAGCAGAGCATCTGGTGGATTTGAACCATGTACCTCTGAGATTGCAGTGCAGCTTCTTGCCACTAGGCCACCAGAGCTTGCCGATAATATTATTTTGCTTTACTCATGATTTTTCTTCCAAGTTGACTTCTTCCTGACGAAGGTCAGCTTTTTCCTCATTCTGGAGAACTCTTTTCTGTACCATATTACTTCTTTTGAGTAAACTTTCTATATTTTCATACTCAGCCACATTTCTTGGAAAAGCTGCCTACATGTGCCCATCAAAAATTCACCTTTTTTTCTCATCTAAACTTGCCCTCGGTCACTGGGGTGATCAGAGACATTTTAAAATGACAAAATCTCTGTTCTCTCTTGAGCTGTTTTTCTTCATAACCCTTGGTCAAAAGGGAAAAAAATAATAAATTTCATCTACTTTTGTAGATTATTTTGTATTTTATTATTACTCTAGATTTTAAATTTAACATTCATTGAAACTGAACTTTTGAACTTCCTTGCCTTTTCTCTTTCTCGTTTGTGAGATCTGCTCTTCTAACACACGTGATGACTTTTATTTTAGATAATTATTTCCATATATTAAGCTTCAAAATAAGTAGTAGATAGTTTTAATAGAAAGCTTGTAAGGATGAAGAGAAGAGTGAAACTCCACTTAATGTATTTGTTATTTCCAATTTAAATCCAGACCAAAACCTCACTGCCATTATGTTAGTTCTGTGGGTTAGTTCAGTGGGTTTTTGAGGCCGTCCATCTTTTCAGGAGGACATTGTCCATCTTTCTTCTTTATAGTCACTTGTGAATTTGAACTCCTTACCTTTCTTAGCCAACTGCGATGCTACACACTATAATGTACAGTTACATGTTAACTGACTCTGCCTTTACTATCTCTCCTAACTGCTGTATGGACCTTTTTCTGTTATTTTTTTGTCTGTGCAATTTTTGGAACAGTGACTAGTATGTATTAGATCCTTGGAAAGTATCTCTTGAATAATAGAATCAATCACAAAATTACTTTCCTATCATTCTAGTCTCCTTTCTATCTTAATGTAAAGACTAGAGTGTTAAGAAAATAAACCTTTCTACTTTAATGTCTAATGGGTGAGAAGGCATCAAAGGCATGTGGTTCACATCCACCTGTGGCTTCATGAGATCAAGATAATCTTTTTCTATGCAATTTACAGCCTCAGTAAACCCTCTGGAGAGTCCGCTATGAGTTGGTTCTAACTCAATAGCCCGCAACAACAACAACAATCACCACAACCCTAATTTAAAACCTTCAGCATGTCAAAAAGATATTTCAACTAACTCTCCCTCATTTTACTCTAGTTTCATTCTCAGCTTCTTTTAATCAGATAGATTTGACACTTATAATCTTTCCTGATTGTAGTTGCTTTGTAATTTTCTAAATGGGTCCTTTCATAAAAATAGAGTCACCATTTAGCTTTCCAAAAGGCACTGTTCAGGTTAGGAGGCCTCCTAATTCTCATGACCAATGACTGTATTCTCTTTTGATGAAGAATTTAGGTACCAAGGTGCTAAAAGCTGTATAAATAATTAATAGAATGGAGATACTTGGATGCATAATTCAATTGTATTAGACAAATAGATCAGATACACTAGTGCCACTGTACTGGCAATAGATGGGAGACTTCTTTAGCACTACTAAAATACAGGGCTGAAAGAGCTCCTTGTGTTACAACTAAGATGAATTACTGCAACCAGCCGAGATATAATAACAGTATGAATTATTGAATTGGCATCTTCCTGAGACAGCATTGGTCACAGCCTTGCTATGTCCTGCAGATGATAGAAGGAGATTTGTGTGATGTAAATTTATAATCAAAGGGTGTTCAGGATGAAAGATGACCTCCAAGGTTATGAACCTGAGCAGGAGACTGCATCATCACATGAAAAGAAACTATAAAATCCGAAGCAATCTTCAGTGACTAGTTGGAAGCCAAAGAAACGCTGCTCTCTCAGCAATTGAACTCCAGAAAAGTTTCAGATAAGGGACTGTGAGATGCCAAGAGTAGCATGGCTTGAGTTGCTGAAGTGAGTCAAGCAGATTTGTGAAATATCAGCTTAAACACGTTCAGTAAAATTCTGGTGCTAGAAAGGTTGCGACTAATTAAAAAAAAATCAGGAGTCTAAGAAGTATGGAGCACTAAAGACAGACAGGCATACACACACACACACACACACACACACACACACACACACACACCCACGAGTTACCTGAAAGGTTCTTAGATTATTGAGATCTCAACTATAGTCAGAAGTGAAGAACCTAAGGTAATATAAACTATTTGTCCTAGACTATTGGCCTAAGAGAACTCTGGAGGTTTAGTGTGTAGGCAGATGGAGGATTGGACGCAAGAGCTACTCCACAGAGAAAGATGCAGTTGTCTTGATTTTGTACAGATTAGAGCTTTGGAAAGCCTTTGGGCAGATTTACTCTTTCTTGTGTCCTGTGGGTTAGTGTTAAGGAATTGCACTGTCAACTCAAACACAGATGCTTGGAATCCACCAGCTTCTCTGCAGAAGAAAGAAGGCCAATCTCTTCATGTGCAATCTATAGCCTCCAAAAACCCACTGCAAAGTCAGCAACAATAATTGATCCAAAAATTGGTGATTTGAACCTATTCAGGAGTGCCCTGAAAGAAAAGTTGAAGGATCTGTTTACATTAGGAATCCATGAAGACTGTATGCACCAGTCCTAGCAAAATGAGTTGGAATCCAGTTTTCAGTAACTTTAAAAAAAAAAAACACAACAAACTACAAGTGGAGTATTTGATCAGGGCTTAATCATGGCTAGATAAGGAGGATAGTACTACTTAGGGAAAGGAATCTGGAAAATGTGCTTTGGACCTTGCAACCAGAAGGAGGCTCTCTTTTCTTTTTTGAGCCCAGCTAGCTGGGCTTGAGGGACCCAGGCCAAAGGACCATACATTTCTTTACCTCCACCACTTGACACTGAATGATGAAAATGGACCTGGAGGCAGTATCTCCTTCCTGAAACAAAGTATCCTTTAAAAAGGGCTGTTAAACTGCTGTCTCATGCTGGATTATTCTGTCCTCAGTAAAGTCCTTTATTTTTTACTACTAAATGGTCATTTTTATGGATGACATTATTTTAGTCCAATGACTATTTCAAGAAACAATAGGTCAGAAGCAGCAAACTACAGACCAAAAAAGCTGAGACTATGTTAGAAATGATCCCACATCATAGAGCAGGGTCACTCCAATCCACGAGAACATCGTCCAGGAAACTGTGTTAGATATTGAGGGGAAAATTTAAGGAAAATCTCTTATAGACATGGTTTTAATTTAATGTAATGAAATAGTAATACATAGATTTATACCATGCAATAAGACATTTTTATGTCTCTACATAATTTCAAATTACATATGAAAAATACAGTAACTCAAATTAATGCATTTCTAACATATGATCAATTGCATTGCATTTCCTGGCTGTTAAAATTGTGTTTTATAGCATCAATAACAAGTGTAATAAAAAGTATTTCCTTATTAGGTCCCTCATCTTTTTATTTTTTTGAAAGGCAATAACCTAAAATTGTAATCTTCAAAGTAACTTTCTTCTTAAAAATGACTTAATTGTTCCTATATTGTGTAATAAAGAGAGTAGACTGTATTGGCAAAATTAATTTTTTTATAAAAAAAGCACACAATCTTACTCTTCTTTTATTTTCCTCTAAGACAACAGAGATATATCAAACAGAACTGAAAAATAGTCCTGGTAAAGAGAATTACTATTACTTAGCAAGTGTCAAAATCAATATAACATAACTTGCTTGGTTTATTGACTTGAAACTATTTAGATTACCACTCTCTTATTTTTGAATAATTAATTATTTTCAGAATTTTATTCACTTAACTAGAAATTGTTTACAATTTATACTGAGAAGAAGCAGTATTCAGCTTGCCTGTGTGTTTTCATCTCCAGTACGAGCTGGGCTTTCCTTTCCAAAGCGTTAACAGAGGCTTCCAACTGTCATCTGCACACACCCTCCAGCCCACTCCCTTTCTACATTCTACAGTCTGGTAAGAAAATAAACATTCGTGTTCAGAGAGAAAGGAAGTAATGTAATAAAATAACTTGTAGCTCAGTTTGGAAATTCTCCTCTGGAATCCACTGGGGAAATGATTTTATTTGAATTAAGAATAGCATCAGTTTTATTTTTTTCTGATATCAAGATTCTGCAAGTTCATTCTACTCAACCCAAAACTAGTTTGCTTAATATTATCATTTCTCGGAGTAGCTAAGGATAGTTGTAAAGCTTGTAAAGTGGACAGACATTCATGCAGATTCCTTAAAGATCGTGGAGAAATAAACACATATGGCAAGTATTAAGTATCTTATATTACAACTCAATAACTTTTAGTTTTATACATTATTAAAAATGGAACTTCTTTCAAAATCT
Source organism: Elephantulus edwardii (assembly GCF_000299155.1). NCBI lineage: Eukaryota > Metazoa > Chordata > Mammalia > Macroscelidea > Macroscelididae > Elephantulus > Elephantulus edwardii. The sequence continues at coordinate 7,884,402 of NW_006399826.1, forward strand.
ATTAATTGATTTGGCATGACCTTTCCTGACCACATAACTGTAAGAAGACATTATAGTTTGTTGTCATAGTACCATCAGTGCGTACAAGGATGCCTCAGAAATATTGTGGGTTCCTTTCTAGGCCATCATAATAAAGCAAATATTGCAATAAAGCAAGTCACATGAATCTTTTGGCTTCCTACTGCATATAAAAGTTATGTTTATACTCTACTGTAGTCTATTAAGTGTGAAATAGTGTTATGGAAAAGTTTGAAATATTGCAAGAATTACTAAAATGTGGCATAGAGACATGCAGTGAGCACATACTGTGGGGAAAATGGTGCCGATAGACTTATTTGGCTCAGAGTTACCATAAACCTTTAATTTAATACAACAACAGAAACAAAAACACACCGAACTAAAAAACCCACATGCAAATATCTGCAAAGTATAATGAAGCAAAAAGTAATAAAGAAAAAAATGTGTCTTGATATGCCCGTAATTTATTTTGTGCGAAATTTAGCATTGATTGTTGACTCGTCCTGCCTTGTAATATAAGAAATAGACTTGAGGTGTGGGGAATTTTATACCTGAAAAGACAAATGAAAGTACACCATAACATACACTTAGCATCCTGATAAAGATCTAAGATAGAATACATTGATATTTGGAACTCTATTAATTGCATGTTATTTTCTATTCTTTTTTTCTCATGTTTTGTTTACACATTGGTTCATCACTAGAGTTATTTTCTTCCACTGGTGTAGCTCTGAATAGCTGACTTGTGTTAGAGTTATTTTATTTTTTTTCTATGCACTTATTAAGGGTGACTGATGTGCTCACCTCCAAGGAACAAACATTTTCTAGATTCTCTAGTTCCTCAGAATCCCATAGACCAGCTTGCCAATTGACATCTTTAAAATGCTGATAACCTGTAGTATTAATCCTTTCACCTTGCAAAGGCATGCCTGCTTGGCCATGGTAATCAGACTTCTTTTGCTCATCATAATCCCATTAACAAATTGAAAGATAGAACAAGATTTTTTTTAAACCAATCCCTTTGACAGGAAGCAGTGCAATGGGGTTATAATTATGGATTATGTCTTTTATTATACATTGGAGCAAGCACACATTAGCCTAATTAAAAACACAGTGTGAATATTCAACTGCATCGAGCTGCAAATGTTTAAGGGCTGTCTGTAGCAGCTGAAAATATATTTTGGTCTCATAGCAAGCCTCTTGTCAAGTTGTGTGGCAAACTGAGTTCAAGCTTTGAGAATTGCACATTTTCGTGTTGGCACATTTACTGAGATCCCGTCATGTAAACCCTTGCTGATCACAAAGACAGAGCAAGTCTAAAAGAATCGCAAGATCACAAAATGAGGCTGAGATGGCCTTGACTAATGTGCCAAATACATTCAACTTCACTGAATTTTCTAGACCATCTTGAACCTGTCTGTACATGATCAGACATCTAAGTACAGGCAGAACGCACTATTTTTCTAATACTTCAGGAAACTTTCTTGTTGTTGACTTGGGAATTAATGGTTTAGAATCACGAGCAATAAGAGTCCATTCTTATCTCAAGTTACAGGGAAGATAAGAAAGATAAACAAGCATATGGACATGCTGTTAAATGTTCTACTGTAAGTAGTCATTCATGAAAGCCAAGATCCACAACTTCATAATCTATTCAGTTTCCCTGGATGTCTCAGTGGTCTATAGTTTGCCTCATGACTCAACAATACCGCTTGACCTACCTCCTTTAACTATTGCATTTTCTTCAACTTTTCATCAGGATTCTCTTCTTTCATTAGGATGCTCCATCTCTGACCTCTAAAGTCCTTTTACTGAAATTGGCCCTGTTTCTGTCTTGTTTTATGGAAAATGTTTACTAACATACAAATACTTCTTCAAAATGTGCTACTATACTATGGACTTCTACTAATAAAAATTCTTTACTATTGAAAAAAAAAACCAACCCAAATATAAGACCATCAGATTCATAAGATGGGACTATCACTTAACTCGGGTCCACTGATGTAAATGTTTCCATTTGCACAATCTAGCTTCTGGATTGAAGCTAGAGTATTTCAGGATCACTGAGCAATGGTTAGTAGACGGATGATCCATTCAGAGGACAGTACATTGACAAAGTAGAAATTATGTTAGCTACGGGGTGGCTAGGGCACTATGCTGGTAAAGAATTGGATCAACTTTCTAAAAAGGTATCAGACTCACTCCTGCTCTATATCTGTCTTCTAAGCTAACAACGTATTTCACCTGGATACTTCCAATAGCTGCCCAGTTGAATGCCTATTCCATACATTCTCAATGTTAACTCATTCTCCTTCAGAGAGTCATAACACATTCTTAAATATGAATCTGCTTATATTTTCTCTATTCTTTGCTAGAAGGGATTTTATTATCTGCTTAATAACAAAATAATAGACCAAACTCCTTATTCTTTACTCATGCTTCCCAAGATGATGCTGTTGATGCTGTATACTGTCGAGTCTGAACATAGCTGGCCCTCCAGTGGGCTTTTGGAGGCACTTAATCACACAGGAGGACATGTCCCTTCCTTCTCCTACAGAGCAGCTAGTGGATTTGAACTGCATGCCTTTGAAATTACAGTGCAGTTTTTTACCACTAGACCACCAGAGCTTCCTAAAATGAGGATTGTTGTTTTTATGTGCCATTGAGTCACCTGTGATTCATAATGACTGTAGTTCCATTAGCTCTGAATCCTGTCCTATCCTGAGCCAATTTCATAATCTCCAACAGACCTAATCCCATGTCTGTCTCCCATTTCTCCAGTCACTGAATAAATCCATCTCATCCACTCTTCTAAGTATGTCTCCAAGGGCTGTACCCTCCTGGCTGCGTGCCCAAAATATGTGAGACAGAACTTCAAAATCCTTGCTTCCAGAGAGCAGCCTGGTTTCACTCTCTAATCCTTCCACATTTCCCTTTGTTTGGTCTACACAAGCTTTTCTGGCAATCTTTATTTCCAATTGTGCTCTGAGATCAACGTATCAATTTCCTCCTTCCAGGAAGGCTTACTCTAGGTTTTGGAATAATCAACTCTCCATCTTGTTTTCTAGTTTTAGTTTAAAGGCATATTTCATCCGGGAATTCTTATCGCAACTCGCAACTGTATCTCCTACTGAAGCCAAGTATTCTGTAATATGATTTCTCATCACTGTTACTTAAACAATTTCCCATGCCCATTTTAATTTCAGAGTTTTAGAATGTCCTATACTTCAAATTCATGAGACCTCAGACTTAATCTTTCTTTTCCATCATCTTAAAGGGTAAGGGGTTCAGTGGCCAACCCAAAGGCAGGTGTTCAGAATCTACTAGTTGCTCCATTGCAGAAAGATAAGCCATCTCCTCCTGTGAGATTTATAGCCTCTGAAAATCCACAAAAATGTCACCTACGAGTTGGTTCCAATTTGATAGCAATGAGTGAATTTATTCCCAGAATAAAACTAGTCCAGATAAGATAGAGCAAGTGAACAATAAGTATTGGACAAGGGGTAACATTTAATTTCATCAGGCCTCTCAGGCAACGAGGTGCTGCCACAATGTTGCTCTATCTTCATTGATTTAGCACTTTTCTTCTTGACTTTCATTCTACTGAGCCCTCAAACCTAGTACAAACCTCACTCCATGGTGTTTCTCATACCTCCAGGCTGGAACAGAGCCTTCTTTGGAATCCCGTGGTATCATACAGATTGTTTTGAAAGCATCTTTTTAATTCCAATGAGCTATACACTTGTGTGCAAGTCTGATTATGCTTGTTCTTATGCTGAATTGTAACTTTCAGAAACACAATTTAAGATCTATGTCTGTGTCTAATATCCTAGACACTTAGATCAATGCCTAAGTAAATGCTTGACTTTTAATAAATACTTGTTGAATGGGTAAAGAAATGAAAATTCAAGAAGTTTATTTATGACCTCAAAATACTTATTACAATCATAGAGTCTTTATTACAATCATAATGTGGGGGGGGTGTGTGTATGTATGTATATATGTATGTATATATGTGTGTATGCAGGAGGGAAAAGGAGTAAGAATAGTAGCTGAGGCAGTAAAAGATTTCATCAAGATAATTTATTTTCTTACTTTATCAAGGTTTTCTTTAAAAAAAAAGGGGATCTATTTTAGCATTTCTTTAAGGTTCCATTATTTGGTCCAGCCTCCCTAAGGTTCTTTGGAAAGGCCAGACTTCTTTGGTCAGCTGGAATTGTCACATTTCATTACTTAATAACTAAACCTTTTCCTCATTCAGAGGCAAGGAAAGATAAAGTTTACGGTCAGGTTTATTCTACAAACATTCTGACAGCTCTGTAAAGACAATAGGCAGAAAGAAATCTGCCAACAGGCCGTACTTATGATTTCATTTGTACATGGTCCAAGAAAGCTCAGCTGGCTTAGATGCTTAAGAAGATGCCTCAGGGTATCCTACTCAACCTTCTCCCAGTATTTTCTTCAGACTAAATGTCCCAGTTCTTCTAAAATTCTTTTACAGAATCTCTTCTAGATTGCATCACCCAGACATTGTTCCGAATTGTAGGGCAAAGTTGGTCTTTTGAAGCTATATTTCGTGTTAACTCTTACCAAGAATAGAGCTCTTTAGAAATTAAATATAAAAGTGTACACTATTAGAGTTTTAAGGTTATAAGGGAACCATGTAAATGTGTCCTTCAGTCTGGCGAAGAGGAAACTGAGCCCTGGGTTGCATACATTGGGCATTTTTCTCATTAAAGGCAGTTTCTGGAGACAACTATTATGCTTTGTAAAGTATGAAGTTAGGGGGGAAGAAGGAAGATTCAATGAGATAGATTGATACAATGGGTTTAAGAATAGTGACACTATGCTAAGCAGTGTTTTAACCTATTATATGTAGGGTTACTGTGAAGTGTATTTAATCTTCAACTTGAATCAGTCAACAATCAAAACCTTTGACACTAGCAGTCGTGAAATCAGGAGGCATATTGTATTAAGCAAGTCCGTCGTCAGGGACCTCTACAAATGTTGAAGGACAGTGATGTCAGTTTAAAGATTAAGGTGCACCTGATTCAGGCCATTGTCTTCTCAACAACTTGCTACACATCAGAGACCTAAATAATGACTAAGAATGGTAAAAGAACTGATGCCTTTGAACAAACACTTATGTCTTGGAGAAAGTGTAGCTAAAATGCCCCTTAGAGACAAAAATGATGAAGCTTCATCTCTCTTATTTTGGACATGCTGCTAGAAAATTATATTACTTGGAAAGGAAAATCATGCTTGCAGAGGTGGAAGTTTGATAAAAGACAGGAAAACTCCCAAAAACATATATTGGCACAGTGACTGTGGTAGTGGACTTGGATGTGTTGGAGATGATAGGGATGGTCCAGGATGGGACAAAGTTCAAGGATATTGTTTATGAGGTTACTCTGAGTCATGTTCACCTCAAGGGCACCCACAAACAGGAAGCTCTGGTGACTTAGTGGTAAAAGATTGTGCTGCCAATCCAAAGACATGCAGTTCAAACCCACCATATGCTCTATGGGGGAAAGAGGGACAGTTTCTCTCTAACATGGTTTAGTGCCTCTAAAATTCCACTGGAGTGTCAATTATGGACTGGTTCCAACCTGATGGTACATGACAAAAACGTGAGGTGGAGCCTCATGGAAACTAACAACCAATGAAGAGAATTTAGGTTAAATTTTTACTTACTTGACATCATGCATAAAGTATTATGTATTATTCAAAATTTGTTCAAATCTGTATTTTTAAGACATTTTTTTAAAAATTCCATAAGTCATACCACATGTGAACCATATCAAACTTCCTTTCAGTTCTCCAGGCACAAGGCAAAATAACTTGAAATATGTTTCAGCATTACGTGTGATGAATTTAGATATTGTAATTCAGTTTAGGGTCTATAGTAGAAGTAACAAAAAAAAGTTGAGATTTTCTTCACTGTGCTAGATTGTGGTTGTTGTTAAGTGCTCTCAAATTGTAGACGACTCATAATGACCTTATGAAGGAAAGACCTGAGCACTGTTCATAGGATTTCAGGAAGCAAGCTATTTCAGAAGTGGATACCACTCCTGCTTCCAGTGCCTAGCTTAGAGGAACTACTATTCCTCCTCTATCCCCTATGACTATCCATTCTCACTGGTTATATACATTACATGATAAATAGAATAGTATTTATTACATATGTATGAAAACATTTCTTTTCATTGGGCTTTTTAAAAACTGAAATTGTAAGAGAATATTTAAAAATCAGAACTGTTAAAAGGAGAACAAAACTAAATTTAGAACCAGGAAGAATAAGAAAATTGTTGAATTGCACTATGTCTGTCGAAGACAATATGAGTCATAAAGCAAAGCAAGCCTATGTGCATATTTGGAATTATTCTCAGTTATTGATTATTGTATTTCACATTTTAATGCAGCATTTACTTTGTACTCTATAATCTCGAGAATGAAATCCAGTCTCCTCAGCTTCTCTCGACACTATGGGTTTACAATGAATATGCTACAAAGGCTTTTTCACTCTCTGATTTCATAGTTTTTAAAATTTTTCATTTAATTATTAAATATCTTCACCAAAGTTAGTCACCTTTTAAAGTCTCTTTTTCTGTTGGCTACATTAATCTTCCTCTAGGTGGGATGGTCAGTATTGATCCTCTTAGCTCTGAATTCCCATGTCATTTATAACATGTATCATATGTTCAAATGTTTCACTATTGAAAGTGATGATCTCATTTCATTAGTGCTTAAATTCAATTGAAATATTAGTGTAAAGATGGTCTCCTTAAATATTTCTTCTAACTTCATTACTGCCTTTTGAAATCTTCTATTCAACTCTTTAGTATCTTGAATTCTTCCCTGTGCTTTGGCTTCTCTGTGCTCCAGTGCAATTTTCAGAGTCTCTTCTGAC
>NW_006399826.1:7894954-7923688 GCF_000299155.1 Elephantulus edwardii
CTTCTTCTTCTTCTCTGACCCTCCATCGTTCCAAGTGTCCCTTTTCAAGCAATAACCTTACCTGTCTACATGTCAAATGTATGAGAGATAAAACTTCTCCATCTTTGCCACCAAGGAGCACTTTGGCTACACTTTTCCCAAGACATACCTGTTCATTCTTTTGGCAGTCCATAGGATACTCAGTACTCTCCTTCAGCACCTCAACTCAAATGCAGAGAGTCTTAAAATATTAAGTAAGCAGCTATGATAAGATTTAGTCATTTTTTTAAAAAAAGAAAAGCAACACAAAATTGTGGAATTAATTCTAATTCTTTAATAGCCTATGTATTACAGAGCAGAACTTTGTTCCATGGGATTTAATTTATGATTTTAACCTTTCAGAAGTAGCTCCCCAGACATTTAGTTTGGTTTATATTTTTTCTCTTTTTAAGTTGCCTCTGAATAGGTTCTGATTACCAAATTTTAAGTTATTTTAAGTTAGCAGATGAGTGATAAACACTTCTAAGTATTTACCAATGAGAACTGGAAACTTATGCCTATACAAAGATTTTTACATAAATGCTTGTACATATTTATGTCTAATTGTGCAAAACTAAAAGCAACATCAATATCTCTAACAAATGAATGTATAAACAAAGTGTAATACATCCATATCAAACAAAACCCCCAAAATCTCACTGCTGTCTAGTCAGTTCTAACTCATTCCATTAATCCTTCCATTGTATTTCTGAGTTGCAAATATTAACAGGAAGAAACTACCCATCTTTCATCTTCAGAACAGTTGATGGATTCAAACTACTGAACTTTCCATTAGTAGTATCTAACATAAAGCACTACACAACAAGGAGTCCCTAACAAATCCTATAATACAATAATATTTTTTACTGTTAGTTGCTATTACGTTGACTATGATTGAGCCTAACCCTATAAACAGTAGATAGGAACTTTGTCCTGTCTGGTACCATCATCGTGAGCTCTGACTGACAAGCTCCAACTTATTGCTATAGTCACTAAGCCAATCTATCTTGTTGAGGATCATTCTTTCATTTTTCACTGATGTTCTACCTTTTCCAGCATGATGTCTTCTTCAAAGGACTAGTACCTCCTGATAACAAGTCCAAAGTATATGAAATCAAGTTTCACCACATTTGCTTCTAAGATGCCTGGTCGCACTACCTACAAGACAGATTTGTTTGTACTACTAAGCTATGAAATAGAAATGCAACAAAATGAATAAATCTCAAGAGAATTCTAAAAAAGATTAAAAAGTATGTATGAATGATTCTTATAAAATTCTGAGAATTGAAAACTTATGTATAATGTTGTTTGGTGTGTACGGTAGAGTTAGAACCAACAGGTGACCCTCCAGTGGGTTTTCAGAGGTAGTTAATCACATGGGAGGAGATTGTTCATTCTTCTCCCATGGAGCAGCTAATAGTTTTGAACTGCATACGTTTGGGATTACAGCAAAGACAAATCAACACTCTCCTACATATGATGTATGAGTGGTGATTGTAGGCATATGGAGGAAACACCATGGTTCACAGATACGCTCTTTCATTATAATAGTTTCCAGAGTCCATACGTATATTGTATACTTTATTTATTTTTCAAATAAAATTTTATTTTATACTGGTAAATGACTATTGTTTGCCAATTAGACCTTGATAGAGCTGTTAAAGCGTAGACAGTCACAAAAGTGCATTTGGAATAAAACACAAAACAATACAGTATATATGAATTAGTGAATCAAGTCAAGAGGTTAGGAAAAAACCAACAAACCCAGTGCTATGAGAGCAAAGCCAAATAAACAGTAAAAAATAAATAAAAAGGAAAACAGAAAAAAGAACTATAAATTTTTTATAATTGAAATTGATAAATAAATCAGAAAGCTACTCTTTGCATAAACAAAGAAATACATAAACATCCAATGTGCACACGAAAAAATAAACTAAATGCTGACAATATACAACTTTAGAAATTAGCCAAGGGAGAAAGGATAAATTTAATAAATTAAACTAGTCATGAGAAAGAGTTTTGTTAAACCTTGTGAAAATAATGTAGGAAGTATGAGTCACTGCAACAGTTTCTTACAGAAATGATTATACCAAAATGTAGTCAAAAAGTGTATTAGATCTGTGAAAACTCCATGGAGGAAATGAAGAAATTTAGTAAACAATAATTTAAAAATAATTAGGATGACTTAAGTTTGTCCTACTAGTAATAATTTCTTTCAAATGAAATCTATAGTATTTATGAAAGTATAGCAGATCTACAATATATGTAAACACTACAGATTGACCAGGAACAGATAAACATATCAGTGGATACATATACAAAATATTTATGTTTTTAAAAATAATACCGTCACCATCTGATTAATTCTAACTCATAGAAACCCCGTGTGGTACAGAATAGAACTGTGCTCCACAGGGATTTATTTCAGTGGTTTCTACCTTTTAAATAAATGTTTTGCTTGCTTGTTATGCACAACAGAATCAGAAGTGACTCATAGCTGAGTGTTGGGCAGTTTTTCAGAGAGTGTGCATCACATGAGAGGATCTTGCCCACCTTTCTCTTGCTGAGTCACTAATAGATTAGAACTGAAATCCTCTGAGGTGGCAGCTCAACTTCTTACGACTAGACCACTAGGAGACTAATATATAAAAGGCTACAAAACCAACTCCAAAAATATATTCAAGTAAATAAAATAAAAAGATAACAAATAGTCTTACCTGTGCTGCAATCCCAAAGGCACCAGTTGCTCTGAGGGAAAAGTATGAATATCTCCTTCTGGGTGATTTACTGCCTCTGAAACCTCACTGTAGGATCAGCTATGGGTCACTTCTTACTCAAAGGAACACAACAACAACGATAACTATTTACCTGTGGTGAGAAGCTGTGCTGCAATCTTGAAGACACGTTTCAAATCCACCGGCTACTCCCAGGAGAATGAGCAGTCTCCTGCATTGTAATTTATTGCCGCTGAAACCCTGTGGAGGGTCAGCTATGAGTCATTTCGATGTGAAGGCACCCAAGAACAACATTCATATTGACATAGTTTAGGTGCCCCTGATATAAGCCTTTGTGTTTTCAATTGTTTCCCATGCATCTAAAAAGTTGTACGGTAAGTAAGGAAGACTGGAGAAGAATCAATATCTTTGGATTGTGATATTTGAAAAGAGTTTTAATATTTCAAGGACTGGAAAAGAAACAAAACCAACTCTGTTTTGGAGAATATGCAACCAGAATGTTTCTTAGAGGCAGGGATGGTGACACTTTGTCCCACGTGCTTTAGGCTTATTGTGAGGAAAGGCCAATCTTTGGAAAAAAGATGTCAAGATGTCATGAAGTCAGGGAAAGGAAGGAAGACTTTTAATGAACTGAATTGACACAGTGAGTGCAATAGTGGGTTTGAGGGTAATGGTGATTGTGATGATGATGTTGCAGGATAGAGCACTGTTCATATTTATTGTTCCTAAGGGTACTCTGAGTTGTAGTTGACTTGATGGCATCCAAAACACAGCACATCAAACACAAGGAAAAAGATCGGATGTCAGAGTGTGTAATAATATGCTGGGCTGTTGCCCAAAAGTCAGCTGTTCAAGTCGACCCGTTTCTCCCTGGGTGAAAAAAATGCAGTCTGCATTAGTAAAGATTTGCAGCCTTAAAATCCCACTATGGCAGTTCACCATTGTCCAATAAGGTTACTTTGAATTGATGTTGAATTGGAAGCATGGGTTTAGTTTTAATTTTATACTCTATATTTTTACATCCACAAACCAATACATAATTGGTAGATTGAGCAAGTCTTACGCCAGTATACTTCATGACACAGGAAATTGGTATAATGTTGCTAGAGGATAATATGACCAAATGAGTCCATTATTAAAACCTTTACACACACTCACCCTCATATACATACTTGCCCTTTCAAAATATATAATAGCTTTAAATACAACAAGGAGAAAATTATAAAATATTCTTTAAAATGTCCATACTGTTTATAAGGTTGATGATATTTCTGAATTTTTTCCTATTTTGTATATTTTTAGCCCTTTTAAACAATAAGCTTAAAATATTTCACAACATTAGAGAAGAAAAAAAAATTATTTTCAGGACCTAATTGAAAATCTGGGTGATCTTTTACCCTCTCAGTAAAGTAAAACAGTAGTCAAAATCCTGCCCAGGAGGGGGACTGATTTAGATTTTTATTTTGTCAGACTGTGTTGGCAAGAATTCATGCATAGATAGCACATATTAAAGGAAACTTCTGTATGTGTGGGTTACTATAGCACGGGGAGGTGGGGATGTTATGACTTGGTTCCATCTTAAAAGGAATGAGTGAAAGAGTGGATTTATAATAGGTGTTCAGATGCATGAGTTAGTCATTCTGTGAGTTCAAAGGCAAATCAAATATTGAAACTTTTGGAAAGCTCTCCAATCTGAAATACTTGTCAGTTCAATATAACCAAAGCATTTCCTTCTTGGGCTTCTGCACAGTTTGGAAACATCTCCCTATCAGAAATCCTCATACTCACTGTCTAATTTCGTTTTAATTCTTCTTTAAATATTCAGTCCAGTCGTGACCTCCTACTGGAGTTTTCTTTGACCTCGTGAGTTACAAGTTTATATCCTCCATTTTTGCCTAGAAGGCCCCATAGATGTCTGTATTTTAGTGTTTCTCACAATGTATGTGATTATTAGCTCTCTGCATAAGAAACTATGACTTTTAATTGCTTCATCCTAAACAGACTTTCAAAATGTTCTTTATATATGGTGAGGTTTACATATATATAGTGTCAGGCAGCACCCATCATAGCTAAGGCTAAGAGATAAACAGAGGCTCAGTCATCAAGAACTTGATATGCCATGCTTAGGGGTTCGGAATTCAGGCTGTGGAAAATTGTGAGCTAAAAAAGCATTTCAGAGAATATATAGATAAAGTTACAGTTACATTTTAGAAAGATTACTCTAGGTATGTCAGTTTAAGGACTAAGGTGTGCTGATGCAAGTCATGGTATTTTCAGTGGCTTCCTATGAACCTGAAAGTCAGACAATGAATAAGGAAGAGTGAAGAAGAATCAATGTCTTTGCATTGTGGTGTTGTAGAACAATATTGAATACCCCACAGTCTTCCAAAAGAATAAACAGATCTGAACTGGAGGAAATGCAACTGGAATGCTCTTTAAAGACAAAGATGACAATAGTTCATTTCTCATATTGTTGGACATGTTGTCAGAAGGGGCCAGTTCTTTGGAAAAACAAGGGAAAGATAAAGCATAGTGGGAATAGAGGAAGACTCTCAAAGAGACGTATTAATACACTATTTATAACAATGGTTTTGAGCATGGTAGAGAACTTGATGACCTGAGCTTGATGGAGCAAGATAAGGCATGGTATAGATCTGTTGTTTATGGTGTTGTTAGATGCCGTTGAGTTGAGTCTAACTCTTAGCAATCTGATGAACAGCCTACCTGAATCATGCATTATCCTGAACCATCCTCTTCATCTTTGACACATTAGATAAGCCCGTTGCTGAAGTTACTGGGTTAGTCCATCTCATTGGGATTCTTCCTTTCCTTTACTGACTCACCATCTTTCTAAGCACAATGTCACTTTCCAAAGAATAGTATTACCGTCTACATACATGTTCCTTGCTGACTTGATGGCATTTGATACTACAAACACAATAACAACAACAACATCATCTATACATATATATTTACTGCTATCTGTGTACCATTGAGTAAAAACCGACCCATAAATAATCCTGTAATGAGATTTCAAAGGCATTTAATTGCATAGGAGGAGATAGCCCATTTTCTCTCAAAAAGCAGCTGATGGATTGGGACTGAATCCTGTGCCTTCACAATTGCAGTATATATGTCAGAACTGACCCGTAGCTGACCCTCCAATGGGTTTCAGAGGCAGTTAATCACTCAGGAGAAGATTGCCAATCCTTCTCCCGCAGAGCAGCTGGTGGCCTTGACCCATGTGCCTTTGGGATTGCAGCACAGCTTCTTGCCACTAGGCCACCAGAGGGGTGTGTGTGTGTGCGCGCGCGCGTGTGTGTGTGTGTGTGTGTGTGTGTGTGTGTAAATCAATAAATAATAAAGAGTATGCTAAGAAAACAAACAGGTTCATCCTACAGAGGGTGAAGCCAGGCTGCTCCTTGGAGGCAAGGATTCTTTAGATGTGTTGCAAAGAGGTATCAGTCCTTGGATAGGGATATCATGCTTGGAAGTGTGAAGGGATGGAGAAAAAGAGGGATATGAATTGATATAGAGACTGGGGGGAATAAGACAGGTGTATCAGAGACAGTAAAGTTGGCGTAGGATTAAGCGGGTTTATGGCTGTTGTGCATAGAGTTGCTATGAATTGCAAGCGACTTGACAGCACATAACAACAAGAACAACATACTTTATTGACAAAAACATTGATATTTTAGTGCCATTTATGGTGGCCTAGTGGTAACGCTGCACTTCAGTTCTTATGGTGGATAGTGGATGAGGTTCAAATCCACCAGCTGCTCCAAAACGATGTGCAGTCTCCTTCTAAAATAAAGATCCAGTCCATGGGCTGCCAAACGAACAGATAAGTCTTGGAGAAGTTGCAGTCAGAGTGCTGTTTGGAGGAAAAGGTGTCACTCTTTTTCTCGCATACTTTGGGCAAGTTGCTTGGAGAGATTATTCTTTGGAGAGGGCTATCGTGCTTGGGAAGGTGGTGGGGTGGTAAAAGAGAGAAAGGCTCTCGACCAGGTGGGTTGACACAGTGACCAAGGCAATGGGCTTGAGTGTGTCAAAGATAGTGAGGATAGTATGGGATAGACTATTCAGATTTATTTCACATTAGGTGCTAAGAATTACATTTGACTCAATGGCACCTTACAATAGAGTGAATCATAATGAATTCCCACCATTGTGTACCAACTTTAGGTATTTTATGAAATTCGTGGCTCCCTGTGTTGAAGCCCTCTGGCTACAAGATCCTTGAGGTCGGAATTTATTACTGTGTATTCTACAAGATGTTAAGCATTGAATCAAACACTCCATAACGTTTTCCATGTGCAGAAAAGAACTTGACTTCAAGGGCAAAGGGGAGGGAAATTGTTCTAGAAATGCAGGAGTGCAGGTCCTAGAAAGCTGAGCATGGTCCACACCACTGAACCAGACAGTTCATCAATCTTAGAATATTTTTCAAAATAGGCTTACTGCACAGGAGTTGACATATTATTACTAATTTCTTTCTTGAGAAATTTAAAACAGCTTGGGCCATTTTCAGTCCTTCAAGCCTTCTCTTCTGCTGAGGTAGCGAGAAGCAGCAAATTCAAAGTAAAGCTAAAATAAGCCTGGGAGCTCAGCCTCTGGGCAGTCATTTTCAGTATTTATGAGTGCCTGCAAATGGCTAGTGATCTACTGGTAGCACCATTGATTCTATTTTTAACAGTTGACTTCCTTACAATCAATTGGATTGACCAAACCAACTGTCAAGTCAGCAACAGCTAGAGAGCAGCCGCATTGTGGTCCCTTAATGTGGCCTGTGGCTCAAGGAACACATGAACGTCTGACAGAATCTTGAGGAGAGTAACACATCCCTTGGCACCAAATGTTCCTGACCCTCACAGGCTCAGCTACGTCTATTACCATAGAAACTTGATGAAGAAAGACTCACAGGCAAATCATACAGCTCTTCAGTGCCCTCTGGTGTTCAGTCATCCCCCAAATCCAAAATCTAAATTTTCAAAAATTTGACAGTGATCATTCCTTCTCAAATTAAGGAACCTTTTTGTGGTGCACGGAAATCCAAAATGGGAAGTTTTAACCTGATATAATCTTCCTAGTAGACTTGGGAAAAATATTCAGCATGGGGAAAGTTTTATCCCTCCCTATCGTTAAACTTAAAGGTAAAATTTTCATGTAGGAGGTGAATTTTTGTTTGTAAAGGCTCTGGCAGTCAACCATGACTCGCAGTTATCCTATGAACAACAGATTGGAGTCTTGCCTTATCCTATGGTTTCTTAAATAGTTGAGTCCACTGTTGCCATTACTGTGTCAATCCAGCTCCTTGAGAGTCTGAAAACGGCCTGCTTTGGAATACCCAGTATGGTTTTGGTAGCACAAAGTAAAATTGTCTTAAAGATAATTTATGTAGAAATGGATGTTGTTGTTACATGCTGATAACTTTCTTCTGACTCATGACTCTCACATGTTTGAAGAATAAAATTGCTCCATAGAATTTTCAAGACTTGTCAGGAGCATATTGGCCAACTTGCCTTCCCAAGCACTTCTGGAAAGGTTTGAACTGTCAACTTTGAGGCTAACCGTTGATTGCTTAACAATCTGTGGAATCCAAGGAATCTGTAGATATGAATAATTAACTTGAATTATTTCAGCAAGCAGATGGCAGATGTAGACAAAATGATACTACTAAGTTGGTAAGTTTATTTTCATTTTAGAACTTTAGGCTGTGGAGTGGGCATCAGATCTAGACTTTAGGCTTGACTCATTTTTAGATTGAAAAAGTTACTTGGGACACATGACAAATAATGAGAACTACTGTTTTTTTTCAAATACAAAAAGTATACAGATAATCTTTATTATCTTCAGGAAATATGGAAATATGATGTTATCAGGATACTGTGATGTTATCAGGATCAGCTTGGAATAATTTTTCTGAAAAAGAAAAACAGAACTCTCAGGGCTTGAGATTTTTTTTTATATTAACTAAAAATGGCTGGTGGGTACATAGGGGTTCATTACTTGAGGATAGGCTTAAAACTTTTCATAATGGGAAAAAAGTTAAATGACTTGTGGTTGGAATCAATTTTCAATATTCTTTCAAATATCAAATTAATGAGACTCTATGGCAATCCTGAAAACATAGGAAGAATGGTTGGTTCTCATTTTAGACTCTCTTGTGATTATATATTTTAGAATAAGCATTGGTAGTTCAATAAAATTTCCTTTTTTAAGAGTGGCCTTAAGCTATGTATGAGAAGAAGTGAATTAAAGAGTCGGGATTTCTGCAGAAAAGTGCCAAGTGTTCTTCACATAAGTTTTTATCATAACTGTGCTCACTTATTAAGATCCTACTAGGTACCAAGAGTTTTAGATACCTCATTTTATTTAATCCCTCTAACATTCTCGAAAGGTAGATTTTATTATTCTCATTTCCTGGCGAGGGAAACTAAGCCTTAGAGATGCAAAGTAATTTGTCCAAGTTAGCACACAACTTGTACAGCTAATATTCGGTACTAACTTTGTCTGAATCTAAAGTTCTCTTTCTTTCCTTAAAACTATCTTCTTTTATTTTAAAGAGCAAAAGAAAGTAGAGAACGCATTCTTGCGTCAGTTGTCTAGGGTAGTTCAAAGATTCCTTTACCTAAAATAAATGATTCTAAGAAGTCTCTGGAACAGCCTTTCTCATTGCGTTTTAAACCCCCGGCCCCCCACCCCAGTCAGTAAAATAAGGCTGATGAGGTATCATCCACAGCAGTGATGGCAGTGATGAAAGTTCTACAGTGCAGTATCTCCACTCACTTATCCACCATTACCCTTAATTCAATTGAATATCTACTACTCACCAGGTCCCTCACAAAAACAAAATGTAATTGGAGTTGTTCTTCTAAATTCTTCAGTTGTCTGTAGAAACACCACAGATGCCTCTAACTTAAGTGAGAAAGATATTTCCAATTCCTTTTCTAGAACTCGCTTATGTGATATCTGTTGTTGCGGTTGTCAGGTGCTGCCAGCTAGATACTAACTCATTAGATTGGGTCAAGGGATTTTTTTTTTGTTTTGTTTATTTCCATATTTATTTGATGTTTCCAAAAATAAAAGAAGGTCAAGATTCTTACACGGATTACTTCAAATGAGATCATGCAAAGCAATTCAAGGCATGCACAATGATCACCTCCCCCTTCAGTTTTGTTGCTTTTAGACAATGGTGTGATCAACAATGTTGAATGGCATGTGCCTCGTTGAAGAACATCACCTGCTTAGGAAACATGTAAGCCAGCTTTTACTTCTTGTCACCAATTCTCTCTCTCTCTCTTTTTTTTTTTTGCAGTTTTGTTTTTTTTAAGTTCTTTATTAATTATTTTTAATGCAATATATATATTTTTGCAGCATATTCTTTCCATTTAATTTTTCCCCTATTCATTCATTGTTGCACATTTTCCTCCCTGCCGACCCCACCCCCAGTTCATTTTTCTCTTTGATAACAAATTCTTTCATTATTATACAATCCCCCAAGTCCATAGTCCATTTTACTATGTATTTCTTTTTTTTTAATCTTATCCTGAAAATAATACCTAATCCTATATTCCTTTTAAGCAGTTCTTTGTCTCATCTGTTTCAATGCAGTATACATTATTTATTCCCTTTTCTTATATTCCTCCCAACACCTGTTTTACAACAGTGGCACTATGCAGTATTTATCCTTTTGTGACTGAGATGTTTCACTCAGCATAATGTCCTCCAGGGTCACCCATTTTGTATAATTGTATATGAGTTCTTTTGTTTTTCAATGCAGTGTAGTATTCCATTGTGTGAATATACCACAGTTCTCTATCCATTCGTTTCCTGATGGGGACTTGGGTTGTTTCCAGCTCTTTGCTATTGTCAACAAAGCTGCAATAAACATGAGTGTGCATATATCTTCTTGGGTGGCAGTTATGATTTCTTTAGGGTATATTCCCAGTAGTGGAATTCTGGGTCAAATGATATTTCTATTTGCAACTTTTTGAGGAAAACACCATACTGCCTTTCATAGTGGTTGCACCATTTTACACTCCAACCAACAGTGAATAAGGGTTCCAGTTTCTCCACAGCCTCGCTAGCATTTGTTGTTTGCTGCTATGTTGAATTTTCCTATTCTTACTAATATAAGATGATCTCTCATAGTTGTTTTGATTTGCATCTCTCTTAGAGCTAGGGCTTTTGAACACTTCTTCATGTGTTTGTCATCTGTTGGTGAGGTATTCTGTTCATATCCTGTGCCCATTTTTCAGTTGGGTTGTTTACCTTTATCTTGTTGTGATGCTTGAGTAGTCTATAAATTCTAGATATAAGTCCTTTATCAGACATGTCATTGCCAAATATTTTTCCCAGTTTGTGGCTTCCCTTTTTTATCCTGTTGGAGAATTTTTGGATGTACAATTGTCTGCCATTCTATGATTATTAATTTACAGTCTTCCTTTTTCTTAAAATTAATGTTAATGAAAGTTTACAGAGACTTAGGGTTTCCAGTCATTGTTGCACTTTTCTCCCTACCCACTACCTCCCCACAATTCATTCTTCTCCTTGTAAAGAAAAAGAAAAACTCTTTCATTGTTTGCAATCCCTACCCCCAAGTCCACTCCACTATGCAGCCTTCACTCTAGACTTCTGAATTGACAAGAATACCCATTCCTATGTCCCTTTTAAACAGTTCTCTCCTTCATCTGTTTGAATGCAATATACATTCTTCCTCCCCTCCTTTTCTGACTTCTCTCAACCCTCATGTCAGTCCTGTTTTACTACAGTGGCCCTATGCAATATTTGTCCTGTTGTGACTCAGATATTTCACTCAGCATAATGTCTTCCAGGGTTATCCATTTTACATACTATTTCATGAGTTCCTTGTTTCTCAGTGCTGCATAGTATTCCATTGTGTGACTAGAGCTTCTCTGTCCATTTGTTTCAGAGCTATAATCTTCCTTTAAAAACAAAACAAAACAAATAAGCAAAAAAAACCCCAACCAAACAAACAAACAAACAAAAACACAAAAAACAAAACAAACCAAAAACTTGAGAGGCACATGGAACTGAATAATTTAGCTGCCTGATTATTTTTCAACAACCACATAAAAAGCACAAATGATAGTCTCAACACTCAGCAAACTTGGGAGAGTGAAGATAGTAGACACTGGTGTCTGTAGTAAGTTCAACTGTTCAATCTTTTTTTTATTTCTTATGAGGAACAAATCTCCTTAGGGCCTTGCCTATTAATTTGGCTATAGGTTCCACAAGAGTAGTAAAGAACCCTGCTCATACCTCATGTGAAATTTAAAAATATGATAATTATAAAGTTCTTCTGTTCTCCTGTACAAAAGAAGATCTGGACATTTTGCTAGTTGCATAGTCTAAGGACAGCTGGCGAGATGGCACTGAAAAAAAAATCCTGACCCCAGTGATACTACTTGGTCCAAATGTTTCTGTCAGCCAAGATTTTAATCTGTTGTACATAAGATACATGTTGGAGTTAACTCTACAGCACCTGATGACAATAATTACATTAAACAGAATGAAACACTATTGAGTCCTGTTCTCTCTTCTCAGTTGTTGCTGTATTTGAGCCCATTATTGTGGCTACTATCTTAATCCATTTTAAACTGAGGATCTTTCTCTTTCTCTCTCATCCTCTGCTTTATAGCGTGCTATTCTTACTATTTACCTGCGAGGTAAATCCTTTCTGTTAATACATCCAAAGCATATGAGACAAAGCTTTTCTATCATTTCTAAGATGTATTCTGGCTTCACTTCTTCAAGACAGATTTGGGCATTCTTCTGGAAGCTAATGGTGTATTTCGTATCCTTCACCAACACAATAATCAAACGCCTGAAGTTTGTTTCTTCCCCCTCCCCCATCTTCCTTAATGGTCATCAGAATCTTTCACTTTTTACCTTGACTTTGACTAAATCTCTTCAAAAGTAATTTCTGTGATTTCTACAAACAGCAGAACAAAGGGTGTTAGTGCCTACTGCCATCTGTTCTGCCATTGAAACCAATTAAATCCTGTGGTTGTAGCCTTCCTTGAAATTATGAGGAAGGAGGAACACAATGTCTCCACATCTTCAGAATGTAAGAAAATTCTATAGTCAAACTTGTGTACAATCATCTTTACTTCATAGTGATGCTAGAGAAGGCTAAATGCCTCCCAGCTCTTCATATTAGCTATCTGTTCCACTTTCTTCATTTTCAAGCCTCATTGTACTGTGAAAATCAATAGTTGGATAGCCATGATAAAGCTTAAGAAGGTCTAGTCAATGGATAATCTATGTAGGTTTTGGTTTGTGAAGAGATAAGTAAACAATATAGGCACACCTATAATCAATCATATTTCTCTTTCCTTTTAAAAAATATTTTATTTTATACTGGTTTACTTTAAAAGTCCATATATATTGTTTTTCACATCACATCTTTCCCAATTCCTTTGTCCACTTCTCCCTCTAACCATCAAATTGTGAGACCCTATGTTTATCCCCCTGCCCATCTGTACTCCTCTATTCCTATCCTCCCCCCTTCACATCCTCATATTTGTTTTACCAGTTCTTTCTCTAATTCTACAATAATGATCTTATATCGTACTCTTTCTTATGGGACTGAGTTAGCTCGTTCACTTAATTCTCTCAAGACCCTCCCAAGTTAGGTAGTAATTTTCAAAATCACTGTTCCTGCATACTGCATAGTATTCCATCCTGTGAATACACCATCATCTCAATCCATTCAATTGTGGTTGGACATTTGGGCTGTTTCCATGTTCTTGTGGTGGTGAATGATGTTCCTATAATGTTGCAAAGATTTGGTTCAACATTCTAGACATGCTTTCTCTACCGTCTTCGTACAGCCATGGCTGCTAATGTACTTTCCTGGATATTTGAAGAAGCCATTTTGACATCTCTTTTTTTAAAATAAATGAACATGGAAGAGCCTGGAAAGAAATAAATAATAACAACCTACATGAAAGCTTTTATAACTTTGAGCGTTAAAGGTTTTCAGGATTTTCTGAGTTGCAAATTCTCTTCTGACTTAAGATTTGGATATGAGAGAAGAAAACAAAAAGAGAAAGAAGCTAAGATTGCAGAGGGGAGAAAGGACAAAGGGCACCCAAACCAGACAAAAGCAATTGGGAACTTCAGAATGGCATTGAACAAATGCTAACACAAAGATATTACCTACCTGCTGAATACCAACGACCTTGGGAATCATGAAAAGCAGGTAGTTAGGTATATCTTCCCCCTTCCATGTGTACTTATACTAAGGCCTCTTTTTCTCACTTCAATTCTTTATTTCAGGATCACTGGAGTCTATAGTATTTGAGAGGGGGAAAAAATAGGAACTATAAACCTAAATTATAGCCAATCAGATTGTACTCACAGCTCAACTACTAGACAAATTGCAGCTCATGAAATTTGCTATGGGTCAGGAGACTGAGTAATTCTATTTTAATCAGGCTGATTTGAAGCTGGAACGCCACTGCCGCAAATCCGCGCTGAGGAGACAAAGCCCAGAGAAACAGCGGGAAATGGGGATTGGTGTTTTGTTCCTCTTCTTCCCTTTATTTATCGCCCCCCCCTCCATTTCTTGTACATGGTTTATGTGTCGGTTAGAGAATGGGAAATAAAAGTTAAGACAGACAAGTTTTATCCTCCCAAATGCAAGCATATTCAGAGCCGTCTTGGCTCTCTAGCTCCTTACAAGAAGGATTAAGCTGTCCGACTCATGTCCCCAGCCTCCATTTACATGGTGATGTCCCAGGTGAAGCCCAGGCCCAGAAACCACAAACGCTCTTCTGATCCTCGGGCCGCCCTGGTGCTTTGGATTTCTGGGACATTGTTCTGTGTCACGGGAGGCTTCAGCAAAATCGGATGGTCCGATATCACCTCAGCACAGCTGCCTCTTCAGGAGGAGGGGGAGCATATAAGACCCTTTCAGAATCACTGGAGTATAGGATAGACAGAGTATTAGCACTTCTTAGCAATGCCCTGAATTTGTAATTTGATCTTTGCATGCAGCTTAGAATGCCCTGTCAGACCTCAAGAGAGAGAAGGGATGATGGTCTTCTGGCTAGACCAAGAGGGAAGGGAAGGGTATCGTTCACTCTCCTCTTCTTTAATGTTGAAATCCAGTTTGTGAAAGGACTCATACAATGCTTAAGCATGCGAAAGGTCTGCTTCACACGGAAGGGAGCAGAGCACACAGCTCGATTTGCTGTCAGATGCTTGCTCGTTCAATTACTGCAGACAAGTGGAAAATGACTGATAGTTGACCTACTCGCTGGTTTTCTGAGGCTATAAATCACACTGGAGGGGGTTGTCCATCTTTCTTCGGCAGAGGGGCTGCTGGATTTGAACCACCAGAGGGGTATCACCTTTGGGTTATTTGCAAAACCCTACAGACTATACCACCAGAACTCTGTCAGATGCTAGTTTACCTTGATAAGGGAGAGCCTATGAAAGCTGAATTTGAAGAGCTAAATCTTTCCGTA
Organism: Elephantulus edwardii; assembly: GCF_000299155.1. NCBI lineage: Eukaryota > Metazoa > Chordata > Mammalia > Macroscelidea > Macroscelididae > Elephantulus > Elephantulus edwardii. Next base: position 7,910,208 of record NW_006399826.1, read on the forward strand.
TTCAAGCATTCATACCTGTAGTGTTAAGGTTTTATTGTTCAAAGTGGCTTCCCTAGCTGTTGAATGACTTTGCCATGTGAATATGAGGGAATACGTGAATAGAATGTATTAGCCTATACATAAAGGGATCAAATCACTTTACTATTAAATTGTGGTTATCCTGAACCAGAATTAGATACCCTGACCACTAGCAAACAAGAAGAAAGAGAAAGAAATGCATCCTTGAGAGCCTGCTGTTCTTGTACCACTCAGATCAGAACCTACGAGAGTAGCAGCCATAGACGCTGTAGTGGAGAATCAGAGACCTGACGTGAGGTGGAGTGGACATTGTGACTACTATACCTTGAACCAGAGCTGAAAGAAAGCCTCTTGTCTAAATTCGCTGGAGAACTGAGGGGCAGGGATGGGTGGGTGGAGGGAGTGCCATAATTGGCAGGACTGAGATCTTTATAACACTGACCTAAAGCTGTGAGGCTCAAGGTTTGTGGGCACATTTTGTTTCAGAAGTTGTCCTGAGTGAGTTTGTATATCTATTGCCAACATGAATGATAGCCTTTCAATGTCCATAATACAGTTCTACGTATTCACTAAGCTTTCGTAATGGATTTTGGACCCAGTAAAGCATTAAGATTTTTATCAAGATGAGTAGAAAGAGATGAGGGAGAGCAAGGGACATGTCTGATCTCATGGGACTGGCTTTGTTTGTTCACATTATTTACGGGCACAGTTACTCTTTGTGGAATTGAAAGGTCACACGTGGGTGTTCCCTCTCGGTGGCTCTTGCTTTTTTTACAGCACCTTCTTTGCGTAAAATCTCTTCTTGTGGAAATCGCTGGAGGACATGTGAGATCTATATGATTCTCTTTTTTTATCAGGTTTTACCTCCTTTTTCTCTTTCTTAAGTGTCTTTCTCTCTTATTTTAAAGGAATTGATAAACATAATGGAATAATCCATGACAGCATAGTAACTCTGGAAAAGCAGCAAATAAAGAAACAAACAAAAAACCAGTTAGCATTTTAGAAGGTTTATCGATTTATTAATGAATTAACTAAATAAAGGATGTAAGTCTGTTTTTCAGATGTTTAGACAAAGTACTGAGGATAGACCTGTGAAAAATATTGTTAGTGACCTCAATAACTGAGTAACTCAAGTTTCCAATTGCTTATAGTAGTAAGAGACAGATTGGAAGGGCCTGTCCGCTGTAGGGGGTGGAGATAGAAAATGGTAAGCTATCTGGCTGGAGAGAGATCATTCTTCCACAGATAATGATAAACAGTATGGTGGATTAGAACCATATACCTTTGGGATTGCAACCCATCTTCTTCAAAGCCACTTCACTGTTAAGCCAAGTCAAGTCTCCCAACAAGACGCAAACATTAGATGTGTGTCTACACAGTGCCTGACCAGGGCCCTTGGCCACCTCCTCTTTGCAATCACACTTTACTAAAAGACAAGTCCTTCCTTTGACAAGTCCACACAGATAAAGGAAACAGCTACCACTTGTCCCCATTCCCCATGCCTCCCCTCTGACTGCTTTGGGTAAAATAAACGAGAGAGAGAGAGAGAGAGAGAGAGAGAGAGATGGCCATGGCCTAACCAAGCCTGCTGAGTGGGCTACACTTTCAGTCATTTGCTCTGAGGTAACCACAGTGTCTCAGTATCCGTGCTTGTTATGACTCATGATACTGAAAACACAGCCCAGACACAGCCTATATTGTAAGCAAGTATGTATTGGGGAGAGGGGAGGTTTATTCTGCTTATACATACAGCCTTGTACCAGAATGCCTCACCTAGGAATCTGTGCTACCCTGTACCAGATTTGTGGTGTCCTTTGGGATGAACCTTATTTTTGAGCTAAAGTTGAAGCTTAACTTTAAATGATGAGGTAGCTCATCATCCCACCTCCCTCCCAAATAAGTGCTTTACCTGGTGTATTGCCACTAGGCCACCCGAGCTCCCATATCACAGCAGCTTCAAAAAGGTTTAGGTAGCTAAAAGTTTAGTCTTGGGTTAGTCCTGGAAATTCAACTATTTTTTTTTATATTCCTGTAAAACTAGCCATCATTTTAATTTTGAAGTTTGTTCTACATTTATCTTTCACTCTATCACTGGGATAATCGGGATGGGAGTGTCAGAGACAGTGCGATTGGCACAGGACGGAGCAGAGTTTAGGGCTGTTGTACATAGGGTCGCTATGAGTCACAAGCGACTCGACGGCACATAACAACAACAACAACAACTATCCTCACCCTTAGCAGCGGTATTCAGGCACCAACTATTTCTTCTAGTCTCAGGACTATGAATGTTAAGGATCAAATGGTCCTTTGGTGGTCGTGGTAGTTAGGTGTAGTCAAGTTAACTAGGACTCCTAGAGACCCGATGAACGACACATCTGAACCATTGAAATGACTAATAAATTCCCATGAATCTTTGCTTGACTTTTCTCTGCTTTCCTTGTTCTAGACAAGGAGAGATCAATGGCTGCTAGTGAGCTTTTAAGTCCCCAGTCACGACTCACCAATGCAGAGAGTTGAATATTGTCTTCTGCACAATGCTGTGAAAGTTGACCATGACATCCTGAGTCTACAATCCTGAATAAAAGTAGCCTGTTCTCTTAGGGTGTTTATTATGGAAAATACATTGATATAATATTGTCCCCTGTTGCTACTCCTTAAAGTATTTATTGACATTTTTGGTTAACACATAAAGATGTCCATGTTGAACTATCATCTGTCAAACCTATGCATGACGATGAGTATAAAAGATGTTTTTGCACTCTCTGGTAAACTCTTGTAGAATAAATTTTGACTTTGTAGGCTGATGCAGACATTTCAAGAAATAAGGTCCTTATTTTGTATTTCCTCCAATGTTTCTGAGCTCCGCCTTCCCTCTAAAACTTTACTCATTAACGCTGATGAGCTTTGTTGACTGAAAACATTCTTTACAAAAGTGTCACAGAGTTCGTGCTGGATTTTTGCAGTGAATGCAGTTTTTCATGGTTAAAAACCACAGCTTTTTGTCTGGGAATCACACAGTCTTAGGAGAGAAGCCATTTTTGTTCTAAGTTCCTAAGTCACAATTACTTTAAAATTATTCTTATTTCTCAAACATAGATTTAGCAACAAAATTTAGCCAAAGTAATTATTTGTAATCATAAGTTTACACAACTTTTATATGTAAGTAAGACATCCCAAATTCACCTGTGTCAATCAAGTCCCAGTAGGAAGCAGATGGCATACTCAAATTAGAATAATTCCATGAGGGTCTAATTACTGAGGTATGGGTAGGGCTTAAAGGAAGCACAGTAGTGCAGAGGTCCCAGAAATGGCAGTAGAGAAGCTTTACTACCTCTAGACCTCAGGGTGAAAATAAGAAGTTATTAGAATCCACGAGTGGGCTGTATTGAGAAGAGAAGATTTTCTTGGTAAATGAAGAGATTTCAGTGACAAGACACCAAGAGGAGAGTAGAATCACATAAACAACTCCATTTCCTGCCTCTCATCCCCTCCACCGAAGACTCTGATGGACTAAACCCAAAAAGAAACTAGAGAGCATAGGAATCCTTTGATAGAGTTTTTATAGTCCAATTTTGTAAGACAGAATGAGAGATGGAGAATGTAGCAAGGATATTATGGTAAATGGAAAATGTTTAAAAAACAAACAAAACCTGAAATATTTTGTCTGCCACACATGGTTTCAATATTACATCTTTCAATTACCAAATGAGTTAGCTTGGACAAATTACTTGGCCTTCTACTAAGTCTTAGTTTTCTACTTTGTGGTACGATGATAATAATTATTATTTCAGGAAGATTAAATGAATAAGTATATGTGCACCATCAAGGTCAGTACCTGAAGCAAAAGAAACACTCAGGATAGATGAGTTCTCTACAATTATTTCCTAAGTGATAATTGGTTTTCCTTGACCAATCTTACCTACTATCTTCATTTTCTCCTTAAAGATAGAAATACAAACAGAGGATTGTCTTACTTCCAGGAACAGTAGATTTTTAACTATTCAGATCACTGCTGAAGGGAACAATTAAAACAGCATCCGCTGAAGACTTTTGCTGATGATACATTTTACAGAACTGTATCTCCTAGTCAATGCTGTGCACCGCTGAATTAGTTCTGACCTATGTATGACAAGATGAAACATGGCTCAGTCCTGTGTCATTCTCATAATAATTACAGTGCTTGAACTCGTACTTGTGTCCACTGTATTACTCAATCTCACTGCCAGTCTTTTTCATGACACTTTTATTTTAACAAGCATGATGTCCTTTTTCTTTTCTTTCTTTCTTTTTTTTTTTTTTAGGGTCTTGGATGACATTACCAAAGTGCATAAGGTGAAATCTCTCTTCACAACCCTCACTTCTGAGAAATGTTTTGATAGTACTTCTTCCAAAACCAATTTCTTGCTTCTCTCACTCCATAGTACAATCAAATTTGTTTGTCAATATCATTACAAAAATATATCAATTATTCTTCAACCTTATCTATTGCACATCTTTTGTATGTTTAGGAAGTTAATGAAAACATCATGATACATCTTACAAAGTGACGTTTTTGCTTTCTAACGATTAATAGCCATCTTTTTCAGCAGTTTTGCCCAATGAAATATACATTTTTAAATTTCTTGAACACTGCTTCCATGAGCATTAATTGTAAATCAACCCAGACAAGGCCTTTGACGATTACAATGTTTTTTACCCCTTCATCGTGATGTTGTTGGTTGGTCCAGTTCTGCGAAATTTGTTTTAATTTCTGTTTATCTTTCCAATTCATACCAAATGTATTCTTGGTTCCTTTTCTAGAATTGCTTTTAACCAGACACAGATAGAAAAATCTTTACTGTTTATATATTAGAAAATGTCTAATGTATGTTTAATAGAAAATGATGGTTAGTGATAAAATAATATTTACAAATTGTTAAAACTGTAGCTTCTTTTTTCTTTTCCGATTTTTTTGTTTTGTTTTGTTGTTACAGGCCATCAAGTCAAGTACTTCTAATAGCAACCTCATAACAGTCAACCTAAATCGTGGCCTATCCTTTGTCTCCTCATTATCACTGACATACTATAGCCCATTACTGAAGTCACACATCAATCCATCTTTTTGGGAACCTTCCTCTTCTTCACTGATGCCCCATCTTTCCAAGCATCATGTCCCTTTCTAAGGAATATCCTTCTGTAGTTACATGTCCAAGGTACGAACAAAGTACGAAGAATAAAGCTTCACTGTCTTTGCCTCCAAGGAGCACTCTAGCTGTGCCTTTCCCAAGATATATCTGTCCTAGCAAAGATACACTGTCTATTCATCCGAACTATCTCTATATATAATAAATAGAAACAATTTCTTATATATGTAAATGTTAAATGTTCTATCATAATTTGTAAAATATAGATAGGTATATCTTGCTACCTTTTAGGTAATTCAAAGCAAACAAACTTTAATTAATAAAATGAAAGGACATGAAAATGGGGAAAAGTATGATTTCACTATATCCTCAGCATTCTTATTATACACTAATAATATCTTTGTATTTGTCACCTTGAAAATGAGTGCATCCTTGTAATTTACAAGTTTCAGTCCACAAGTAAAAGTCTACGTATTTTAAGTATATCAATATTTAGTCAGTTCTTTTTCTCATGTATAATCTCTAATAATCTACAGAATAGCATTTGGAAGGAAGTATTTCTCATCATAAATGAGGAAAAGAGGGAAAATTGATATTACGGAACTATTTAGTAGCAATATTAGGGCACAGTCAACAAGCACAGGATACTGTATGCATATTATCATTCATCCACATTTTAATTAAAAATTTACTATGAAACAGACACTGTGATGGGATCATAATTTAAAGACATGAGTGAATTATCATGTCTCAAAGTACCTGAAGGGTAACTATATTGAAGTTCTACTTAGATCTGGAGTCTTGTTCACTTTTTAACTCTCAAATACGATTGATGTGTCCAGTGATCTACATGTTTCTAAAAAAGTTTTACTTGGTAATTTCAATAGATAAATGGCCTAGTGGCAAGAAGCTGCCATGCAATCCTAAAACCATGTGGTTTGAGGTCACCAGCTGCTCATGGGAGGAGGACAGGCATTGTCCTCCCATGTGATTAACTGCTTCTGAAAACCCACTGGAGGGTCAGCTATGGGACAGTTTCAACTCTACAGTACACAACAACAACAAAGGATATTTAATTGACCTCAATATTGAGATAATAAAATATACCTGATTTTTATACTTTATTGTGCAGAAGATCTAAAACTATAGCCTTCAATGTGGATTATTCCTCAACATGAAGAAATAAAAAATCCTCACCATCAGACTAATAGTCAGCATAATGATTGAGAAAGGATTAAAGTTTTTAAGAGTATGTTTTGGTTTGGATTCATATTCAACATTGATTGTAACAGCTGTCAAAAAAATTAAAATACATGTTTCATTGGGGAAATCTGTTGTCAAGGACCTCTCCAAAGCAATAAAGAGCAGCTATGTCACTTTAAAGACTAAGATGTACCTGTTTTGAGCCGTGGCCTTTCCAGTCACTTCTTCTGTTTCTGATAGTTGAACAATGAATAAGGAATACAAAGAAGAATCAATGCCTTTTAATTCTGGTATTGGAGAAGAGTATAGAAAAATCCATGGACTGCAAAAAAAACATGGCTTGGAGGAAGCACAACCAAGAGGATCCTTAGAAGCAAACATGGGGAAATGTTATGTCAAGTACTCTGGGTGGGCATATTCTCAGAAGGAGCTAGTCCTTGTAACAAGAAACCATGCTGGCAAAAATGGAAGGTCAAAGAAAGAGAATGACATCCAACAAAAATAGATGAACACCACATTTAAATAGATGAGGGGGCAAACAGCCTAAAAGGAATATATGATTAGGTATTATTTGCCTGACAACAGTCCAGAATAAGAGGTGCAAAGTGGACTGGGGCGGGGGGGGGGGGAGGTAATAAGGAAGAAGGAAGTAGTTCAACAATGAAAGAAACTTTTCCCCCTATTAGTTTATTTGAAAAACTCCAATACAGATTCAAACAAATTCTTTCCATTTCCCTCATCTCCTACCCATCAACTTGTACAACCCAATGATTAATTCCCCTCTCCCCTGAACATCCACATCCCTCTGCTGAATCTTTTTAAAGAGAAAAGCAAACTCGGGAAGGGGGCAGGGAGGAAAATGTACAACAATGAATGAATGGAAATCCAAGTTTTCTGTAAACTTTCATTAAAATACCAATTAAAAAATAATAATAACAAGGGAAAAAAACCACCAAAACCACAATTGGCTTGAGCATATGAGAGATTGTGAGGATGACGTAGGCTAGGACAAAATTTGGATCTTTTGATGATAGTTATGAGTTGTGGTTGACTCAATGACACCTAATAACAACCAGACATAACAATCAGACATCTGAGGAATGGAACAAACAGACTGAAAACTGCGGGATGATATCTGCGAAAATATTTTAAAATTGAAAAACAGTTATAGAGGTGGAGAAGAGTGGTCATCCTAAGTGAGGATATTAAGCAACATAAAAGTACTGAGCCATCTATGCTGGAAAAATTAATTTATCACATAAGGCAAAACTAGCATTTATTCACAAGAAATGGTATTATGCTTACTTTCTTTTTTCATTTGACCAATATCTCTGTGCTTTTGCAATTTTGTAGGATGCCTTTTAAAAATATATTTAATATGAGGGCTCCTGAAGGGAAGATTCTTGTCTAAAATTACCAAGTTTCAGTGTTTTTCATACTATGAATCAGTACGCAATGAGGACTTGTTAACGAAGATGCAGCTTCCTGACATTGTTAGAAATAGCATGAGGAAGAACAGCTCCACTTTTGAAAGATGATTGGGATTTATGTTGGCCATATACAAGAGTCAAGTTAAAAAAATCGAATGTGCACAGTGGTATAGGTAACCAATCAGAACAAATGCATGGCTAATCAGAAAAGCTGCCAGCAGTAAGTGCATGCTGAAAATCAATGTTATGTCGCAGTGAAAATATTTCCATGGAGATTTGAGATTATATTAAAAACCTCCTGCCATATGAGTTCTGATTATTGTATGGAACCCAAGGAGACAGAACAGCCACAAACATTTATTACTGATTTCCATGTTTTCATCTGTCTTCCGACTTTTTCACTATGGCAATTCACTATGAGAACTTTACTTTCTAAGACAGCAATTTTTAAATGTGGTTCATGTAGTCAATGGATCTCTGTTAGGGCCCTCACTTCTTAATCTTGCAAGGAAAAATCACACATGATCATACTATTTACAAGTAGAGAATTTCAATGGACATCCTTCATGTTTATATTAGGTGAGCCCTCGTATCAGATCAAGAATGGTCCCTCCAGTCTTCAATATCCCCTGGGGATAATATGGTTCATCAGTAGGTGTGTTGATACTTGTTTCCACATATATCATTTAAACTTTTACTTTTTTACTTTAGTCTATTTCACTAACATTATCAAATCTATTTCTCCACTTGGAAATGGGTTATATGTAATATGCATCTTTCAGGGCTTTTGTAAATATACTGATAATTTTATAAAATGTCTAGTAATGTGTCTTGTACATAATAGTTTCTCAATAAATGATCAGAATCATTTAATGTCTTTCTTTAAGTTCTTACTTGGCAGATTTCAAACATTTCTCAACTCCCTGAGGTGCTGTATTAGTCCCTGTCCTAAGTTCAACTGGTATCCATGAATTTCTTTTCAATTTTTCCTTGGTAGTCAATCAAAGGCCACGGTTTTTAATCTACCACTGGCAGATTTGAAAACCTTGGACTTACTACTATATGCATTTCCTGAGTTTTACCCTGCTTAGTTGTAAAGTTAAGAATTAGTTTAAACTACTTCTAATGCATATTCGACCCAATGATTATGTGATTCCATGATATTGGTTAGCCTTAATCCTGCCTTGCACGCTTTTTGGGCTTGAGAACTATTCCTTTTGCTTCATTGAAGCCTAAGAGTCCCTGGTTATTTAATGGTGAATTATCAACTGCTTTAAATGACCATTATAAATATTGATTCATTGCTTTTTCTTCAGGTCATTTTATAACAATAACTTGATGTAAAGCCATCGTGAGTGAAACCATGGCATGTATAAGCAAATATAACCAACAAGAAAGAAAGCAGGTGGCTCTTCCTGATGAACTTTCAAGGTTCTTTCCTTTTGACCTCAATTTGTTGTAGACAGAATTGAAAAAAAAATTGGGCTGCTGCCAAATATATGGATTATAGCAATTGGCTACACAGTTGGGAACTAATAATGAGACCATTTTGGCAAGGAAACGGAGTGTGTTACTGTTTAAGAACCAGAAGCAAGAACTGAATATGCATGAAATAGAAACAATTAAATCTATAAAGGATAAGGTAAAGGAATGGATAGTTGCATCCTATATTGATGTGATAAACAATGAATAAGGTAAACAATCTAAAATTATTAAATATCTGACTGGAGTCATGGCTAATACAGCTTTTCTTCATTTGTCAAACATGGTACTCCTGGATTAATCAACTCAGGATTTACTCAATGGAATTAAATAAGACTGCTAAGAATTTTTACTCCAATAAGCATTGGCGTCTATGCCAAAACTCACAATTCCATAGTTTTCTATGTTCTTTAGATGTATCAGTTGTTTACAAAGATATTTTTCTTGTGCGGAGTGGGAATCTGAATCTTACTTCATTTGTGTTAATTATAGCTGTTTGTTGTTGTTGTTTTTTTAATTACAGTTTATTCCTAGTACCTTTGCTTCTCTTTTCCTCCCCCCTTTGCCTCTTCCTGCTTCATGTCCTATTCCTTTTGCTTCTTCCCTTCAAGTTCTTCTTCTCCTAGTTTCTCTTCATCATTATCTTCATCAAGGCATTTATTTTAATAAAGATGTTGACCTGAGCAGAGGGAAACTGGTATGAGGTGGAAAACAGAAAGACCTAAAGAAGAGTTTTAATGACACTAAAAAGAGATTCAACTCTCAATATGTTTTTGTTCTTATACTGTTTCTCTAACACATAATTTAATGTTGTTGTTGTTGTTGTTGTTGTGTTGTTATGTGCCGTTGAGTCGTTTTCGACTCATAGCGACCCTATGTACAACAGCCCTAAACCCTGCTCTATCCTGCGCCAACCGCACTGCCTCTGACACACCCATCCCGATTACCCCAGTCACTGAATCAATCTATCTCATAGAGGGTCTTCCGCTCCTGCGCTGTCCCTCCACCCTCCCAGTTATAGTGTCAATATATATCATCAAGGATCTTCCTCTTCTATGCTGTTCCTCCATCCTTCCAAGCATGATGTCCTTCTCCAAGGACTGGTCCTTCCTAGCCATATGTCTAAAGCACATGAGACAGAGCTTCAAAATCCTTGCCTCTAAAGATAAATATTCACCCTCTCCGGGACAGACCTATTTGTTCTGGCTGTGCATGATACGTTCAATACTCTTCTCTAGCTCCACAACTCAAAGCATCAATTCTTCCTCTGTCATCCTTATTCATTGTCCAGCTCTCTGATGTATACTATGTAATTGCAAAGACCATGGCCTGTATTAGGCACACCTTAGTCTCCAGACTGACATCATTGCTCCTCTTCACTCTGGAGAAGTCCTTGGTGGCTGACTTCCCCAATGCAAATTGTCTTTTGATTTCCTGACTGCTGGTGCCAAGAGTGTTAATTGTTGAGATTACATTCTTCAAATAGTGTAACCATTCTCACCTTGCTATTCAAATCCCTAATGAACAAAATCCAGACGATTTAAAGAAAAATATTCAAGAAAAATATAAAAATGCAAAAGGTCATTCATTACAAAGATAGGAGGAAGAAAAGACATGGATGTCAGAAGAGACCCTGGGTATTTCACTAGAATGCAGAGAAGTCAAAACAAAGGGAAGAAATCAGGAAGCTAAGGAGCATAACAGAAGATTTCAAAGCCAGCATGGGAAGACAAATCAAAGTATTATAATGAAACATACAAAGAGCTGGAGTCAGAAAATCAAATGAGACTGACTTGCTTAACATTTTTTAGCTGAAGAAACTGAAGAACAAATTCAAGTACTGAGTAGTAATATTTTAAGGACACTATAGGCAATCGCTTGTTATGCATCAGAGAGTTGGACAATGACTAGGGAGGACAGAAGGAGAGTTGATGCCTTTGAGCTGTGGTGCTGGAGAAGAGTACTGAATGTACCATGGACTGCCAGGAAAACAAGCAGATTCATCTTGGAGAGGATTAAACCAGGCTACTCCTTGGAGGCAAGGATTCTGGGGCTTCGTCTGACATACTTTGGACATGTTGCCAGGAGGGACGAGCCCTTGGAGAGGGACATCATGCTTGGGCGGGTGGAGGGACAGCGTAGGAGGGGAAGACCCTCTATGAGATGGATTGATTCCGTGACTGGGGTAATCGGGATGGGTGTGTCAGAGGCAGTGCGGTTGGCGCAGGATAGAGCAGGGTTTTGGGCTGTTGTGCATAGGGTCGCTATGAGTTGCAAACAACTCAACGGCACATAACAACAACAACAACAACAATAGGCAGAATATCACATGATGTAGGATGCATCAAGAGGAGATGGAGGTAGCACACTGTCACTGTACCAAAATCATTGGCTGATGCAGAAGAATTTAACGAAACAACACATGATCATGAAGCAATGACAATGAAGGATGAAGTTCAAGTTTCTCTGAAGGAATTGATAAAAAACAAAGTACCAGGTATTTAAGGAATACTATCTGACATATTTCAACAAATAGATGCTCATGTGAAACCTTTACTCGGACCAGAGAGCAGTCGTCAGAACAGAGCAAGGAAACATTACATGGTTGAAAAATCAGAGAAGGTGTACATTAGAGATGCCTTCTGTCTCCATATATTGTCAATCTATATGTGGAACATATCATTACAGAGACTGAGCTTTATGAGGAGGAATGTGGCATCAGGATTGTAATGAACAACTTGCGATATGCAGATGACATAACCTTGTTTGCTAAAACTGAGGAGGATGTAAAGCAATTGTTGCAGAAAGTTTAGGACTGTATTCTTCTATATGGTGGATTAGGTATGTAGAAGCAAACCCAAATTCTGTAAAGATCATCACAGAAAAAATAGAAATTTAGAAGCCCTAATGTATGGAATGAGTAGACTTTCAAATACACACACACACACACACACACACACACACACACACAAAGTTAAACCAGGAGAACAGAAAATAGATGATTGAAAACTTCTAAAAATCAGATCCTTGTGTGCATCACAAAACATCTCCAATGAGGTGAAACGAAAGTCCACACACTGAGAAAAATATTTGACAATAACATATCCAACAAGAGACTCAAATATAAAATGTATAGAATTCTCCAGAACCCCAACAAGAAAAGACAAACAATCCAATTATAAAATGAGCAGAAGATATGAAAAGATTCTTCACCAAAAAGGATATTAAGATTGTCAGTAAATATGTGAAGAAATGCTCAAGGACACTAGCTACTGTCATTGTTAAGTGCCCTCAAGTCAAATACGACCCATAGTGACCAATAGATCCAAACCCTGTCCTATTCTGTCCAGAAATGATGTCATTCTCATCATCTCTGACACATTTGTGTCCATTGCTGTTACAGTGCCAGTCCATCTTGTTGATGATCTTTCCCACTTCTGCTAACCCTCCACCTTTCCAAACATGATAGATGTCCTTTTCTAAGGAAAGCCTCTTCTAGCAACAAGCCCAAGAGAAAACAAACAACCCCAATACAAAACAGGTAGAAAATATGAAAATACTTCAAAAAAGGGGATATTCAGATTGCCAACAACACATGAGAAAATACTCAAATCACTACTAGAGATACTCCATTCAAAACAATAATGAAATGTCATCTTATTCCAGCAACAATAGCAAAGTTCAGCAGGACAGCAACCGATACGTGTTGGTAAGGTTGTGGAGATACTGGAATTAATATCCATTTCTGGTGAAAATGTAAAATGGTTTGATGACTATCGAAAGTCGTCTAGAATTTTTTTTTTTAACTTGAAACCATAAATTCCATTTGATCCATCTATTCCACTACTGGGAACATACCCTAAAACAATTGGAGCTACAGCACAAACAGATGTATGCATACCTATGGTCACTGAAGCATTATTCATAATAACAAGAAGATGGAAACAACTCAAATACCCATCAACAAATGATGAACAGAGAAATTGTAGTACATTCACACAATGGAATATTAGGTTGTTGTTGTTGTCATGTGCCGTCGAGTCGTTTGCGACTCATAGCGACCCTATGCACAACAGCTCTAAACCCTGCTCTGTCCTGCACCAACCGCACCGCCTCTGACACACGCATCCCGATTACCCCAGTCACTGAATCAATCCATCTCATAGAGGGTCTTCCCCTCCTGCGCTGTCCCTCCACCCTCCCAAGCATGATGTCCCTCTCCAAG
>NW_006399826.1:7924593-7942392 GCF_000299155.1 Elephantulus edwardii
AGAGACACTGTTGCTCTTGAGTATTTTGGAGAGGTCCCTAACCGCAGACTTTCCCATCGCAATACGTTTTTTTTATTTCCTGGCTACTGGTGCCAAGAGTGCTGACTGTGGAGCCGAGCGAAGACATTATGAAAAACAGCACAACATAGACAAGTTTAAAGGATGTTTTGCGGAGTGAAAGACCTCAGTTAAAAAAAGACAAATAAGGACCACTCATGAACAATAGGATGGACATGAGCTATGGGGTGAAGAAGAAATACAGATATAGACAATAAACAATGGAATGATTTAGTAGAATGGAAGAAGAACCTGAAATGAATGAATGATCAGACAATATGTGCATTGTAATTAACAATCTGGAAAAGGACATGCATATCTGGTTGAGTGGAGGTTTGGGGAGTGAAGGAGAAAGGGAGAGACTAAGAGAAGGTCAACTCACAAATAAAAATAATCATGGAAGGGTGACAGGTAGTGACAAGAGGGAGGGAGAAGGAACAGAGATTAGCGACTAAATGGGCAAGTTGTTGTTGTGTTTGTTAAGTGCCGTCGAGTTATAGGTGACTCATAGCGACCCTATGAAGGAATGTCCTCAACACTTGTGTGACCTTCATCCTCTCTCCAGGTTCATAGGGTTTCCAGAGGCAAGCTATTATGGAAGTGGATGCCACTCCTGCTTCTAAAAATGGGCAAGGGGAAGGAAAAGAGAGAGTAAAGTGAGGACTCTAGAGGGCTTTGTAAATAATTGAATTATATAGCTGCAATTATTATAAAACACCTGTCACTAAATGAATACCAATTAAAAAGTAAATATGTTTTTAAAAGATAACTAATTCTAAGCACAAAGGTTTGTTTCAGATAAGAAAATAATGCTTAACAGAAGACAAATTACTCAAGTTATTAGTTCACTCCAGACTAGGATTCCAAAGAATCCATAGCCGTCTTGTAGAGATTTGCCTTGAACTAGCTGAGTGAGTTAACAGATTAAACTGTGATAGGTCATTGGGTCAGTGGAACTTAATCTCTTACTTTAACCAATACAATCCACACATGAGCATCTTCGAGGACTCAGAGGGGTCCTGAAGAAGACAAGTCAAGGTATCTGTCATTACAGCACTAAAATCAGATACAAGTTGGATTAAAGAAAAATAAAAGTGTGACCAATTATGGCTATGCTTAACCTTTTGTCATGTGAAGTCAAGACCAGAAATGAGAGCATCATGATTTTTTCTGATTTTTTCTGTGCTTACTTGTGGTCATAAGTAAGGTTTCTTGAAAATTCAGAAATGAGGAAGATGGATCAGACTCTGACAGCCTCTGAGCTTAACTGGTCATCAGGGACTTTCTCTTTACATGAAGTAGATTTTGAGTACAATTATTTGACTGTGAAAATAGCAAGGGCTAGGAATTCTTTCAAACCCCGTTAGCCACATTGGAACTGCTGCAGGTTCTGCCCAGTGGTCCATGTCATTCAGGAGTGTTTTAGGGTGGTAGTTTGTGGTCAAGGTTCACTTCAATATGTTCATGTTGGATGGTTAAATTATCCCTGAGCACCCACACATCTTATCAAGCTGTGCGTGACTACTTCTTTGACTCTCTTGAATCCCATCACTGCCTCCCCCCATTTTTAGTCCTGGATACCATGCCTGGTTAAGTTACTTTAGCTAAGAAGCCAGTTCTCTCTGTTTTAAAGGAGTGGGCACATCATTATCACCTTTATCATACTTAGAATTTGTTAACATTTATTACTGTATATCCTTTCATAAAATTGATAGACATCTGAATATTAGTTTGGTGAGGAAAATTTTTCCCAATATTTTTGTCTCAGTTTATTGCAGTATGAGGTTGATTTTTGTCATGAGAACATATTGAATTAAAATATTTGCTCTTAATTCAATTTCTTACTTAAACATTAATATCTCATTGAGATCCAAGAGTATATTCCTCAGTGTTAACTAGGTTTTAGATACTAAGACATCCTCAAACAGTAACATACAGCTAAGAGTCAGAAATGAAAGGCTAAAACATTGAAACTGGAGAAAATATAAGAGCATTGGGTTGGGCTATAGTCTTAGGAAAGCAAATTGGGAAAAATCAGAGTATTGGATAAGGGAAATTGTTGGGAATTTGGGATTTAAATGTAGCATAAGAGGATGAAGTGAACTAACTCAGTCTTATAAGGACAAATATTATGTAAGAACATTAGTGTAGGACATTTATGAGGATCTAAGGGAGTAGAAGAAAGCAGATGAGTGAGGACGGGGTGGGGTGTTAATCATAGGGTTGCACAATTTGATGAGTAGAGGGAAGAGTGAGTAAAGGAAATGGGAATGTTCTGGTGTGAAAAACAACGTATATGAACTTTCTAAGTAAACCAGTATAAAATAAAAATTTTACTTAAATTAAAAAATAGAGATGAAAGGACACAAACATTAATTTCATAATGTGTGCAAGGTTGTGTCACTCCGTCAGTCCCTGGTTATATTCACTCTTCCTTACTTCACCACCAGGAGTGAATTTGTGGCTCACTTTTTCTTTGCTAGAATTATCTGAGATCCTTGACTTGTCTACCACTGTCTTTCATTTGTATGTATTCCTTTCCCTATCCTAAAGAACAGAGAAAGCTCAATCAGTAGGAAAGATAATCATAATAAATATGAGAACATTCAAAATATAAAGTCTTTAAAAGAAACTACGACTGTGAAAGATAATCTTGTCTCAGAATATGTAACAATCTTTAGGCGGTGAGTGAAACTATGCAATTTCATGCAATTTCTATTGAAGTGTACATGCTGATCTAACTAACCAGCATCTACACCTGCAAATGGGCACTTGGTAAGAGTCTGAGTATTTGTGTGATGTGCGCTTTTGCACCCCTGCTTTCTCTCCTATCCCAATTTTAAAATAAGTCAATCATGCAAGAGGTCATATGGGTGGGCTTCCTGCCCATTTTGTTGTTTACATTTTTTGATGGGTTTTTTTTGCACTATTCGACTTTTCTGGAAACAAGCAGTTGCATAACGACCTGAGAAGGAAGTATGAGCCAGATGCAGACACATGCCAGCAAGAACTCAGGAACACCATCACAGGCGGCAGGGACGCACAGCCTCCAAATCTGCAAAGGAAAGCAATGTTAGTCTATCCAGCTGTGCCAACAACAATGTGCACAAAATTCCCTTTACACGAGGATTTTGCTGAGGTCAGGTGATTACCTCACTGGGCCTCTGCTTGCAAAATTGCAGTGGTCAGGAGAATGTGGGGTGGCTGTAAGCTCATCAGCTGGGTAGCTGGGAAAACCAGTTCAGAAAGCTGTCAGTAGAGAGAGGTTTTCAACATATCAGCTCTATGATGTCCAGAGAGCAGATTGCATAACAATTAGTGCAGCAAATAGATTTCTTTTTTTCCCCCTAAAGGAAAATGTTTGACACGAGGATGTGACCCGGTGAGTTAGCAGACTTTCTCCAGTAGGAGTGTCCTGCTGGGCTTAGCACTCTTGAGCACCAAGGAGAACGCAGCCTCAGTTTTAACTAGACATCAAAGACCAGCACCAAATATTAAAATAAAAATAAAAATTCTGGAAAGTATTCTTTTAATAAAACCAATTATCTTTCTCTCTATGGAATATATGTAAAAATCTAACACCTTAAAATAAAGCACCTGTCCTATAACTTTGCACTGCATGTACAGTTGAGAGATCTATTTTTCTCTTTGACTTTTGAATTTTCTAATTGCCTCTTATTTTGCCTTTTTTGGATGAGAACTTAATAACATCAAACCTCAAATAATGACATCTTTAATTCTTTTTAAAGCTATTTTTCAGTGCCTCGTTCTTTATGAGAGTTATGGTGCCGGCAGAGTTGATAGGATTCTAAGAAATTAATTAATCAAATTAATCAAACTGCCAGATGCTTAAATATAAAATACTGTAAATTAGATATTGTTTTTGACAGCTCACTGAAATAGAGTGTAGTAATCAAATAGAAAATATGTTAGATTTCAGGCTTAGTTTTGTCGGGTTGGGTGGGTTGTGGTTTGTTGGTTTTTTTTTTTCCTTTTTAGTTCTGTATCTTAATTTCTTATTTTTTTAAATTAGTCTCATACAATCATTCATATAGGTTATGATTTGTTTATGGGCATTATGCTTTATACAATAATTCATATACATTGTGTTTTATATAACTACTATCGATCAAAACCTTTCTCATCGCGTTCCTATTCTGACTTACCTCCTGTTCCTGTACCCTGCCACCATCCATTCCTAATCTCTGCTGTCTGAGCAGTGTGCTTCCTCTCTCCTTTTTCTGCCCTTTTTCCTTCCTATTCTCTTTTCTAATTGTTATACATATCCTATTTCTATTTGCTAATTAAAATAGTCATATTATTCTTTTACCAATTCTTCCCAAGTTAACCTTCCCTTGTCCTGATCCTTTACAGTGCCAGACTGTTTCTGCAATTTTAATATTTTAGTGTACAACTTCGTGTTCATTTGAACTAGGACTAGGTGGTTTTGTTTGATAAATGAAGTAGACATCAGTAGATTATTATTTGTATTTCAATGCCAGTTGAATTGGTGGAACCTGAATTGATAATGTTTTAAATCAATGCTTAGAATTCTATGTAATATCAAAATTTCTAGATTAGTATGTTGCTTTGGGTAATCAAATATTATCCTATGAGACCTAGAGTCTACATTTGCTTCATAACAGTGTCTTTTTTGCTCTTCCAACATGAAAGCAGGTATCATATCTGTCACCATTATCTTGGTAGACATTGTTAACCAAGAAAGACTTACTTTCCTGCTGAGCATGAAAGCAATCTCAGAAAAAAAGATTGCATCTCATCAAATTACTCAAGAAATCTACTTGGCAGACTGGAGGAAACTTATTTTCTAACCCTGTGTTGGAGTATGCTTGTTTAAAAGATGGCTTAAACTGAAGTCCTTATACCAGAGAACAACTTTTCACTAAGTCTAGAAGACAATCAAATGGTCGCTCTATTCTTATTCTTTATCCATATGAATCATCACATGGTACATTTACCTATAACTATTATAGAACTCATAAAGGTAACTGTGATTGACAGATCAACCATAACTCTCATTATTTAACGTGTGTATCTGAGGATGTGCCTCGCGTACTTAAAGACATGCCCTTTAAGTTAAAATGTGTTCCTAGTCTGCAATTATTTTTTTTTCTTAATAATGGAGTAATAACCAATGCGTAATAGTGGTTACATCCTCCCCCCCCTTTTCTTTATCCCTTTGCAGTTAATTTAAAATTGTCAGGCTTGAGTTGTGGGTATAGAAGATGAGTATTCTTCATTTGTGTACTATGATTCAAGGGTAAGTAGGTCCCATAGGAAGGTTTAAGGAAGTGGTAGTGTTTAGCTTGGCAAAGAGAAGCCTAAAGGGGGTTCTGAGAATTGTGTTTGAATTATGATGATCTATTAAATAAAGGACAGCAGCCAGATGCTCCTCATCTTTAGTGATGGGAGAATGGGAAATTGACTCAATAGACAAATTGAGTTTGGATATAAGAGACTTTCCTTAATAAACCTCTCCCCTGCCACTGCCCCAAACATCACTGTACCTTTCTTTCTTCAGAGTCTCACATTAAGCAGATAGCTTACAACTGTTATGTGTTAGCCTTTCTAGTTTATAATTCTTCCTAAGGCATCTCCACTTTTATCTGTCAAAAGCCATACAGAATATTGGCCATGTGCTAAACTTCGATGTGCATGTTAGATTTAGAAGATGTCGTGATGCTAAGGATGATATAATGATATTAGATGAATCTTGGCTGAAAACAGAGAGTACAAGAGAAATGTCTATACGTGTTTCATTGACTATGCAAAAGCATTTGACTGTGTGGGTCAAAACAAACTGTGGCTGACTCTTAGAAGAATGGGAATCCCAGAACACTTGATTGTGCTTATGCGAAACCTATACTTGGACCACGAGGCAAGCATCAGAACAGAGCAAATAAACACTGCATGGTTCAAAATCAGGAAGGGCTATATGCCAGGAATGTGTCCTATCTTCTTAAGTTTTCACTTATATACAGAACAGGTCATCCTGGAGGGTGGGCTCTATGAAAAGGAGTGTGGCATCAGGATTGGAGGAAGACTCATAAGCAACCTGCATTATGCAGATGACACACCCTGCTTGCTGACAGTGAGGAGGAAATGAAGTGTATGCTACAGAAGGTCAAGGACTGCAGTCTTCACTATAGATTGAGGTACAACAACAAGAAAACAAAGATCTTCACTACTAGGCCCATTGACAGTATCATGACCGATGGTGAAGAGATTGAGATTGTTAATAGTTTTAGTTTGCTTGGCTCCACAGTTAACACTCTTGGTACTAGCAGCCAGGAAATAAAAAGATGAATTGCATTGAGATTGTCTGCTGTCAGGGATATCTGCAGAGTACTGAAGAGCAACAGTGTTAAGTCTATAGACCATGGTGCACCTGATTCAGGCCATAGTCTTTGCAATTATATGCTATGCAACAGAAAGCTAGACAATGACTATGGATGATAGAAAAAGAATTGTTGCCTTTGAGCTGTGGTGCTGAAGATGAGTATTGAATATACCATGGACTGCTAGGAGAACAAACATGTTCATCCTAGAGAGGGTGAAACCAAGCTGCTCCTTGGAGGCAAAGCTTCTGAAGCTCCATCTGCATATTGTAAGAAGGGACCAGTCCTTGGAGAGGGACATCATGCTTGGGAGGGTGGAGGGATAGCCCAAGAGAGGAAGATCCTTGATGAGATGGGTTAACTCAGTGACTGGGATAATGGAAGTAGTTCTGTCAGAGAAAATAAGATTGCCTCAAGATAATGTAGGGTTCAGAGTTGTTGTACATAGAGTTTCTATGAGTTGCACATGACTTGACAGCACATAACAATAATAACAACAAATTTAGTGTAGAAATTTTATTCTAAATTTTTCAAGAGCAAAGCCAGTGGATAGACCTCTTTCATAAATGAAAAAATAAAAGCAAAAAAGCTACCAAATGATTATTTTATATTTTTAGTTTTCTAAATGTTCCCAAGCATAAAAAATAAACTGGGATCAAGCTTAGATGGCCTAGTCTATGGTATAAAAAGACTGCCAAATACAACCGGAAATGCACAGTCTAGAGAGGAAAAAATAGAGAGAATGAATGAGACCTTCTACTGACAAAATCCCTGTGAACATCAAAAACGGTTTACAACAGAGTGAAAAGAAAACCTCCTGACTGGGAAAAAACAGTTGGCAATACCATTTCAGGCAAGGATCTCATACCAAAAAGTTTACAGAATCCTGTAGAACCGCCACAAGAAAAAGACTGATAGCACAATTCCAAAATGGACAAAAGACGCAGAAAGATTACTCACAGAAGAAGATATTGCATGGTCAACAGACATATGAAGAAATGCGCCAAATCACTGCCAGTAAGAGAGAGGCAAAGGAAAGCCACAGAGAGATGCCATCTCAACTCAGTAGCCCTCGCAACAGGACATCAAGTAACAATTGTTGGCAAGGATGTGACAAAATTGAAACTCTTAAACACTGCTGGTGGGATTGTAAAATGGCACAGTAACTCTAGAAGGTAGTTTGGCATTTCCTCAGAAAGCTGAACATAGAAATTCCGTATGACCCTGCTATTTCACTGCTTGAAATAGACCCTGAGAAAATGAGAACTGAGGTACAAATGGAGACGTGTACAGCAATGTTCATAGCAGTGTTATTCACCATTGTGAGAACATGTAAACAGCCCAGTTGTCCAACCACAATCAAATGGATTGAGAAATTGTGGTCCATTTGCCCAATGGAATATCACACAGCATGCAGGAGCAATGATTTTGTTAATCACTACCTCACTTGGGAGGGACTGGAGAGCATTTGCTAACTTAACTAATTCAATCCCATAAGGACAAACACTGTATAAGATCATTGTTATAGAATGTGTATGACAATCCAAGAGGGAGGAGGAAGGGGGAGCAGACTGGTGAGGATGGGTGGGGAAGTGAGGGTTAGGTAAGTGGGAAGGAAAGATTAGCTTAGTCATAGGGAGACATGAGTAAAGGAAATGTGAAAAATTCAGTGTTAAAAACAATGTATATTAATCTTGTGAGTAAACTAGTATAAAATAAGCCTGTTATTTAATTAAAAAAAAACCCATAAATTTACTCCAGTTCTCTAAAATGAGCTTAGGACTATTTGAATTATGTTTTCTTAATCACACCACCATATTGATTATAAAAATGTCCCAAGAAGGGTTTTTATTAAATTTTTTCAGCTCTAGCACACTACTCAAAGTGTTGAGAAAGAATGTCTTTTGGACTGCCAGGAAAGTGAAGAGAGAGAGGGGAAAAAAAAGTCTTGTAAACTGAGCAGAACGCTCCTTTGTTAATGGTTGGGTTTGTTGGTTGTTATGTACCATTGAGTCACCTGCAACTCATTGTGATCCCATGTACTACAGCCCTAAACCCTGCTCTATCCTGTGTGAATCTCCTTGTCTCTGACACACCCACCCAGATTACCCCAGTTACTGAACCAGTCCATTTCATTGAGGGTCTTCCTCTCCTGTGCTGTCCTTCCACCCTCCCAAGGATGACGTCTCTCTCCAAGGACTGGTCCCTCCTTGCAACATGTCCAAAGTATATCAGACGAAGCCTTAGAATCTTTGCCTCCAAGGAGCAGCCTGGTTTCACCTTCTCCAGGACAAGCCTGTTTGTTCTCCTAGCAGTCCATGGTATAGTCAATACTCTTCTCCAATGCCACAGCTCAAAGGTACCAATTCTCCTTCTATTATCCCTAGTCACAGTTGTTGTTGTTGTTGTTATGTGCCGTCGAGTCGCCTGCGACTCATAGCGACCCTATGTACAACAGCCCTAAACTCTGCTCTGTCCTGAGCCAATCGCACTGTCTCTGACACTCCCATCCCAATTATCCCAGTCACTGAATCAATCCACCTCATAGAGGGCCTTCCTCTCCTTCACTGTCCCTCCACCGTCCCAAGCATGATGTCCCTCTCCAAGGACCGGCCTCTCCTTACTATATGTCCGAAGTAAGTTAGACGGAGCCTCAGAATCCTTGCCTCCAAGGAGCCACCCGGTTTAACCCTCTCCAGGACAAATCTATTTGTTTTCCTAGCAGTCCATGGTATTCTCAGTACTCTTCTCCAGCACCACAGCTCAAAGGCGTCAATTCTCCTGCTATCCTCCCTAGTCTAATCTAATAAAAAAAATGGGGCAGGGGGGTTTAGAGCAACTGTGAGAAACTCTACTTTAGCCTTTTCCAGCCCTGATAATTCCAGCCAAACTCCCAGAAAGTCCAGCGGGTAGCCCCTGAAGGTGAAATAGTCTTGGGCCCTTGGGCCAAGAAACCAACACTTATGTACCAGATCTAGAGGGCACATCACTCTCTCCTGGGAAATTATATTACTGTGACAGCAGCATGTTGCAAATGGAACAGAAGAGGCACTAAGCCACAAGAAGTCAGTCTTGAAGCTGAAACTCAAAGAAAAAGACTTTTCCTCAGAACACTTCCCTAATTCTAGCACCTGGAATTTGGACTTCTTGTTGTTGTTATGTGCCATGGAATTGCTTGCGACTCATAGCGACCCTACGTACAACAGCCCTAAACTCTGCCCTGTCCTGTTCCAATCGCACTGTCTCTGACACTCCCATCCCAATTACCCCAGTCACTGAATCAATCCACCTCATAGAGGGCCTTCCTCTCCTGCACTGTCCCTCCACCCTCCCAAGCATGATGTCCCTCTCCAAGGACTGGTCCCTCCTTACATGTCCAAAGTATGTCAGACGGAGCCTCAGAATCCTTGCCTCCAAGAGGTCGAAGAATCTGTTTGTTTTCTTAACAGCCAATGGTACCCTCAATACTCTTCTCCAGCACCATAGCTCCAAGGCATAAATTCTCCTTCTATCGTCCTTTGTCTTTGTCCAACTCTCTGATGCATAACAAGTGATAGCAAAGACCATGGCATGTATCAGAAGCACCTTAGTCTCCAGAGAGACACCATTGTTCTTCAGTACTTTGGAGAGGTCCCTAACAACAGACCTACATGGCACTACATCTTTTAATTTTCTGGCTACTGGTGCTGAGAGTGTTGACTGTGGAGTCAAGCAAACTAAAGCTATGAACAATCTCAATCTCTTCACCATCCATCCTGATGCTGCCAATTGGTCCAGTGGTGAGAATCTTTGTCTTCTTGACATTGAGCCTCAATCCATATTGGAGACTGCAGTCCTTAACCCTCTGCAGTAAGCACTTCAGGTCCTCCTCAGTTTCAGCAAGCAGGATTGTGTCATCTGCATAACGCAGATTGTTGATAGATCTTCCACCAATCTTGACCCCACATTTCTCCTCATAGAGCCCAGCCTCTTGGATAATCGGTTCTGTATATAGGTTGAAAAGGTATGGAGACAGTACTTAGAGACTGCCAAACTCAAAAGAGACTGGCAACCACAAGGAGCGGTGCAAGGAGTCTGAAATCACAGAGACCTAAGCCATTATATCAAGGGCTGGATGGGTAGAAGGAGGTGTTGAATGAGGCCGGTGGGACTGGAAGGGGATGTTGGTGGGGCGGGGAAAGGCATGGGTTAAGACACACTTGGCAAGTGTGGGAAGCAACGCTGTGCTTCTATGATTGAGAAGTGTCTTTCATCAAAATGCTTGTCTGTCAGATACCGTTCTAAATCTGAACATTCGTATTTAAATAGACTAGGAAGAAGGATTGGCCATCCATTTTCAAAATAGCAGGACTTTGAAAATCCTATGTACAATAGAGCACACTTAGAGCAGACTAGCAGATATGACAACTGTGGCTGAGTCCTCACATATGCAAACTCAAAGGAGGAGAAACAGTTGCAAACAGACACTAGTGATTGGAATGTGGATGGTGAGAAGCATGAACGTAGGAAAATTGGCCATTGTTAAGAAAGAAATGGAGCATATAAATATTGGTATAATAAGTATTGGTGAGATGAGATGGATTGGCATGGGGCATTTTGAATCAGATGATCATATGATCTCCTATGCCAGAGATGAAAAGGTGAGGAACATTTTAATTGCTTTCATAGCTAAGAAAGTCATCCCTAGTTCAGAGATAGATAGGAAATGAAATAATCTCCATTCTTAAGAATAACGTTCAATGGCAGAAGAATATCCCAAAACTATTGGCAGGAAGAAGAGAGTCACCATTATGAGAAGAGCCTTAGAAATTAGAATACTTGAGCTGTTATTTTATTTCTGTTTGTCATTTTCATTTTTCAAAGAAAAGATAGAGGGTCCAAGAAAGAGAGGAAGACCTTCTTCAATAAGATGGACTGACATGGTGATTGTAACAATAGGCTCAGACATGGTAGACATTGTAAGAAAGGTCCAGGATAAGGAAGGCTCCAGTCTGTTGTTCTGAAGGTTGCTGTGAGTCATAGTCAACCATGGCACCTAAAAGCAACCATAGCTTTTTTGTAAATAAAAGAAGTCTGGATGTGAAAATGGTTTATGCAGGCAAATCCACAAGCTTGAAGAAAGCTAGACTAGGCAACTGTGTTCTTGTCCAACATCAATTATAGAATAAAGGAAAAATATTCAAAAGAGAGGATACCTTTTATAATGGAAGGTAAGAACAATAAACAAGGAGAAAGTTGCACATGTATCTTGGCTCTTCATGAATAAGCAGCTTCTGAATACGGAGGCAAGAATTCTGAGGCTCCGTCTGACATACTTTGGACACGTTGTAAAGGAGGGACCGGTCCTTGGAGAGGGACATCATGCTTGGTAGGGTGGAGGGACAGCGCAGGAGAGGAAGGCTCTCTATGAGGTGGATTGATTCAGTGACTGGGGTAATCGGGATGAGTGTGTCAGAGGCAGTGCGATTGGCACAAGATAGAGCAGGGTTTAGGACTATTGTACATAGGGTCGCTATGAGTCACAAGCGAGTCTACAACACATAACAACAACAACAACAATCCAGAGGGAGTTGTGCTAGTAACCCAAAGACTGCTATTGGTTTGAATCCTCGAGAGAAAATAGGAAATCTCAAAAACCCAATGGAGAGTGTGTTAAGGTTCAGACTGGATGGCAATGAGTTTAGCTGAGTTGAGTTGAGAAGTATTTATTACTAAGAGACAGAAAGATGCATATGAAGAAAACAGTTAAGATTACACAGAAGAAATACTGGAAGCTTTATTATTAGAGGGTGAGTCACAACAGACTAAACAATATGCTTTGATATGATAAAGTAGGAAATTTTGGAAAACTTCTTGGTAAAAAAAAGACTTCTGATTGTGAGGACAGAAAAAATATTCAGCAAATATATATTTAGAGAAAACCATGCTAGTGTTGGAAATCATCCTATCCCTTAAATGGGCCTTTTCTACAGTCAGTCTCTAATGATAGAGGAGAGATGTTCCATCCATATGGTTAAACACCCAATGGGAAAAAGTGGCAGATGCTGTCAAATAGCTTAATCAATTTAAAACAAATCTATTTTTTTTCTATAAAACGGAATTGACTGCCTAAAAGAACAAAGAGCTAGCTGATTCTTCACTCATTTGCTTGTCTTTTCATCATCCTGGAGTCTCACAGAAAAGCATTTGACTAACTTAAATATATGGATACAAACCCTAGGCATTTTTCATTTAGAGTCCATTCAGTAAGTATCCCATACACATATACACATACACACATTCACATACACATACACATACACACATTCTGGGTCACAATGTTACTACATTTCTATCTTAGAATCATTTTGTCCTAAAAGAAATTATGTATCAGATTTAGTTGACACATTTATAAGGGTAGGTCCTGGGGGCCCTAGTGGGAAAGTAGTTACACTATCAACAACATGTTGTTGTTGTTGTTAAGTGCAGTAGAGTCGCAGGCGACTCATAGCGACCCTATGAAGGAGAGTCCTTGACGCTAGTGTGCTTTCATCCTCTCTCCAAGTTCATAGGGTTTCCGGAGGCCAGCTATTATGGAAGTGGATGCCACTCCTCCTTCCACGTTTGTTTAATCGGGGAGCTCAACCCCACTCTCAGTCCGCATACCAACAACATAGGGCAGAGCAAATCCACCGGATGCTCTTCAGGAGAAAAATCGGCAATCTCCTCCTGTGATTCACAACTTCTGAAAACTTACTGGAAGGTCATGTCTGAGTCAGTAACTGCTCAACAGCAATGTGCAAAGTAGAGATTCCGGTAGATATTTTAGAAACTCTAAATCTTGTTTTTAAGCATTATGGCTGACAGTTAAGAAACACTAAGTAAATAAAATTTGTTTTACTTATACATGTTGGCATTTGACAGAATAACCATTTTTGTCCTCGACTCCTATCAAGTTATAGTTTTTCATTTTTCTGGGGTCTTTTTTAGTATTTCTTTTTCATTATGGATGATTTTAGAATCTGAGTCAATAGTTGAGCTCAAGTGCATTTTGGGCTCCCCTTCCAGCTCTCCCAGGAACCCCAAGCAGAATCTTGTTAGCACCTGAAAAGTTTGGCACATGTTAAGGCAATTAGCTTTCTTTCACACCTAAATTTACCTACACCCCATGCAAACTTGCAGCTGTTCTCTTGCATTTGTTACTCAAATGATCTCCCTGGCAAACATTGAATCATGAGGTTGAAGCAACTTAACCTTATTGACTTCCTAGGGAGATGATCTTATCTCCTTAAGACATTTCCTTCACTGACCTTCCATGAGCAGGCATTTTCCATGTTTAGCTTTAGAACTTTGATTGCTTGCAATAATGCTTTCCAACATAACGGTGGTGGGAAATGAATGAAGCCCTTGGACTATTTACTTAAGAGTTGGATTTTCCAAAAAGTGAAAAAAAAAAAAAAAAGAGTTGGATTTTCCACTGTATGGTAATACTGCTCAGTGGGTGATTATGCATCGCTTAATGTCCATGATTCATTCTATTAAATAGGATGTTATGTGATTTGGATAGTGTGCAAACACCAAATTAAAGTTTTATAGGTGTCTACTTTGCATTATCCGTGCTGCCACACTCCTACTGCTTGTAGTGGCTATTAGACTGAAGAAAAGACTGGAGAAACCCATGCAGCTTAGAAGAAGGATGAGAGTAGAACTAAACAAAGCAAGTGAAGAAGGAGTAGGGAAGATCCAACCCTGCCCGATGTTTCATCTACCTGAGCAACAGAAGGGGCCTTGGGTCCCAAATACTTACTGTCCCTGACCTGTTTGCCAGAGAAAGCCTGCGAGCCCTAGATCCTAGCCACATCCTCTGCCTCACTCACCTGACTGTATCTCAACAACGGTCCACACCTGTATGATCTTTTTTTTTTTTTAGACAGAGAAATTTGAGGTCTTTAAAACCAGTAAGGTGGGGGGGGGGGATAATAAACAAAGATAGGGAAGATAGGGACACTTTCCTTTAAAGAATATGAGACTATGGATGTATATTCCTCATATACATAGCTCTGATGGCCAAGTGGGCAAGGAACTTTGCTGCCAACCTAAAGGCATCCAGTTTCAATCCTCCATCTGCTCAGAGGGAGAGAGATGGGGAATCTCCTTCCCTGTGAATCAAGCATCTGAAAACTCATTGGAAAAGAGCTTTGAATTAGTGCTGACTTGACAAGAAAGAATTGAGTTTGAGTTGATGGAAATATATGCTGCCAGACATGGTATGGATGTTAAGTAATACAAATCTATGTATGATTAATAGATTTATTCATTAAATATTTACTGTATACAACATTGTTTGTTATTGAAGATGGGAAATAAAAAGTAATAGATGTTGTATTTCCATCCATTAAAATATCTATGCTTCTCCTGTGTGATTTACTGACTGATAAACTGCTGGAGGGTCAGCTTTGGGTCAGTTCTGACTTGAGGGTACACAACAGTAACAACTACATTCATAATCTAAGTAGAACAGCTTTTACTGTCCTATTTGACTTACTCAATAGAGTCCTCTTCTATGCATCTAGGTAGTATCCTATCACTCACAGCATTGTATTTCAGGATCGATTATGAAATGTTCTTCTTTATTACAAACACAACATCATTTCTCTTGAATTTGTTATTCTCAGAATAATAGATCATATAATTGTTTGATTCAATATCAAATTATTAATGTCTTGTATGCCAATCTATGTGTTTCATTTAATTTTTAGATCTTCCAAGTTTCTCAAATTAATATTTCATATCTTCGATATTCCAGTTATCAATGGAGGTTTTCAGATGTTTCTCCTCATTTTTTCAGTGCTTTCCAACATGAAACGGTCATCTTTGAGCACTGTCTTTTTTTTTTTTTAATTTTAAAAGTTTACGTATTTGGTTAAGATTTTCAACATAGTTTAAATTTCTCTAAAATTAAAAATGAAAATCAGTTCATTTAGGTTTATAATGATAGCTTCAAAATGTTAACTTCTTGGTTAAAGCTTACAGGGTTTTTTTTCTCTTTTTTAGTAATTTTAATAAACATTTACAGAGGTTTTGGGTTTCCATTTATTCATTGCAGCACTTTTCTCCCTGCCCACCCCTCCCCACCAGTCCGCTCCCCTCTCTGAAAAGAAAAAGAAAAGAAAAAAAAATTCCTTCATTGGTATACAACTCCCCCATCCCTTCCCCCTCACCCCCACCCCAAGTACACTTCTCTATGCAACCTTAATTCTGGATTCCTGTGATAACCATAAGACTCAAGCATATATCGCCTCTAATCTGTTCTTTCCTGTCTTTAACAATGTTTCTCTGTTATTCATAGAGTTTTCAAAGGTCTGTTATATTAGATGTGGCTCTCCTGTCATTCTTCTCAAGCTATCTCAGTCTAGAAATTCTGCCAGAACCTTTCTACTATGAGTGACTTCACTACTGGTTTTGAAATATCAATAGTCTAGCAATTAACAAGTCATTACAGTACAACAAACTTAAAAGTGTTTTTTTGTTTTGTTTTGTTTTGTTTTCGGTTTTGGTTTTGTTTTCTGTTGGGTTCTTTTTTGTTTTTGTTTTTGTTTTTTCATAAAGATGCTGCCCTGGACGTGCTCAGTAACCTATTCCAAAAAACTGAGAAGACAGTTACCTCATCAACTGACTGGAAGGGATTGCCTTTGAACTGTGGTGAAGAATATTGAATATCCCATGGACTGCTAAAAGAAACCCAAAAAAGTCTGTCTTAGAGGAAGCACAATCAGATTGCTCTTTAGAAACAACAATGGTGAAACTTTGTCACATACACTTTGAATATGTTGTCAGAAAAAAACCTTTATGTTGTTGTTGTTGTTGCTATGTGCCATCAAATAACTTGCGACTCATAGTGACCCCATGTACAAGAGCCCTAAACAGCATTCTATCTTGTGCCAACCTCACTGTCTCAAACACATTCATTCCCACTGCTCCAGTCACAGAATAGATCCATCTCATTGAGGATCTTCCTCTCTTGTGTCCCTCCACTCTGACAAACATGATGTCCCTCTCCAAGGACCAGTCCCTCCTTGCAACATGCCCAAAATATGTCAGACGAAGCTTCAGAATCCTTGACTCCAGGGAACATGCTGTCTTTACCCTCTCCAGGACAAACCTGTTTGCTCTCCTAGCAGTCCATGGTATATTCAACACTCTTCTCCAGCACCACAACTCGAAGGCATCAATTCTCCTTCTATCATCCCTATTCACTGTCCAACTCTCTGATGCATAGCACATAATTACAAGGACTATAGCCTGGATCAGGCGCACCTCAGTCTCCAGCCTGACATCGTTGGACTTCAGTACTCTTGAGAGGTCCCTCACCGCTGACTTTCCCAATGCAATTTGTCTCCTGATTTCCTAGCTGTTGTTACCAAGAGTATTGACTGTGGAACCAAGTAAACAAACACTGTTAACTATCTCAATCTCTTCACCATCCATACTGATGCTGCCAATTGGCCCAGTGATGAGAATCTTTGTTTTCTTGATATTGAGCTTCAATCCATATTGAAGGCTGCAGTCCTTGACCTTCTGCAGCAAGAAAAAAAAAACACAAGCCCTTTATGTTAGAAAAGAAAAAAAAACCCAACAAAACAACAAACTATGCTGGAAAGGCAGAGGATTAGAGAAAAAGAGAATGAATTTCAAAAAGGGGAATTGACGTAGCGATTATAACAATGGGCTCAGAGTATAATATTGAGGATGATGGCTCAGCTAAATTGCTCCTAGGGTAGCTATAAGACGTGGTAACCTCCACTACGTGGGGTTGTTGTTGTTGTTATGTATCATCAGGTTGGAGCCATCTCATCACTGACTCTCCATCAGATGTTTAAAAGCAGTAAATCACATGGGAAGAGATTGCCCATTTCTCTCCCTCAGAGTGGCTGGTGGATTCAAACTGTATTCTTTTCAGTTGACAGTACAAAGCTTTACCACTATACCACCGGAGTTGCTTATACAACAACATGGAGTCTTCAAATGAGTTCTGAGGTTCTAGATTGGATGTTTGTTTGAGGATCCAATGAGTTACTAAATGTGGTTAACTGTGGGATTGAGAAGGGGAATGACCCAGTTAGACTTTAAAACACAAGGGTAATTGTTTATTCTTTTGAATTTCAAATTCAATAGGCTTTTGTCAGTAGCCCATACACAAAAAATTAAATGTAGAGAAATAGAATAGTCCATATTGGTGATTGTCTTGAACAGATTGACTCAGGTGGAGATTCATATTGGTAAAATGTTAAAAGAACTAAGCATGACATTGAATGCCAGCCAAAACTTACATGTAAGTATAGATCCCCTACTTATGTTTAAAGGAAAAAGTAAAGTAGCAATTGTGAATAAAAGAAAGAAAGAA
>NW_006399826.1:7942830-7944002 GCF_000299155.1 Elephantulus edwardii
CTTTTGCATAAAAATTCCATTTCTAAGCATCTCCTTTTACAATATTACCCTTTAAGTTTTGTAAGAGAGCTGGGTTTCTTGACACAGAGAGCTAGAATCAAGCACCTGCAGGCCTAAGCTTCCTGAAGATTTGGGGAAACACTCAAACACTCAAAAATTTCAGATGTAAAAGAGTTTTGTAATACTTGTTTGAATGGGACAGAGATCAAGGTCAAGAGCTTGTGGATCAATTGGGAAAGCCTTTCTTTACAGTACAGCTAAGGAGAAAGGAGGCTGTCCTCTTTGAAGTACTGTACCCTGATTTATTCCTGATCTTGAATTGTAACTTGTTACTTTTCTATAAACTCCATATATACGTATTAAAAAATAATAAGAACGTGTAACATGTTAAGGGCATTATAAAGATAAGCTAATGTGCATAAATGGTTACCCAAGAAAGGTATGAATTTCACTGGATACCTGGAAAGAGGACCATAAGGTCCAAGCCATTCATGGTATTTTAACAAGGTCAATGAGTTGCAGATTCAGTAGCTGAATATTGCTCTCTCAGAGAAATCACCATTTTAACTCTAGTTAAAGCTTTTTCTTTCGTCTCCACAAGGATTAGAGATTCTTAGTGTATGTGTCAAAGATCATTGAAAGATTTTACCACCTTTCTTTCTATGAATTTTAACAGAGTAACACATGACTTATTATTAAATATACAAGTAGTAATTTTGAGAGATATCAGAGTTAAAGATAAGAAAGCATTTGGAATTTGTAAATTAAAGGTTCAAATGTGTATCTTATGATAGAAAGTTTGCAAACAGTATAAACAGAAGCTCAATCTTGAGAAGATTCTAGAATATGCAAGCTAAAAGTTGAACCATCAATACTTTCTAGTAAATACATTTTTGTTGTTATGTGCCATTGAGTCACTTGTGACTCCTAGCGACCCTATGGACAACAGCCCTAAACTCTGTTCTGTCCTGTGCCAATCTCATTGTCTCCAACACACTCATCCCCATTACCCCAGTCACCGAATCAATCCATCTCCTAGAGGGCCTTCCCCTCTTGCGCCATCCCTCCACCCTCCCAAGCATGATGTCCTTCTCCAAAGATCAGTCTCTCCTTACAACATGACCAAAGTATGTCAGACGAAGCCTCAGAATCTTTGCCTCCAAGGAGCAGCC
>NW_006399826.1:7944557-7974498 GCF_000299155.1 Elephantulus edwardii
CAGCCTCCTGGATAATCTGTTCTACATACAGATTGAAAAGGTATGGAGACAGGACACATCCCTGGAGTATGCTCTTCCCGATTTTGAACCATGCAGTGTTTCCTTGCTCTGTTCTGATGACCGCCTCTTGGTTCAAGTATAGCTTTTACATTAGCATGATCAAGTGTTCTGGGATTCCCATTCTTCTCAGAGTCAGCCACAGTTTGTATGGTCCACATAGTCAAATGCCTTTGCATAATCAATGAAGCACAGATAGACATTCCTCTGGCACTCCCTGCTTTCAGCCAAGATCCATCTAACATTAGCTACAATGTCCCTAGTACCCTTCTAAACCCAGCCTGGACTTCTAGCAGTTCTATGTACTATAAGTATGTTTATAATCATTTAAATGTATGCTAATATCCATAAGGCAGTTTTGGTTTTCTTCTTTATTTTTTTACTGTTTAACATCTTTTAATATTAAGGAATCCATATTCATATACTCAAATTAACTCATTTACAACAGTTACATATACAATTGCACCTTATGTATGCTCAGAAGTTATCAATTTAAATTAAATTGCCCTTCTCTCCTTTTCATTTTTTCCTGTCTTCATTCTTTCTATCAATATTTTTTCCTTCAGTCCTCTCAAATTTCCTTTCTTCTCACCCTCTTTTCATTTTGCTTCCTTTCTTAGATTTTTTTATTCTTGGGTTTTCTTTCTCATGCTTCTGTTTAACAAAACAGATGAAATGCATGACAGCCAAGTAAAAGCCTTGCTCATCAAATTACAGTTCTCATAAAATGCTACTGTAATGTGTTAACATTTTTGTCATTTCCAGACAATTTCCCTTCATCTCCAAATTATCATCCTGAAGAATAAACTTACTGAGATCAAACAGATATCACCTTGTTGTGATCCTCTACTAGGTTTCTGAGACTCTGATCTTAAAGAGAAGAAATTATCATCTTTCTCTCTTAGAGATGCTGTTTGATTTCAATTGTGGAGACACCAGGGTCTTTACTTAGTAGTACTACATACTGCAGACTCTTCCTCTGGAACTCTTTTCCTGAAGAACAGGAAAGGAGAAAAGAATAAAATTCAGGGTTTTTTTCTCCTTTTTTAAAAAATTGCGATTTTAGTGAAAATGTATAAAGAACTTGCATTTCTGTTCATTAATTGTTGCACATTTTCCTCCCTGCCCCTTCTCTCTCACAGTTCACTTTTTTCTTGGGGAAAAAAGTTCTTTCATTGTTCCACAGCTCCCCCCACACACACACACACAGCCAGACCACTTTACTACGCAGCTCTTATTCTGGACTCTTGCTATGCCAATAATACCTAATCATATATTCCCTTTATAAAGTTCACTTCCTTGTCTGATTCAACACCACGTGCATTATTTATCCCCTCTTTTCTTAGTTTCCCCACAATCCTCATGTCAGTCCAGTTTAATAACAATGCTATTATGCAGTATTTGTCTTTTTGTGACTGAGATATTTCACTCAGCAATCTGTCCTCCATGGTCACCCATTTTGTATAGTTTATGATTTCTTTGTTTTCCAGTGTTGCATAATATTCCATTGTGTGAATATACCACAGCTTCTCTATCCATTCCTTTGTTGATGGGCACTTGGGTTGTTTCCAACTCTTTGCTATTGTGAACAAAGCAGCAATAAACATGGGTGTGCATATATCTTCTTGGGCGGCAGTTCTGGTTTCTTTAGGGTATGTTCCCAGTAGTGGAATTACTGAGTCAAATAGTATTTCTATTTGCAACTTTTTGAGAAAGAGTCATACTGCTTTCCATAGTGGTTGCACCATTTTATACTCACACCAAGAGTGGGTTCCAGTATCTCCACAATCTTGGCAGCATTTGTTGTTTGCTGCTTTGTTGAATTTTACTATTCATACTGAGATGAGATAATACCTTATAGGTGTTTGATTTGCATCTCTCTTAGAGCTAGGGATTTTGAACATCTCTTCATGTGTTTGTTTGCCATCTAAATGTCTTCTTTGGTGATGTGTCTGTTCATATCCTGTGTCCATTTTTCAATTGGGTTGTTTACCTTTATTTTGTTGTGGCGTTTGAGTGTTCTATAAATTCTAGATTTAAGTCCTTTATCAGACATGTCATTACCAAATATTTTTTCCCAGTCTGTGGCTTCTTTTCTTTAACTCTGTTGGAGAAGTTTTTGGATGCACATAGGGATTTGATTCTTAGAAAGTCCCACTCATCTATTTTATCCTCTCCTGGTTGTAGATTTTGCAGGATGCTTGCAAGACTGTTCTTGTTGTGGGTTAGTGTTTCTAGGGTTCTTCCAAGCTTTTCTGTAATGAAGTTTATAGTCCTTGGTTTTAGTCCTAGTTCCTTGATCCACTTTGAGTTGGTTTTCATGTATGATGTGAGGTGTGGGTCTAGCTTGAGTTTTCTGCAAATGGTTTTCCAATTTTGCCAACACCATTTGTTAGAAAAGAATAAAATTCTGTCTTTTGATTTTAACATTCAGAAGTGATCAATAATACCATGGTCAGCAAAAGCAAGCAAAAATATCTTTAAACTGAGATAGCAGGGGGGAAACACCCCAAAACAAATAAAGAAAAGAAAAATGAAAGAAAGTATATAATAAAAACTGGTGATTCTCCTTTGTCTCCAAATTACCAAAAAAGAGAGTATTATTGATGTATGGTAAGTATAGGTCTGAATTTGAAACTGCTCTTTTAAAAAATATTCAAATGCTATTAGATTAAAATGTATGAAATATCATTAATATGAAAATGTATAAAATTTCTTTAGTATTACAACATTTATGGTATCTTTCACATTGAGTTTATTATAAAAATTTCCTCATTTATAAAAAACATTTTTTATTAGTAGTTTTTATGCTATTTACAAAACACATTTACTAACTCATACTTTCTATGTATCAGAAGTCAGAGTGTGGCTAAACTAAGTCCTTTGCTAAGTTTTCAAAAAGTTTTAATCAAAGAATCTTCTGACTAGGCTACACTACCAAGTCAGAGGTGGGTGATTTTAATCAGCAGCCCACAGGCCTGGTTTTAATTGTTTTTGGTCAAACATTCTTCTACGTGATAAAGCACTGGTCTGTCTATTTGCTTTATAGAGGTTACTCATGGTTGCTGTGATGCTAAACACTGTGACACTGATATGTCAAATGCAATAATGGTATCCATGGTGGACAGTGTTTGGTGGAGCTCCCTGAATAAAACAAGCTTGTAAGCAGGAGTGGCATTCACTTCCAAAATAGCTTGCCTCTGGAAACCCTATGAACTTGGAGAAACGATGAAAGTTATATAACACTATGAGTCCTCTGTGCTATGAGTCATCTACGACTCGACTGGGCAGCACTTAACAACAACAACAACCACCTTTTAATTAGGAGGCTTGACTGGGAATAGATGCACCTTCAATCCCACTAAACTGACATATTTCATTTCCTTGTGCTGTTTGTCACCTATAAGCTACTCTCTACAGCTCCTTATGACCGATCTTCTCTATAGGCCGTTCAGAGCATAAAGGCTGGTAGGAGCTAGAGGAACTCTGAGAGCAAGACAGAATCATATATAACATGGATAATCACAGCAGTGATATCATCTTTGTCCTATCTACTTGTGACCTAGAGATCACAAAGCCTTTCCATTCACAAGGATAGAAGGTTAAACAAAAGTGTGAACACAAAGAGGCTGGGTCATCGAGTAATCCTAAAGTATGGCTACCACAGAGGACTGTAGTTTAACATTCAGACAGTTCTCCGTCTTAGAAAACAAGCAATCAACACGGTTTCATCCATCACAGCCTAGCTGATCATCCCATCCATTTCACAAAGATCCCAGAGGTAAGAAATATAGTGCTATAAAATAAAGATGATATTGGAGGGCAACCTGTTATGTGACTGGTGAATGATGAAGTTGCTGTTCTTCTCACTATTATTTGTGGTATGAGCTCCTGATTTCTAATCCAAGCCATGATTCAGAGTCTATTAATGATGACAGGCCTAATTCCTCTTTAACTTCTTCCTTAACTTTCAAAATGTAGATGATGATACACATCAATCTGAGAAGGGCAGTGTGAGCTTTAGCATGGAAAGAATTCAGCCCAATTTTATGTAGAAATACTTTTGAGTAAGAACTCAGAGGAAAGCTGCATAAATCTTTCAAGAGCTGGCAAAAAAACAGTTCTGGCAAAGAGACAAGTGATTCTAATTTAATATAGACAATTGAAGCCTAAGGGTGATTTAATTGTGATATATAAATACAGAAGATATTGTCATATGTAAAAAACAATCTGTTTTGCATATTCAGAGATGCCCAAATTAAATTAACTTAAGAAAATGTGGATTCTGTGTAGCCAACACATTATAAAAAAGAGGTTTGAAAATTAAGACTATCCTTCTTAAGATAATCTTTAAAGCCAAATTTGGCATATTGTATTTAGAATAAATGGAAAATATCTTTGATCTTTGTTTCCTTTTTTGAGTTCTCTTTATTAATTACATATTACCTAAGAGTAAATTTCCTCCTAAAATTAAGAATTAAACAATTCTTTATTTTTTCCTTCAGGAAAAAAAAATAAGCAAAATAAGAAATGGAGAGGGTTGATACAATGTGGAGATTGCAATGTTGCAAGACATTAATTTGTATTAATTTTTGAGTAGAAAATCAATCTGTCCACTTTCTCTGAAATCACTTTTACTCAAAAATTTTCATGTAAATAAAAAGTGAATGAAAGTGGCTCACTTGAAGCTAAAACTAAAAAAAAAAAAATAAATTAAATTAAAAAAACCCAAAAACAAACCACACAACACAATCCCCAAATTTTTTAATTTTATTTATTTTTTTTTACAATCCCCAAATTTTTAGGGAATGTCAAAGAAAGGAAGGGAAGTGAGAGAACAAAAAAGGAGAGAGAAAGCGAAGAAAATAGGAAAAATAAAGGAAACACAAATAGCAAAACTTATTTAATCCTATAGACTAGCCAGTGAGTAGTAAGATGGCAAAGTCTCAAAGTTGTTGTTGTTGGTTATCTTCGAGTAGAGTACAACGTATAGTGACTCCATGAACAAAAGGCATGATGCCCCTTTACAAATATCGACATTTATAAATGGTTACAACGTTTTCAGAGACATGTTATTTAGGAAGTGGATGCCTGTTTCCAAAAAATGTGAAGATAATCTCAAAAGATATTAGTTATTACAGATTCTTCCTGAGAAGTCCACTAACTAAATTGTTTCTGGAAATACATAATCTACTTCATCTGCAATCTTCATTGACTGAAATCTCAGGGCCTCCTAAACTAATTTAGCTCATGATTGAATGCTGAGAAATTTTTTTCTTATCTTTCTCTTACTCTTTCCCATAGAACTTCTATTACTGGTTTTAGGCACTTTGACTTGGACCCAACTTATAACTGACCTGCCAGCAGATTTTCAGAATCAGCAAACCACATAAGAGGAGCTCTTTCATGTTTCTTTTTGTGTTTGAATGATGAGTCTTTGCTCTGGCAGGGCCATACCTTACCTCTAGGCCACCAGAGCTCCCTGGAAGACTTATACAGTGATTTAATTTTACTTAGCAACCTTTCAAATGTTTAGGATGACCACAATGAGTTCCATAATCACTTTTTCTAAGTTACTCTGTAAAGTTATTAAGTTATGTAATGTATTATGGGGACTTTCATCTAGAAGTATCTTCTCTCCAAATCTTGCAGTTACTAGAAGAATAAGTGAAAAATGAGTCAAAGTCTTTAGCTAAGCATGAGGGGATGTTGACGGCCTATGAATTTCATTCAAGACCAGTTGCTTAATCGGTTTATCACAAAGACACAGACTGGCTCATAAAACAACAGATGAGTGAGCACACAATAAAAGCTAAGCTGCAAAGGCCGTTAAACACTAAAGATATATTGTAGAACGGAACTTGCTTAGGTAAGAACTTCCTGCCCAGTTCCACACCGTGATGATTAATGTGTGCATATGTGAACTTTATGAAAAAGATAATGAATTGACTGTGCTCTTAAATGATGCCGTTTTAGACCTGTTTGGCTTGTTCTTCTCCCTCGGGAATCAGCTGACCACAGTCTGTTAGTTTAAACAAATGAACATTTAATGTTGGCCATTCTACCAACCAAGTTGGAGAAAAACAGAATCATTTATCAAATGGGAGGAAAAAAAGTAGCAAAGTGGCTTCCATGCTGGAAAGAGAGTGCAAAACAGCAATAGGCAGAAGGAAAGGAAGATTTTCACGAATTTTTACTCAATGCACTTTGCACATTCATTAGAGATAAGAACGGCAGGACTTTTTTTTCTCTTATTCTTTTGAATTCTATTGACATTCCCTGAAAGAATAAGAGAAAGATAAGAAAACAGGAAGTTTTGATTTTATGCTTTACTTTTGTGCC
This sequence comes from Elephantulus edwardii, assembly GCF_000299155.1. Classification (NCBI taxonomy): domain Eukaryota; kingdom Metazoa; phylum Chordata; class Mammalia; order Macroscelidea; family Macroscelididae; genus Elephantulus; species Elephantulus edwardii. The sequence continues at coordinate 7,950,957 of NW_006399826.1, forward strand.
ATATTCGATATCTGAGAACTGATTCTAATCATGTTATTCGTAGATCTCTCTTGATCTTCAAAGAGCAGTCTTAGGAAATTTCAGTTTTGATATTTTTGTGGTGTCATCCAAAGGTATATGAGTAGTTGAGAGTCTATCTATGAACAAAAAATCCAATCTGAGGAATTTGTTACAATAGAGCAAAAGCTACCATAGTCATGAATCTAGATTTAATATTAATCAATACTGAACTTTGCTGTTGTTATATGCCATTGCCTGAGACCCACAGCAACTCTATGTTCAACAGGTCTGAAGTCAGCCCTGTCCTGAGCTAGCCTCACTGACTCCAACACACCTACTCCCATTACCCCAGTTACTTTGTCAATCCATCTCACTCAAGGTCTTCCTCTCTTTCACTGTCCCTCCAACCTTCGAAGTACAATGTCCTCCTCTCAGGACTGTCCCCTTCTGGTACCATGCCCAAAGTATCTGGGGTGGAGCTTCAAAATCCTTATCTCTGAGGAGAAACGTGGCTTTGCCCTCTCTCGAACAGACTTGTTTTCTTTGCAGTCCATGGTATAAATATTCTTCTCCAACATCACAACTTTAAGACATTGATTCTTTTGTCATCCTTAGTCGTTGTCCAGCTTTCTGATGCATAGCAAGTAATTGTGAAGACCATGAATTGGATCAGATACACCTTAGTCTCTAGACTGACATCATTGCTCTCCAGCAAGCTCTGGAGATATGATAGCATATTTTCCTAATGCAGTTCGTCTTTTGATTCACTGACTGCTGGTATCAATATTATTGTTTGTGACTGCTGAAATTGTTAACAATCTCAATCTCTTCTCCACCTATCATGGTTCTGCCAATTGACCTTGCTGTGTTTTGCACTATTCTTATAACTTAGGAAAATATGAGGGTTGCACACATTTATATAGATTGTTGGTTTTGAGTGCTATAATAATGAGATCTATGGATTCAGAGAAAGGGAGATGCCATCACTATTGGAAAAGTATGTCAAAAATTGGTGTCAAGATGTTGAGCCTAATTAATCCAAAAGAATCTAAACAATTCTATTCCTCCCCGCCCCCAGAATTCCAAATTTTGAATCTATAATCTCTTAAAGCTAGTAGGAATCTTAGTTATAGATTGTTGTTGTTAAGTGCCATCAAGTCTTAGACAACTCATAGAGACCCTATGAAAGAAAGACCTGAACACTTCTATAACTTTTGTCATTTCTCCAAGTTCATAGTTTCTGGAGGCAAACCATTTCAGAAATGGATGCTACTTCTGCTTCTAAACTTTTTTCAATCAGGGAGCTACACCAAACACTGTCCGCCATGAGTAACCATTATCACATTTGACACATCAGTTGCATCACAGCAACCACAAGTTATCTCTACAGCAAATGGACAGACCAGTTCTGCATAAATTAGAAGAATGTTTGACCAAAAACAATTAATACCAGACCTGAGGGCTGCACACTAAAGCCATCCATCTTTGGCTTGGTAGCATAACTTTCTATCCACTAGGACAACAGAGCTCTCTCTATGTTGTAGTTGTTGTTAAGTGCTGTCAAGTTGTAGACCACTCATAGTGATCCTACAAATGAAAGACCTGAACACTTGTAAAACTTTTGTCATTTCTCCAAGTTCATAGAGTTCCCGGAGGCGAGTTTTTTTTTATTATAGTCTATAAATATCTATAAATAAAACTTAAGTGAAGAATTTAAGAAGTGAAGTGTTATTTTTGTATAGTGATAATATCTTTTTTTAAAAAAATGATTACTTTGTTTCTATTATTGTCTGGAAGAAGCTGTATGGTTTCTTTCTTGCTGGTATATCTAGTTGCATATACACTGAAGAGAGGACTATGTTTACAATTAGTCCAATTAAAAACATAAATATACATATGTTATACTTATATTCATATATATGTATATACTAGTCATAAGTTAAACCTAAGTAAAAAAATAGATTTAAGTACTCTAGATGTTGACATCATTATTCCATAGTTTTGTTCTACTACAGCTTACTACAAGAGAAAGACAACAAAGGTATAGACTGGAAGAAAATTTTTCTGAGAGTCATTTGTGTAGAAAAAGAAATAGAGACATTTTAATATTATTCAGAGAAGGACTTTAGTATAATATAGAACATATCAATATTTACAAAATAATATGGCAAAAAACCCCAAGCTAGACCCTTAGACAAAGTGAACAACAAAATAAGAAGAGAAAGCTGGGAAAAAATTCAATGGCAAGAATAAAAATAACCAAATATAGAAAAATAAATTCCAGTAGGTGATGTTAGACTTCTATTTTACTCTAAAAGTCACCTCCAAAATACTCCCCTATGTTTCCTTTATGTTTCCTTTAGCTGATGGTAGGTGAAATATTTTCTTCCCCATATCAAGTTTAAAAAATTTGTCAGTAGGAATATTTCATCTTTCTTTTCCCATCACAGAGTTCATTCTATACATTTCTATGAAAATGAACTGAATTGAAGAATGAAGACTACCAGAAATGAAAAGGGTTATGTTAATGGAGTAACAATATTACTTTTTTGTGTGATTTTAATTTTTTGTTTTTATTATATTGTGAAACCATTATGATTGTGTTTCTTGTGAAACCATTATGATTGTGTTTCTTTGCCAGTATCTCCAGTTATGTTCACAGAAGAAGTCAGAGGTAGTTGTTGTTGGTAATGCCATTGTCAGTGGTAACCTATAGTAATATGTGTATCACAGACTAAAACTTTGCCCTATACTGTACACTTCTTAAGATCTCTGTTATGTTTAAGTTCATTGTTATAGTCACTATGTCAGTTCATCTTCTTGAGGAACTTCCTCTTTTTTGCTAACTTTCTACTTTTCCAAACATCTTCTTTCCCAAATTTCTTCTCCAGGGACTTACCGCTCCTGATAATGCACCCAAAAGATGTGAATCATGAAGTTGCTCATTGGTTTGTTTGCAAGGACTTTTACAGTCTTTATGTTGAAGTGTAATTTCTACTAAAGACTATAGTTTTTGACTGTAAGTACTTCAAGTCTTCTTTATTTTCTGGAGCTTTGGCAACGTAGTCCATAGGGAGTTGTACTGCTAATCCAAAGGACAAATCTAACAGTTGAAATCCGCCAGCGATTCCATGGAAGAAAAATAATGAATCTTCTCCTGTGCAATTTAAAGCTTCAGAACCTCAATGGAGGATCAGCTATGAATCATTTCCAACTCAATGGCATTAAGTTGGTTGATCAGGTCGTGTTCTTCCAAATGTCTTTGCAGAGATGAGTGAGTACTTCTAAGACTGTCACTGTTTGTTAAAACAAACCAGTTGATATTCTGTTAATTTCTTAAACCCTCTTTTTCATCATTATCCTGAATGCAACTTTGACTTCTTTGTTCTCACCATTAGTTCTTGTTCATTTGCTGACACTTGAAATGTTTTTGGTATAATATTATACAAAAAATCCTTTTTGGTACAATTGTATGTACCCTCTCCAGCTTCTTTTGATGCTTTCTATATCATTAAATACTTTGTTCATAGAATCCACAAGTTTTACAATTTGTGGCTTAAAGTTTGCTTTGTTTTGTTGGGGTGTTTTTTGGTTTTCTTTCCTATGCTTTTTTTTCTCCTTTCATCTTTAGAAATCCCAAATGTGATTATTTTATGTCCTGGAGAGGGTGAAGCCGGGCTGCTCCTTGGAGGCAAGGATTCTGAGTCTTTGTCTGACATACTTTGGACATGTTGTAAGGAGGGACCAGTCGTTGGACATCATGCTTGGGAGGGTGGAGGGATGGCGCAGGAGAGAAAGACCCTGGATGAGATGGATAGATTCAGTGACTGGGGTAATGAGAGTGGTGTGTTGGAGATGGTGAGATTGGTACAAGATAGAGCAGAGTTTAGGGCTGTTGTACATAGGGTGGTTATGAGTCACAGGTGACTCAACAGCACATCACAACAACAACATATGCTGTCATGTTCAAACTGACTCATAGTTGTCCCTCCAGGGTTTTGCCGAGGCAATAAATCACATGGGAGTAGACTGTCTGTCTTCTCCTGCAGAGCAGATGATGGATTCAAACAGTGTACCTTTAGATTGGCAGCCAAGTTTCAAGTTAGGATTTTAGTACAGGACAATCACATCACAGTAAAAACAATAGCCTAGTCAGAGGGGTACATATTTTCAGTGCTGCAACTCAACCAATGATATTGGACTAACATTTTGATACCTGTATTAGACATCAAGTGTGTAAGGAGGAAGAAAGAATAATAAGAAACAAAATCACTAGATAAGTTTTCTGCCATATGTGAGGACAATTGAAGACTGGTAAAACTATTTACTTGTCTAATCCAAATGGATGTCTTTGAATGATACTTCTAGAACAAATTTTTTTTCTAATCTTTCCAACAACCAATTTATTGGCTTCTTTCTAGATTTACTGGTTATCTTATTTTTATTTCATACTTCTGATTTAAGCCAACCACAGAATCTCATTTTTCCAACTTTCTTTCTTCCATTCTTCATATTCCAGTATTGAAAATTGCCTCTATAGAGTCTAATATGAAAGTGTTTCTGGTTCCTCAATTTTCTTTGAGTTTCCAGATGATTTGACAGTTGATCCTAATTTTGTTACTGTTTCATATCCCTGTATGTCTGATAAATACAGTGCCAGTCATTATTATTTCTATGCTGTAAGGAAATCCCATCAGAGGGTCAGTTAAGAGTTGTTTTCAACTTGAAGGCAATGAATTAAAAGGAAAGCAGGATACTCCTGGTGGTCTAACCGTCTAACCCACAGGGAGTTGTGCTATTCACCCAAACGTGACTTCTTTCTGGTGATTAAAATCTAAGAGCCATATACTTTGCAAGAGAAAGTTGGGCAATCTCTTCCCAAGAAGTTACAACCTTGAGGGGGGAAAAAATCACCTGAGGCTTAGTTATGAGTTGTTCCACTGGACAGCAATGGATCTTTGAGTTCTAAGGAAAATAAGTTCTTATTCTCACATAATAGTAGAAAAAATTACCACCCCACACACTCTCGTAACATATAATCATTTAATCACTGGTTAGATCTAAGACAGTGAGATCACAGGATTCAAGAACTCTGGGAGACTTTACAAACCTTCCAAATTAAGCATTTATGGTTGCTTCATTGCTCCCTTGCTACTTAATTTTCTTGAGTCTCATTTTAGGAGAAAGTTGCTTCTTTAGCTGTGCACACTTCATCTCAATCAATATGCTCTTCTCCCTAGAGGTTCCAAATTATGCTTTTCAAATGTCTCTTTTATCTACTCTTGGAAACAACACACGCAAATGGAGTTTGACTTCCAGCTGTCAAATCAAGTGTTGAGGCAAATGCTGTAAGCATGAATCATTCGATCCTGCCTTGTTCAATCTGGGTAATGTAGCACAATCCCACAAATGCTCCCTTATCCCCTAACTGAGAAGATAGGACTAGAAGTCAAACTGGATAACTTTCAAAAGTTTTGAGGTTTGTATTTTGTGGTTATTTTTTTTATTATTAATAATGCATTATTTATTCACATGAAAATGAGTAGACAAAAAATGTTCCCCCATTTATATTCAATGAGCTTCTTCAGTTAATCAAGTTTAAGACTTGGAATGAAGATATTTTAAGCAGATCACCTGGCTACTAAAATTGATTTACATACTGTTGTTTTACATACAGTTGCCATCTTATCAAGAAGAGTCAGTTCTTGGAGAAAAGCATCATTCTTAGTAACGTAAATAGGCAGAAAAATGAAGAAAGTCATGAAGAAACTTTGGCATCTGTATAATTCATTTACTGAGGATTTACACCCTATAAAATGTGTTAACGTTATTTCTCTGTTTCTTTTAGAGACTTAAACAACAAACAAAACTTTGTTTTCCTTTTTTATTCATAGTAAACTCAAAGAAATACTTTCAAAAATCTTCATATGATCAGAAGGATTCAGGTTGAATATTCCTAAAGTTTGTTTTAGTTGTCCCATTGCCACAGTGCTTGTCAAAACCAGTTCTGATTAATCTCCTTTGTCAGTGTGTCCTAAACAAAACTTTTTGATTGAAGTAATTTTTTGTTTAAACTGTGACTATAACACAAAAGCCAAAAAGGGGGGGACCTGTCTCTTTCCAATATGACTTTATCTAGGAATCTTGGGACGCATTATAAGTATGTTTCAAAATATTATGTTACATTAAGGAAAATTGTTAGTGAATAATTTGGTTTTAGGGCTTACTGTGTTGATTCTAACTCTTAGCACTGCTATGTTAAACAAAAGAAAACACTGCTTTGTCCTATTCTTTTCTCAAAATTCTTGCTAAGTTTTAGCTCGATGTTTCAGACCCTAAGGAAATCCACTTAAATAAGGACTTTCTTCTTCTTTCTGCCTATTTACATTACCAATGATGATGTCTTTCTTTCTTTCTTTTTTTTTTTTTTGATGTCTTTCTTCAAGAAACAAATCTTCTTGATAAAATGTCAACAGTTTATGAAACAATGTCTCCTCAACAACTGCTAAGGGAAATATCTGAGTGCCCTTCTTCCCATATATTTGCTCTTCTAGGAATATATTCAATATTCTTCACCATCAGAATTATACAGCATCATTTCTTGGGAATTATTATTGACTCTTCTGCTTTCCTGCGCTTCTGAGACAACTGATAGTTCCATGGCTTGAATTAGGCACAAATTAATCCTCAAGGTAACACCTTAGCAGTTTAGTACTTTAAAGTGTTTTTTTTTGCAATAAGTTATCCAAATGCAACAATTCATTTAATTTCTTGATTTCTGTTTCTTTAAGCATTGATTGTGGGCCAGTCAAGTAAATTTCAATTCTTGATAATTTCTATCTCTTCTGTTTACCATGAAGTTACTTATTTATCGATTTGCAATGAATATTGTTTTCTTTTATGTTGCGATTTAATCCCAAATGAAGTCTATACTCTTTAATATTTATCAAGCAGTGTACCCAGTCTTCCTCACTTTGAGGAAGCAAAGTTGTGCCATCTGCATATTGCAAGTGGTTAATGAGTCTTCCTCCAATTCTGATGTTGCATTCTTCTACATGTAATCCAATTTATTTGATCTATGAACAGCATGCAAATAGAATAATTATATCGAAAGCATAGAGTCTTGATGTACAACTTTCCTGATTTTAAACCATACAGTATACTCTTTTTTTGTTTTAATTACTGCCTCTGGGTATATAGGCAAGATCTTTGTAGAGAAACTTAAGCTTTTTTGAAATCCTGTCCTTGAAAATGTTATTCATAATGTGTTATCAGTCACAAAGTCAAGTGTCTTTACATAGTAAAGAAAACACAATTATTATTTACTTTCACTCAAGATACAAATTATGTCACAAATGGCATTATGCATTTTACGTCCTCTTCAGAATTCTAATTGATTACCTGGTAATTCATTGTTGATGTACGGCAGTAACCATTTCTTCATTATCTTTGGAAAATTTTATTAGGACATAATATTAATGATATTGCCCCATTCTATTGGATCGTATTTATTTTGAATGGGTACAAATATGGATTTCTCCCAGTCAGTTGAGTTGGATTTCTTCCAGTCAGTTAAGTTGGTGGCTACCATCTTGGCATAATGATTATTCACTTTCAGTTTTGCTTCTATCTGTTGAAACAAGCATTTTAATGGGTATTATGTCAATTCCTGGAGCCTTGTTTTTTTCAATATTTTTAGTATACTTCATACCTCTTCCTTCAAGACTATTGGTCCTTTACCATTACCTCCGAAAATGGTTGAATGTCAACCAATTATATTTGTTATATTAATGTTGCATATGTTTTCTACCTTTTATTGATACATTTTGTGACATCTAGTATATTGTCCAAAGAATGTTTCAATACTGCAACTGGAAGTTTGAATACATTTCTTCAGTTCTTTCAACTTGAGAGTTTGTGAAGGAAAGGAAATTGGAAATGGAAATACCATTTGACCCAACTTTCCCACTACTGGGAATATAGCTCAAGGAAATCAGAGCTTCTACATAAAACAATTTATTCATATCTTAAGAGATAGAAACAGCCCCAATGGGTAGAGAAACTATGGTACAGCTTTACAATGAAATACCAGCAACACTTAAAAGCAATAAAACACTACACAATGTAGATGAGTCTAGAAGACATTGTATTAAGTGAAATATCTCAGTTACAAAGGGATAAATATTACATAAGCTCACTATTGTAATAATGGATCAAAACAGGGGATTGAAAAGAATGGATAGATGATGAACACTGCACTCAAATGGTTGAAAGGAAGGATAATATGAAAGTACTGAATGGTTAGAAACTATGTGTATGAACAATTGAATCCTGGAATAGAACAAATATTATAAAGGTAATTGTGGGAGAAAGAAGGAGGAAAGCATATTAATGGTTTAATGAAACTATTCTCTGTAAACGTTCACCATTTTTTTAAATTATGAAAATGTAGTAAAATGTAATGGTCTACTAAGATATAGATTTGAAAATTATTTTCCTTAATGTTTCTACTTTTCAAACCAAAACGTATTTCCTTCTGAATCTGGTTTCGAGACAGTTTAAAGAGTCAATGTGTCTCTCTCACTCGCTCTCTCTCTCTCACTGGGTATGTGTGTCTGTCTCGCTCACACGTGCACACATAGAAAAATGAGCACATATTGTTGTTGTTGTTATGTGCCGTCAAGTCGTTTGCGACTCATAGCGACCCTATGTACAACAGCCCTAAACCGTGCTCTATCCTGTGCCAATCTCATTGCCTCTGACACACTCATCCTGATTACCCCAGTCACTGGATCAATCCACCTTATAGAGCACATATTACTATTTAATAATTAAGCCTTATGGATTACATTTTCTTGTCTCATTTTAAGTCCTAGTCGTCCACTTCCTGTGTGGCTTTTAGAAGAACTCATGTCATAGAAAGCAGAAAACAACCAAATGGTATTCCAGCTTTGTTGTCCTAATGACTATAATATATCAAGGGTGATAATACTGAAAGTTTTTAAGACTAAAATGACTTACCAGGTGTAGAGTCTACATCTATTCTGTGCGTATCTCATGGCATGTTTCTTTCTTTTTTTTGTTTTTTTCTTTCTGATCAAAGCGGGGGGGAAAAGGACAGCAATTCTTTATTTTCTATTTTCCACTGCCCTAAATCCTCAGACTCCATCAAAGCACACCTTGAGCTCCACCTCCCACATTGTGTTCCCCACTGGTGCCAATCTTCCAGCTAACTCCATTTCCCCTTTGTAAACGCTCGATGTGCTGACCTATTTAAAAATATAACTCAGGTGCCTGGCGAACCATGCTGCCTGCCAGCTCTTCAGATAAAGAAGATCCACTTATTAATCTGCTCTGTCTCCATCTGCCTGCTCAATTGGGATTGACTGCTTGCTGTCCAGACTGATACCAGAAAAATCTGATTGAGGACAAGAATCTTTTCGTACGTTTCCCCCCCCCGTGATAGGCACAACAGGTCTGTTGCAGCCAGGGAGTTAAGCTGATGTGACATGATGTCAGATGACCTGCCATTGTACGTCAGAAATTAAAAAGAAAATATTCTTTCAGACTGGAATTCCTTATGTGATTTTTATTTCCTTGGGCTTTGAGCAGATTGAGTATTGAATTGCTTGACTGGAGCCCATGGATAATTTAATACCTGCAACATTCGTCCCCGGGTGAATTCCAGCCACATTTGACTTGTTCAGCATGGCGTCTCAGTTCTAACCATTTCATGGAAATCTTGTAAATATTGATTGATGAAATCCCAAAGAAAGACTTTTTCTAACTCTGATCCTGAAATGCTCCAGGAGGACAGTCCCCATCTCTGTGTTCTTTGTCCTCATCCCGCTCCCAGCAGTGGCAGGAGTGACAATTTGGGAACTTCCTTATCCTTTTCCAGCTAGAACAGCCAATTCTTACAACTTAAAAACAAACATATACACACAGAGAATGTTATGGTTTGCTCCACAAAGCAATACTTGAATAAACAGCAAACAAGCTTTTACCATATTATCAGTGTGATAAAAATTTTAGTGATTATTCTTTTAGTAGAACACTTTTGAGTATTAATTTGAGGTACTAGAAGAATGTAAACATTATAGAGCTTTGAATATTTGTATATGTTTATACAAATGCAAAATGGTCAGTATCCTTTATGTGCTGTAATAAGATTTTGGTGCGAGCTTTGGATTTTATTGAAACAGTAATCATAACTAGCCTTAAGTCACATCTTAGAGTCAAAGCTAAATGACTTATTTTTGTTAGTTGTTAGATGCCATGGACTTGGTTCTGACTCACAGTGAGTGATTTTGTGTGTATCCAAAGAGATCATCACTTAATCCTGCACCATCCTCACAATCACAGCTTCCTCTGAGTCAAATGTGGTAGCAACTAGATCAGTCCTCGATTTTATTGAGGATTTCCCCCCTATGACCTTCTGCTTTAAGAAGCAAGATGTCTTTCTCCAGGTCTGGGCTCTTTCTGCTAACATGTCTTAATTTCAAGAGATGAAATTTTACTCTTCTTGCTTTTCGTAAGCAAACCAGCACAAAGTAAAAATTTTATTTCGGAAAAAGTGAGCATTCAGATTGTACTGCTTTCCAGACAGATTTGCCTGTATTTCAGGTAGTCCATGGTGAAGTCGATATTCTGGCCATCACCATAATTCAAAGGCAGCAGTGCTTCTTCATTCAATGTCAATCTTCAAATGTCTATGAATGATTTGAGAATTCCTGGTTTGAAGCAGGTGCATCTTGGTCCCTAGGGTGATATCTTGGCTCTTTAGCCTTTAAAGAAGTACTTTAGAACAGTTTTGTCCAATACAGTACACTGATTTCCAGACTACTAATTCTGTGGACAATGATTGTTGGCTCATGCAAAATAAAATCCTTAAAAATATCAATATTTTCTCCACTTCATAATGTTGTTTATTGAACCATTTATGAGGACTTTTTTTTCTTACCAATTTCTGGTAAATATTTTTATTATAAAGCCAGAAGAAAAGCAAAAATAGGCTTGCAAATAACAGCTAAACATCTTATAAGATTTCAAGATCAGTGTCAAGGAATAAAATATCACTTCCTTAATATTCAGATTTTACTCTTTAGTCAAGGCTAATCATTTGTTAATTTGTGCAAGCTTCAGCACTTAAAAATTTACATGTGAATGAAACGTGTGGCTGATCTTTGCTCCTTATTATGAACTAAACAGTATGAAATGTAACTACTATTGGAGAAAGTCAAATCTCATTCATTTAATGTAAATAACAATGCATAAATTAATAAATTGACTGGCCTCTTTGATGTTTACTTGTGATGATAATATATATGTGTGTTTGTGTGTACCCATGTAAATTCATACTGTATTTGAAGTATTGTGGAAAAAAAGAACTTGATTAAACAGGTGAATAGCAGAGTATCTAAGAAAAACCAAAGTGAAATGTTGTTAAAGAATATCTGTAAAAGTTAACAAAAAGTGTAGGAAAGATTGTTTTACTCTAGATGAAATAGTAAAAATCACAGTACTAATGAAACAAAGAAATTATGTTTTAATCTTGTCATATTGATTTAATGCTTACTTAAATGTTGAGTGTGTTCTAACTCCAGGGACTCTAATATCTCCTGGTTAGGAGTTGTGCTGCCAACCCAAAGGCATGCAGTTCGCATCTACCAGCTGCTCTGTGAAAGAGAGATGGACAGCCTCCTATCCTGCAGTTTGCTGTCTCTGAAAACCCACTGGCAAGTTAGCTTTGAGTCAGTTCTGACTCAGTGGTACATAACAACAAATTGCCAGGTCTTTTTCCATGACGCCAGTGGGTGGATATGAACCATCAATCTTTATAATAGGCAAACGCAAACTGTTCGGGCTGCTCAGGTACAAATAAACAGTAAGTAGAAGACAGCATTTTAATGGGCCTGTAGAATTCGACAAGATCTCCAGAAAAACAAATATTCCCATGACCCTTAATCAAAGTAGCATATATAAAACAAATGTCTTTAGACTATGAAGAGGCACAGACCTCAATAGGACCTGACAAATATCCCTGTATAGAGTTATGTAAAAATACAATACTCTGTTAATTAGAATCTCTGGAAGCAGAAATGCATGTCTGATTTATCTTCTATACCACAGTTAATTCTATAACTTGGTACTTGATACGTATCAATCAGAGGTTAGGACTGAGGACACAAAGTATAAGTTTCTGTGTGGGGGCTGGGACATATTAAGCCAGGCAAATGAAAAAAGAATTCTTTTAATAAGTTTAGAGAGAAAACTATTTCACAAACTCCTAAGGAATGAATCTACTAAAAAGCAAATGCTATATCCTGGGGAGAGAGTGGAAGAGAGAGAAATGGAAAAAAATATAGGTTTCTCCTTATTAATTTGCTATTTGATTCAAGGAAAATGTTTGCGGGCAAAGTCGCTTGTATCTTAAACTGCATATTTTTCTCAGCCACCTAATATCATTCTAATAGTCATTTTTGTTTCTGAATTCTATTTCCTTCTTATCAGAAGGCTTCCTTGAAGCTGATCAAGAGGAAAGGACAGAGGGTGACAAAGCAGTCATCATAGCCACTAAATTGGAAGACAGGAAGCAATCTATTTTAAAGAGGAAGGTCTATTTACTCTTGTCATTTACAATATTATTGATTATTTGGCTATTAATTTCCCCTTTTTGTTCCATTTCAACCCTCCAAATGCACAATGGTAGAAAACTTTGACCTTGCTAAGGAAAAGAATAACAATAATCCCACATATTTGCACCATCCATGTGATTAATGTTGCCATCTGAAGGGAACACCTCGACGAACAAAATACAACAAAAATGCGCGCACACGCCAAAGAACTCTGTGCCTTCTTCACCTTCTTCCTAAATAATTCATCAGCTTAATGGTAATGACATTCAAATATTATAATTACAGCCGACTTTAAAAAACATCAATTTCCGGGCCCAAACCGGAGCAACTAGCCACCCCCCTCCTTTTCTCACCATTAGCTGTTAATGCCAAATAATGATCTTTATTCATTTCACTGACATAATATAAAACCAATGTAGATTTCCCATTTTTCATAAAATTTTCATCTGCACTATTAGTTTCACTGATAGCAGACTGCAAAATGTTGTTAAGCTACAAGATGGAAGACACTGCAAAAACCCCAGCATGTTAAGAAGCCATAAAATTTTATTCAGTTCATTTACTGCTACAGTCCAGTAACCCTATAGTAAGAGTGTGCTATTTTTATTGTGTATTTATTTAAAGGTTGAATATTTTGTTCCCTGGACTAGATACCTAACAGAGTTCATCTGGATTTCTAACGTGCTGACTGGCATTCTACTTTGGGGTTTATCATTCCTTTAAAAGTGATCTTTTGTGTTTTGATTGTTGTAAAAGAGAAGATAAAAAATAGCTTCAAACAAAAGCGTGGTAGTGGAGAGGATGGTTCAGTGCGCAAAATCGGCCCTCCAAGGCTTGGGCCTAACAAAACGCTACGGAGTATGATTTTCTTTACTCTCCTCTTCCCTGACCTTATTTATGCCTCTTCAAACGTAAATCTTGGTGCCACGGTTTAGTGCAACACAATGTAGCAGACCTTGTAGGGAGAGTTCTCACTTGGCCAGTGGCACTCGACTGCTCAATCCCTCAGAAATCAGCCACTCTTTTCATTTATTGCTTTGCCATTGTGTTTCAGCAGTTCAACACAAATAGGTAAACTCTTACAACAAAATCAAGAAAAACTCCACAAAACAAAAACAGCCAGCATGAGACAATACATGCCTCAAATCTCCCAATGAAACCATGACGGTTTAAACTACTTATTTTGAAAATAAATTCCAACAAAAACCAAAAACACACTCAAACTCACTGTCATCAAGTCAGAACTGCCTCATGACTGACTTTCCTAAGGGTTTTCTGTGGTGACAAATCATACCAAAAAGAAAAAAAAAAAAAAGAGTGCTTTTATTAGGTAAAGCTGCTGACAAACTTGAACCACAGGAGAGGCACAGCTTTTAAGTCATCAGTGCCTTCACCAGAGACTACAATTATCATAGCTCCCTGATACCAAATAATACAAAATTGTACAAAAGGTGTAATGTAAAGATACATAACTGAGGGAGTAGGCTATACACATCAGCACTGTCAGTATCTGGAATATAGTAAAAAATTTTAAAGCCTCTACAGACTTCCCAAGAAGTCCTGCTGGTCCAGAGCGTTAAATATTGGGCTGTTACCCCAAAGATCAGAGGTTGGAAACTCCCAGCCCCTTCATGAAAGAAAGATGGACAATTTTTTTTCAATAATATTCTTAAGTTTGGCAAACGTACTGGATGATTTTCATGAGTTAGAAACAATTTGTCAGCAGTAGAGTTGGTTTGGTTTTGTTTATTATTTTGTTATTTGTTTTGGTCTTCAGACTTTCTAAACTACAAGCTCAAAAATACTCAAAAACTCATTGAAGTCAACTTGACTCGACTTGTAGCTGACCCCCTAGTGGGTTTGTGGAGCTTAGAAATTGCACAGAAGGAAATTGTCCATCTTTCTCCCACAAAGCTCCTGGGGGATTCGAACTGCCAAAGTAGTGTAACCTTTAAGTTAATAGTGAAACAGCCTAACAACTATGCTACCAGAGCTTCATAGAACAATGACAACTATACCAATGGGAAGTCTTAAGACTTCCAAGGCAATGACAATCATACTGAAGGTGACTTTACTATAAAGAAGTGCTTACTGTCAAGTAGAGCCAGAAATATACAAAAAGGGGAATAAGTGAGCTGTCATTCTAGACTTCCTTTCTTTGAACAAGGATGTTTCTTCCACTGTGATTAGCTAACCCCGTCAAAACCCACTATTGTGTATGTTTATTTGGCATCTATTGTTATTATATTCTCCTAAGTCAAAACCAACTTAAAAACACTCATGATTGCTGAAGACAATTACTCCATAGAATTTTTATGGTGCTTCAACCTTTTGGAAATAAGTTGCATGTTAGAGGTTTCTCTCAGTGGGTTTGAATCATCTTGGTTTTTTTTAATAAAATTTTTTGTAATGCCGGCTTGTTTACAAAGTTCATATACATTGTTTTTCACAACAGATCTTTCCTAATACGTCCCTCCCTCACCCCCTCCCGTTAAATGCAGTAAGGAGGCTCTGGTGGCCTAGTGGCAAGAAGCTGTGCTACAATCTCAAAGGCATGTGGTTTGAATACACCAGATGCTCCGTGGGAGAAGGATGGGAATCTCATCCAGTGTGATTACTGCCTCTGAAAATGCGCCTGAGGATTCACTATGTGTCCGTTCCAACTCTATGGTACACACCAACAACAGCCAAACACTTAACCACTTGTGTCACTCAGAGATCCCAATCCTAGGGCCCTCAGAGTAACCAGTCCCCTGTTGTGTCAAGTAAAGTCCACATAGACACTTCAGGTGAAATCACGTGGCAAAAGTCGGAGCAGAAGCTACAAAAGCAAATGGGCTAGATAAATGATTCCAAGCATCCATGATACTTTCCTCAGTGCCTGTGACATTTTAGGAACCTGGAAGCCAAGCCTGTCCCTACCGGGTCCCCTCATCTATAATACGATAAGATAACCTGTGCTCGTTGCAGTGTTTTCTCTTGAAAGCGGGAAATATGGAGTTGATAAAAGAGAAGTGTGCATTTTTAAAGGTGCACGAGAGAGAGATTTAAATCATCCGAGATAGTCTGTATTTATTCATTCCAAAGAGGTACAAAGGCTCTGTCTGGGTAGCATTAAAGAATAAAGGTTCAAAAGGAATATGTGAGAGTCCCCAGGAGACTAGGAACATAAGAATACATTAAAATGAGCTCGAGAATGTGTCCCAAAGTAGCCAAATAATGACTATTTGTAGTTACTATCTTGTTAGCATCGATTGTGGAATATTTGAGGGCCTGAGAGAATCAATGTATATGGTAAACAACCACCTCCTAAACTGAAATGTCAGAGATACGATACAAGGTAATGAATATAAAATCTAGACTAAACTAATGACCAAACAAGATAAACAAATTAGAGCAGATAAGTCACAGAGGGTGAGTCACTAACGATTGAGTTAGGCAGAATCCAAGTGACAATGTGTCCATTTGAACAGCCTTTGATGTGTGGTGGCAACAGGGGCTGACAGCGGAGCCCTGCCGGTCACTGGTTAGCTTCAGGGATACAAAATCAGGGTAGGGGATGCTGAGTGAGACTCGGGAGCCAGGTATTGCGGCAGAGGTGGAGAAAACCATTCCCAGATGTGATAGTTTCACAATCCCCCACTTATCATTCCCAGAGATGGAAGCTTGTTTTTCTGCATATGTGTATACCCGCTGCTGGGGGATTGTGCTCAGAGAACCTCTCCCTTAAAAAAATTATTTCTAAATAGTACATCTAAATATTTACTTCCCCCTGTGGATTTCCTTTACATTTTTAAAAATGAACACTGAAAGTCCTGTATGATCTCCTTTTCAATTCTCCTTTATGTGGGGCATTTCATTTACATATCTATTTTGAATTGATTTGTGAACCTCTTTTTGTGGTTTAATGGGTCACTCATAGCAACCCTATGTACAAAAGCCCTAAACGCCATTCTATCCTGTGCCATCCTCGCCGTCTCAAACATACTCATTCCCACCACTCCAATCACAGATCAACCCATCTCATCGAGGGTCTTCCTCTCCTGTGTCATCCTTTCAATCTCCCAAACATGCTGTCTCTCTCCAAGGACCAGTCCCTCCTTGCAACATGCCCAAAGTATGGCAGACAAAGCCTCAGAATCCTTAACTCCAAGGAGCATTCAGGTTTCACCCTCTCTAGGAAAAACTTGTTTGTTTTCCTAGCAGTCCATGGTATATTCAACACTCTTCTCCAACACCACAGCTCAAAGGCATCAATTCTCTTTCTGTCATCCCTATACACCGTCCAACTCTCTGGTGTATAGCACGTAATTGCAAAGACTATAGCCTGGATCAGGTGCACCTTAGTCTCCAGCCTGACATCATTGCTCTTCAGTACTCTTGAGAAGTTCCTGGCAGCTGACTTTACCAACACAATTTGTCTCTTGATTCCTGGATGCTGTTATCAAGAGTGTTGACTGTATAACCAAGTAAACTAAAACTGTTAACTATCTCAATCTCTTCACCATCCATTCTGATGCTGTCAATTGGCCCAGTGGTGAGAATATTTGTTTTCTTGATGTTGTGCTTCAATCCATATTGAAGGTTGCAGTCCTTGACCTTCAGCAGCAAGCCCTTCAGGTCCTCAGTTTCAGAAAGCAGGGTAGCAATTTCTTTTTGTCAGAGCTACTTATCTGCATGTTGTTTTTGCTGTGTATCATCTAGTCAAAACTGAGCCATAGCTGATCCTCCAGTGAGTTTTGAGAAGCAGATAATTGCACAGGAGACTTCTCATTTTTCTGCAGAGCAGTTGGTGGATTTGAACCACATGACTTTGGGATTGTAGTGAAGTTTCTTACTACTAAACCACCTTACCTGTAGATGTGATTTACTCAACTCTTTTTGTGAACAATTCATTCTTACTAATTGCTCTTGATTTTTTTAAAAATGGTTTAAAAAGTAGTATGATTTTTATCCAGTAGTCTCCAGTGGAAACATTTTTACACTATAGAGTAGTCATAAACACGGTAACGTGTTGATAATATTGTATCTGGTGGTATTATAGTCCCATGACAGAGTTTAATACCAGGTTTGGTTGTGAATTTGTTCCTAATAACTGGAAAGATACTGGACTAATATTTTATGAACACCCGGCAAGTGTTATTCCCATGGTGAGGGTAATTCAATTAGAAACCAAATTCTATAAGTTGGTTGAGTGTGTTTTTACTCATGTTGGTCCACGATTTGACACAAAATCTATTTCTAACTTTATCGCAAATGATCAGTGACACCACATGGATCCTAGAAGACTTTCAGGTCAGTCTCAACTCATTGGTCACCACTGTAGTATTGCCACTGTAGAACTGTCAGTTTCTTCCAGAAAAAAAATTGGTCCTATTGCTAGAATATCATGTGATAACTTACATTAATAGTTTTGGTTAAGTGAAAAAAAAATCAGTTATAGGAATTCAATGAGATAGTCACTTGGGTTTCTAAGGTTGACCTTAATTGATCAGTTGGTTGGACACAGGATCTTGGGACAAATACTGCAGGATGGCCCCAACATAATGCTTGGGGTCTTATTGATAGTAGCTTTAATTAAAGGTTATATGTAAAGTACATAGATTTGTCTCCAGCCTCTGTTGGTTCAATTTATCAGAGTAGACAATGGAGTAAACCACGACTTATAGTAACTGTAAACATGAGACATGAACCTTACTCTATCCTGTGCCTTCTCATGATCTCTGAATTGAGTCCATAGTTACAGACCCTGTAACTATGTGTCAATCCGTCTCATTGAGAGTCTTCTTTTTCTTTGACTTTTCACCTTTCTCAGCATGATTTTTGTTCTCAGGATTGGCCTCTCTTGACAACATGTACAAAATAAGTGAGATAAAGTTTCACCTTCCTTCTTTCTATGGATAACTCTGGTTATACTTCCTTCAAGACAGGATTATGAGTTCTTTTAACAATCCATGGCATAGTCAGTATGCTTTTCCAACACTGCAATACAAAGATATCAATTATTTTTCTGTAATCCTTATTTATTTCCAACTTTAGCATGCATATGAATCAACTAAAAAATATAATGGCTTGGATCAGATACTTCTTAGTCTCTCTTGTCTCTTCTTGTCTCTCTTCAGCACTTTAAAGAGGTACCTGACAACATTTTTCCAATATAACATATCATTTGATGTACTGATTACTGTTATCATGTTTGTTGTTTGTAAATAAAAATAAAATTAAATCATTAACAACGTTTTTTCTATTATGATGTTGCTTCCATCCATAATGATTAGCCCAGTGGTGAGAATCTTGCTTGCTTGATATTGAAATGTGATCCATATTGAAAGCTGTAGTCTCTGATCTTCTGCATTAAGTGCTTCATTTGAGTCACCCCTGGAAAAATAGAAACTCTGACCTGACTGGGCACTCAGTTTCAGCCTTCTAGTTTGCTGAGAGATAACACTATCAGAGACCAGGTCGTTTATTTTCCATAGCATTCATGTTTGTTTGAATTGTATATATTTGCTTGTTTAATAGTTTGCTTTAATAACTATCACACTTGTCTGTCTATTGATTGTGCTGAAGTGATTTGCATGTTGTGCTGTTGCTTGTTCTGTAATATACTTACTTGTTTTCTAGTTTGTTCTTAAGGGTACAATATTTGTCTGCCAGTTTGTTGTATTGGACTGACTTATGCTATCAACAGTATTTCAAATACCAGCAGTGGCACCCATGGTGGAAAGCATAAAGTAGAACTTCCAGATTCAGACAGACTAAGAAACAGGACTGATTATCCACTTCTGAACTAGCAGGACTTGAAAACCCTAACAAATAACAATGGCATATTGTTAGAAGTATGTTTTATGGAAGTAAAACTCTTCAGATTGAAAGGCAAAGATGAAAAGACACAGCTTCAAACATCTATTAATAATTAGAACATGGAATGTATAAAATATGGATCTAGAAAAGCTGGAAATTGTCAAAAATGAAATGAACACATAAAGAGCAGCATCCTAGACATTATTTGATATGAACTGGTATTGGCATTTGTGAATTGGACAATCATGTGATTTATTATGCTAATAATGACAATTTGAAAATAAATGATATTGCATTCTTTATCAAAAAGAATTTTGCAAGATCTGCTCTTAAGTACAGTGCTGTGAGTTATAAGACACTGTCCATACACATATAAAAAAAGACTTGATTATGCAACTCTTATTCATAGACACATAGGAAGATACTTTGGAGGATAATTCTCTTGTTGTTCTGTATGTGTTGTCAGTAAATGCACTGGTTTCTTTCGTATCAGGTTATCTTTTGTTGCATTTTTGTATAGTAAAACACCTTGCAAAATAGAGCTAGTGTCTTCCTCCAGAGAAAAGAGAATGTTTCTGACTGCTTTGAGGACAGAGCTAGTGTTTCCTTCTGGTGCAAAGGGCAGTCATGCTGATTGTCCAGTATAATAAAGATAGTAACTCTCTCTCTGGGGCCAAGGACAGACATGCTTAATATTCATTATAAAAGATCTTCATACTTTAAGCTCAGAAATTCTCTCCTAAATGCAGCCCCCTCTCATGGCAGGTGTCATTTAGTTTTCTTTGTTGTTATTGTTGTTATGTGCCATCGAGTCGCTTGCAACTCATAGCAACCCTACGTACAAGAGCTCCATACGCTCTTCTATCCTGTGCCAACCCAGCCATCTCAAACGCACTTATTCCCACCTCTCTAGTCACAGAATCGATCCATCTCATCAAAGGTCTTCCTCTCCTTTGCCGGCCCTCCACTCTGCCAAACATGATGTCCCTCTCCAAGGACCAGTCCCTCCTTGCAACATGCCCAAAATATGTCAGAGGAAGCTTCAGAATCCTTGACTCCAGGGAACATTCTGGCTTCACCCTCACCGGGACAAACCTGTTTGTTCTCCTAGTAGTCCATGGTATATGCAACACTCTTCTCCAGCACCACAGCTCAAAGGCATCAATTCTCTTTCTATCAACCCTAGTCACTGTCCAACTCTCTGATGTATAGCACATAATTGCGAAGACTATACTTTTTTTTTATTTTAATGAAAGTTTACAGAGACTTAGCGTTTCCAGTCATTCATTGTTGCACTTTTCTCCCTGCCCACCCACTGCCCCCAATTCACTTTTCTCCTTGATGAGTAAAAGAAAAACACTTTCATTGCTATGCAACCCCTGCCTGCAAGCCCACTGCACTGTGCAGCCTTCATTCTGAACTCATGTCATGACAATAATACCTAATTATACATCCCTTTTAAACAATTCCTCGTCTGTTGCAATGCAGTCTACACCATTCCTTTCCTTCTTCTCTGTCTTCCCTCAATCCTAACATCAGTCCTATTTTACAATGGTGGCCTGATGCAATATTTATCCTTTTGTGACTGAGATATTTTACTCAGCATAGGAAGACCTCTAGGGTCTTCCACTTAGCATAGTCTTTATGCCACTTTATGAGAATTAGAGTTTAGGAAACAAGCACAAGGAAACACTGGCATTCTTATTACTGCTGCTAACGTAAAATAGCAGGAATTTTGGGGCTTCATTCATTCATTCTACCTTCCATTACCTATAAAGCATAGCTAACTTGTTGACTGCAAGAAAGGTCAAATAACAGCCCCTTTTCAGGGTGGGATATCTTTAGAAGGTACAGTGCAGTATGTGTTCCTTCAGTAACCCCGCTATTTCAAGGGCTGGTTACTTTGCAGAATTATTTAATTTGGATGTAATCTAATCATGGACCCTCCTCTTTAACGCCAACTATGATGAAAACTGAAGTTCTGATTTGTTTGCCTACCATCCTTAATTTAGTGGCAGACTTGAACAGGGCTGAGTTCCTATGATTTCATGTTTTGTGCTAATTACCCTCTATTGACCACAGTAGAGCATACTTCTGATGGTGTAGTCTGCACAGGGCTGCACTGCTCTCGTAAAAGTTGTTTGCACTTCTCTGGTGGTTTGAATTCAGCAGCCCATCTGTGGAAGAAAGATAGGAAATCGTCTTCTATGCTATTTCACAGTCTACTCTCAAATAGATATCATGTAGAAGGCATTTTAATGACAAAAACAAGAGACCAGAGGGGGGAAGGAAATATTCCATTTGTCATACCATGAAAGATTTCTGGATTCACATTTACCTAGTTTGGGGGGAACTTTTGACTGGAACTAACAGTGATTTTCAAAATATGAACAGCGATGCTGTTGACAAAGCATATTTTGCTCTTGACTAGCTGCAGTCACATTTACAAATGCTTGAAAGTGTTTGTTGGACTTTAAATATGTATGTGCATGGGCGAGTGGAATTAGTGCTTTCTGAATTCATCCAAAATACAGGATTAGTTTCAGCCATCTTTTACACTCTTGGGAAAATCTTCCTTAAAGTGGCAATAATTTAACCACACTTTTCATTTCCTTTTGAGCTTCCACACTCTTATCTCCGAAAGCCAATAGCTTATTTTATGTCTTCCCCCTCTTGGTTACTATACTCTTCAGAATAGGCTATGTTATATCCGGTGTTAACAAACAACTTCCAAATCTCAGAGGCGTATAGTAAATTTCAATTTTTTGCCTATGCTGAATTTCCACTTCTAGTCTTCTGGAAGTTTTGTGTTGCTTTATCTTCATTCTGAGGACCAGACTGACCATGTTAAATATTATAGGTTGTTGGTGGCATCGCCTCTTAACCCTTTTGTCTTGAGGCTGTATCACTGTCTGTCATATTTTATGTACTACAGTCACAGCCAACTTAAGGGGAAATGGAAGTGCATTTCTTTCATGTTCTTGGGTGAAGAAGCAGAGTTGTGTGTGAATACTAATATCAATCACAATTATAATACTTGGACTTAAATATTTGCTTAACATTTTAACTGTACTTTTGTCTTTCTTGGGTTAACCTCCCTGTTGCACTGTTTTCATTACCTACCGTAATGCTCTATTTCTCTGATCGAGCATGTTTCAAAATATTGCAATGATGCATCATTGTATTTTGTATACAAGAGAAGTTTGGATGAAAGTTTCACAGGAGTAAAGTCAGAAGTGGGAGGAAACCAAAAAAAAAGGATTGAAAAAAAGCGAAGGAAATGGAGAAAAAGAGAAAAAAAGGGTCTGTGAAAAAAGTATTGAAAAGGAAGTAAAAGTCAGTAAAAAAAGAATATTGAAAACAAAACCAGCACATATCAACATGCGAAGGACTCCCAGGGAGGGAAATGGTATGAAAATCTGTAAGGCATTATTTACATTTTGTCATGGTGTGCCTCAAAACTGAAAACAACTCCGGAACTCATTGTTGCCGTTTTCCTGAAAACTTGGGGGTGGGGGGAAGCAACAACGTCCCCCAAACCACAATTAAAGGTAAAAGAATAACAAAAATTCAGACTTTCAAGTCACTAATGAAAACATACACATAAATTCTTCAAAATTCTCTTCTCCCTTATGGCTGACTTTTTCTTAAAGTGAACACACACACACACACACACACACACACTCGTATTTGGGTCTGTATGTGTCTGTTCATTTGTATCTAAATGTATATAAAAAAACAAATAAGAATTTTTTAAAGAAAAAGAGAAGTCAAAGTGGAAAAATTGAGCTGCCTTAAATTGTAGCTCATGAATGTTCCTCCTTTTATAAACAAGGCTTTTTGTCTTTTTGTTTCATTTAGGTTTTGGTCTGATAGTTCAGAATTCTCCATTCCTTTTTATTCCTTGTTATTGTTGTGTTGTTGTTGTTGTTGAGTTCTGACCATTGGATTAGAAATGCCGCATAGTTGATCATATTGAGAGGGTTTTCAGAGGCAATATTTTACGTTTTTCTCCTGCAGGGGAGCTGGTGGATTCAAACAGTGTGTCTGTCATTGGCAGTTCCAATCAAAGCATGTAGGGTATTTTTGTTTGTTTTTTT
>NW_006399826.1:7974983-7987689 GCF_000299155.1 Elephantulus edwardii
CTTGTTTTTCAATGCAGCATAGTATTCCATTGTGTGAATACCACAGCTTCTCTATCCATTTGTTTGTTGATGGGCACTTAGGTTGTTTCCAACTCCTTGTTATTGTAAACAAAGCTGCAATAAACATGGGTGTGCATATATCTGCTTGGATGTCAATTATGGTCTCCTTGGGGTATATTCCCAGTAGTGGAATTGCTGAGTCAAATGGTATCTCTATTTGCAACTTTTTGAGAAAGTGCCATATCGCCTTCCAAGTGGCTACACCATTTTACACACCCACCAACAGTGATTAAGGGTTCCAGTTTTTCCACAACCTCATCAGCATTTGTTGCTTGCTGTTCTGTTTAAGTCTGCTATTCTGACTGGGGTGAAATGATATCTCATAGTTGTTATAATTTGCATCTCTCTTAGTGCTAGGGATTTTGAACATTTCTTCATGTGTTTGTTAGCCATCTGAATGTGGTCTTCGGTGAAGTGCCTGTTCATATCCTGTGCCCATTTTTCTATTGGATTATTTACCTTTATCTTGTTGTGGTGCAAAGCATGTAGTTTTAATCAGCTTCTCTGTGGTAGAAAGATGGACAATCTCTTCCTGTGAGACTTACACCCTCTCAAAACCTGCTGGAGGGTCAGCTATGAGGTGGTTCTGAATTGATGGGAAATAACAACAACGACATCATTCTGTTGGCATGGATCTAGAAAAGAAGAATGTGTAGCAGACGGGATAAGTGGAAAATTCCTGCAATTTGAATCTCTGCCTTCCAGAAGTCTAGAATTGCCAGAAATTGAACTCTCTCCAAATTCTTCGAAAGTAAAGCAGATAGATGTTCTAGGACCAGTGCCTGGCCTGGTCCATGCAGCCCTAGCTCTGAAAGGAGAGCACGAAAGAGGTAACAGACTCTTAGCTTCACCTGTACATTTTTACACCAGAGTGAAAGGATTGGTATGCATTGGTGTGGGTTCAAATTGTAAAATATAGTCTCTAAATCAACATGATTTTCTCTCTGGTTCTAACATCCCTGCTTTATAATAAACCATGTTTAACTCAGACATCCTTTTCAGGCTGTTATGGGCACAACCTTAAAAAAAAACTGGTGTATGAACAAATATTTTGAAGTTAGATCATGACTTTTGTGTTGCTGTGTTAGTGAGTTATATAAAGGGACCTTGAAAGTTCATTTCCCTGCCTCCAGGCTAGGCAGGTGAGCGAGAAGGGAAATATAAGGGTGGATTTTATATATTTTCCTGCAAACTCGTATTAAAGTTTAATGACTTTCATATACATTTCTTTTGCACTTTGAACTTCTTATAGAAACCCAGTGTTGGTGTTTGGGAAGGTGTAGGGGTCTGACATTTTCCCCTTCATATATATATATATATATATATTACTCTGTTGAGTGTGTTTCTTTGGAAAAATAGCTAACTCACACAAAACTCACATAATACTAAGCAGAGGAAATGGAGACCTGGTGTCTAGTTGAAAGGTTCTCTGCTGCTTATCTAAAAGCTCTAGGTTCAAATCCTCCAGCTGCTGTGCCAAAGAAAGATGGGCAATTAACTCCTGTGCTATCTACTGTCCCTGGAAAACCACTGGGGGACCAGCTGTGAGTCAGTTCTAACTCCACAACTCATAACAGTAACAAGTACCGAAAAGAAGTTCATTGGTAAGGTACTGATTAAGTGATTTAATCTACACCATTTGCTGCAGTGTTTTTTTGACTGTTTCTTTTAAGGTTAACTTTGCATCATGCTACACTGTTCCATCTCTCTTCGGCCTCAGTTACTTCCTTTCAATTACCCCATTTCTTATCTCCATCATTCTAATTCTGAACATGTTATCCCACTTTTTGGATTTCATGTTGAATGAAAATTAAGAGTATATTGGACTTTTTTATTCACCTGTGCATGCACACCCCATTTATTACATCAATACCTCCACGGTAGTGTCCTCTCCTGCTTCATTCCTGTGATTCTCATTTCCATCCATACTTCTCTTCTACCCTTTCCTACCTTCTGAGCTTTATCCATGAACAACAAAGGTTGTCCTTTTGTCCTAACAAATGTTGATCTTGAATGATTAATCATTTTAAGGAGTGTGTATGTACTGATGTTATTACTTACCTAACCCATCAATCAACTGTTTGGAAGAAAGAATAGCTGTGGAGTGAGTTTAGGACTAAGTTTGAAGCATAATTAAGAACAATAGTTTCTATTATTCACCAATCTCAATTACATAAGCAAGGTTGGCCATATTAATCATATCATAATCATATTAATGATTTTGCCATATTTTTCTTCAATCCTGCCAGGCTTAGGAAGTGTAAAACGCACATACCTCCAATTGTGGGACTTCTTTAGAACCAGAATTAGATCCAAATAGCCTCTCTGTCATGAAAAGTGTTAGCCCACCCAAGACCTCGACAAGCACAGGGACTCTAGGCACGGATGGTATCTCTGCCTTTCAAGAGGTGGCTGTGAGCCAAGTACCCTGCCAATCATGGGCAACATATTGTCCATGCCCTAGACAGTAGACTGCCTTCAAGTGTGGAAACTACATGTAAGCAGTGTCTTTGCATCAGTAGCACAACTCACCGTGGACCAACCTACCAAAACACCCTTGAAAAAACATAATACCTCCACCAATAAATTATTAGTACATAAATACATGTAATACATAATGGGAGAACTAAAATTCTAGCTTTGATGGTTGATTTTCTAATATATATTCTAAAAATACAAAGCCCAACATGTAAAATAATGACAGTTGAAATGTTCTAGCTAAGTTGTGAGGAAGACCTAATTTTCCTCTTTTTTTGTAGCCATGTCTCTAAGAATGCATGTAGAAGCATGATTCTAAAACTAGCAATTGATTAGACAATGATTTGGGATGGATATAATAAAATGGCGTAAAATCAACAAAAGAAGTAATTGAGCATGTCTTTGTAGTCCAGGAAGCTCTGGTGTCTTAGTGGTAAGAAACTGTGCTGCCAGTCCAAAGACACTCAGATTGAATCTACCAGCTGCCCCATGAAAGAAAGATGGGCAATCACTTCCTGTAGAATTTACTACTCAGAACCTGGTCAGCTATGGTTCAGCTTTGACTCAATGGTATACAACAACAACAGCAACCCATAATACTGAAGTATATAATTAGAGAAATCTAATCAACTCTTTCACTATGGGAACTCTCATAGGTGAAGTTTTGGGCTATTAAATGAGAGGTCTACAACTCACCATCCCCCACTGTAGGAGAAAGATTGTTATGTTGTTGTTAGGTGCTGTCAATTATGACTCATAATGATCTTATGAACAAAAGATCTGAGCCCAATTCTGTCCTGAGCCATCCTCACTCTTCCTGACACACAAGAGACCGTTGCAGTAGTCACCATCTCAGTTTACCTGGCTGAGGGTCTTCCTCTCCTTTACCAGCGTTCCGCCCTTCCCAACATCATGTCCTTCGCCAAGGAACATGTTCAAAGTATGTGAGGCAGAGCCTCATCATTCTTGCCTCCAAAGAGCACTCTGCCTGCACCATCTTCAAGCCATATTGTTTTATTCTCTTCGGCGTCCATGGGATGTTCAGTGCTCTTCTCCAACACATTTCAAAGATGTCAATTCTTTCTATGTTCTCCTTATTCATTGTCAAGTTCTCGGATGCATAGTTAGTAATTGGAAAGAGTATGGCCTGAATCAGACACACCTTAGTCCTCAAACTGACATCACTACTCCTGCATAATTTAAAAAGGTCCCTAACTGTAGATTTTCCCAATGCAATTCATCTCTTTATTTCTTGATTACTGGTACCAAGGGTGTTAATTGTGGATCCAAGCAAGATGAAGCTGTTGACATTTTCAATCTCCTCTCCATCCATGATGACACTGTCTAGTGGTGCAGTGGTAAGAATCTGTTTTTCTTGATTTTGAGATGTAATCTATACTGAAGGCTGCATTCCTTGATCTTCTGTAACAAGTGCTTAAACTTCTCTTCAGTTCACCAAGCAAAATTTTGTCATCTTCATAACACAGGTTATTGTTGATTAACTGTATAAGTTGATTAACTATATCTGATCTCTTTACAGTGAGCTTGGGTGGGAAGCCTCTTGTGTAAGCAAACAAGATCTCCTGGGTGGGCCTTTGTATTTAAAAGTCCATTGAGCCCCAGGGCCTAGTATTGATTGTGTTTGGAAAGAACATTGTTCTAAGTGGTACAGCATTTGTTTGCCAATTTGCTCTACTGAAATGACACAGGGTTGCTGTGATACTGAAATCTTTGCCACTGGCATGTCAAATTCCAAAAGGGTTTCCCATCGTGGATGGGTTTGGGTGGAGCTTCCTGATTAAGAGAGAATGGGAAACAGGATGAGCCATCAATGTCCTAAATAAAAGGCTTTTGAAAACCCTAAGAACACTAAACAAAGAGGATAGTTGTAGTAGTGTAGTGGTAGAGCCCAGATTGGTAGTCAGTTGAAATGAGGAAAATCAATAACAAACATCAGTTAGCAATTGGTACATGGAATGTACATAGCGTGAATGCTGGAAAGCGGAAATTGTTAAAAATTAAATGGAATTCATGAATATTGGCATACTAGGCATTAGTGAGTTGTAATGGACCAGCTATGGCCACTTTGAATAAAATAATCATATGGTATACTATACAGGGAATGAAAAACTGAGCAAGAATGGTGTGTTCATAGTCAAAAAGTTAATTTCAAGTTCTATCTTGAAATACAGTGTTGTGAGTGATAGGATAATATCTGTACCCATACAAGCTAGAACCTTTAACTTGACTATTATTCAAATATATTCTCCTACATCTAGAGCCAAAGAGGAAGAAACTGAAAATTTTTACCAAATTTTGCAATCTGAAATTGACCCAGCATACAATCAGGATGTGTTAATGATAATTGATGACTGGAATGCAAACGTAGGAAACAGGGAAGAAGGAGCAGTAGTTGGAAAATAAGGGCTTGGTGACAGAAATGAGGCTGGATATAGAATGACTGAATTTTGTATTTACAATGATTTATTCATTGCAAATACTTTTGATAAAAGACACAAAAGAGGACTTTACACATGAATTTCACCTGATGGGCTGCATAGGAATCAGATTGACTCTATTTGTGGAAGAAATCACCGGAGAAACTCAGTATCAGCAGCCAAAATGTAGTCCAGGCACAGACTGTGGCATCAATTACTCAAATGCAAGTTCAAATTGAGGCAGATTAAAATGAAAATAAGTTCACAGTAACCAAGATACGACCTTGAATCAATTGCATCTGATATTCATGATCGTCTTAAGAATAGGTTTGAGGCATTGAATACCAACTATATAAGACAGGTGAATTGTGGGATAATATCAGGGATATCGTCCAAGAAGAAAGTGAAAGGTCATTACCAAAACAGAAAAGGGGAAAGATTATCAGGGAATCATATCCTATTTGATAAGCAGGCTAAGAAATCCAAAGAAGTGGTACCCAGAGTTTAAATAGACTCAGCAACTGGATTTGTATTGATACATATTATAGGGTTAATAGGAAAAGGTGGCTAAGTGGTAAAGAGTTGCAATGCTAACACAAAGGAAGACAGTTTGAATCTTTCTAGAGTAGAGAAGATATATAATCTCCTCCTGTATAATAAATTCCCTCTGAAAACCCACTAGAGGTTCAGTTATAAATTGGTTCTAACAGTACACATACAGGTCATGGTCTATGCTATCACTTGTTATGCATCAGAAAGTTGGACAATGACCAAGGAGGATAGAAGGAGAATTGATGCCTTTGAGCTGTAGTGCTGGAGAAGAGTATTGAGGGTACAATGTACTGCTAGGAAAACAAACAGGTTCACCCTGGAGAGGGTTAAACCGGGTGGATCCTTGGAGGCAAGGATTCTAAGGCTCTGTCTAACATACTTTGGACATGTTGTGAGGAGAGACTGACTTGTCCTTGGAAAAGGACATCATGCTTGGGAGGGTGATGGGACAGGGCAGGAGGGGAAGACGCTTTATGAGGTGGATTGATTCAGTGACTGGGGTAATCGGGGTGGGAATGTCAAAGACAGTGCAATTGGCACAGGACAGAGCAGAGTTTAGATCTGTTGTGCATAGGGCCGCTATGAGTCGCAAGTGACTCAACGGCACATAACAACAACAACAGTGCACAAAACATAAGATTAATGAAAATGGGTTTTGTGTTCATTTTTAAATTAGTAATATATTTGAAGAAGTTGTCCTATTCCTTGGCTCATTAGAAAATAGACAAGTGAATTTCACAAGCTGGCAAGAGTCCCTGAGGATCATAAGAACATGCTTCCAGACTTGGAACTCGATAAGAAAAAGAATCATTTCCCAATATAGGAATACAGCACTCTTGAGAGACCTGCTCAAGACTGAATGAATCACGTAGTTTCATTGAGGATATTCTTTATGTTTTTATATGTCTGTGGTTGTTGTTATGTGGCATTGAGTCACCTGTGACTAATAGTGACCCTTTGTAGAACAGCTCTGACACCTGCCCTATACTCAGCCAATCTCATTGTCTCTGATAGATTTAATTCCTAATTCCCTTTCTCCTGTCACTGAGTCAATCCATCTCATCTTGGATCTTCGTATCCTCCACTGGCCCTCCACCCTTCTAAGCATGATTTCCTCTCCAAGGAATAATCACTCCTGGCCAGGTGCCCTAAGTATGAGAGGTAGAGCCTCAAAATCTTTTCTTCTAAGGAGGAGCCTGGTTTCCCTTTCTCCAGGACAGACCTGTTTGTTCTCCTGGCAGTCCACAGTATGTTCAACGCTCTTCTCCTTCTGAATTCTTCTGAATCATCCGTAGTCATTGTTCAGCTCTCTGATGCATAGCAAGTTATTGCAAAGACCATGACCTGAATCAGGAAAAAAGATTGTCATGGTTTTCTATCATCCCGTAAAATTCTATTTTCTTCCTTGTTCCTTTCATTAAAGTGAAGTGGTTGCCTTTTTCTCTTGAGGCCACCATGAACACAATCAGAGTAGGAGCATTTGCTCTTATCTTGAGTGCCATACGTTCATTTCAGTTCTTGGCTTCAGGAATTCTTTCCAGTTCACACTCTTCAATGTTCTAGTCAAAGAGGGCATATTGCTTTCAGTATACACACAATTCATAAAGTTTAGAAGGAATAACAATTGACTCTGTTGTTTCTTAAAATGTTAAAATCAATTCTATCTGAAGGCAGTACACTATAAAATTTTGCTTCAGTGTGCTGGGGCATTATGATTTGCCTTAAAACTCCATATTGCTAGGAACAACTGTCTATTTTGTATTCAGCTGTTTATAGATTATATGAGGGAAAACAACAACAACATTAAAGGGATCCTGAATTTAAAAAAAAAGAACTGACAGCAGAGAGAAATGTTTTTCTCTTTCAATGTCTCATAAATACTCTGTAAGTGAAAGAGTTAAGTTTGTGTTTTGTTTTATCATTTTGGTTTGCTTTTGTGGGTTTTTTTTTTCCTCTAGGCCACTGGCAAGTGAGCCAGTCTAAATTAGTTTAAGCAATCAATTGGAATTCGTAATTCTATGCTATGTGAGATGAGAGATAGGAAAGACTGTTATAATAGAAAGGTATTCTTTGAAATCCAAACAGACAGGGGATGTTATTCACTATTCTATTGGCCAGGCTCTCCAATCCCTCCTAGGCTAAATTAATACCTTGAAAATTCTTATTCCTGAATACTACTTCAGTATTGAATGCTGAGAGGTAATGCTCAATCCTGACTCGTGAATCTAATCTTTCCTCTTGAAGGTCTGTAATGAAGGTCCACAAATGAGCTTTAATATTTGTTCATACACAATCTTTTCTTTTCCCCTTCCAAAGTGATGTCTAAAATGCTAACATTTAAATGAAGTAACAGCTTTTACATTTTTTTTAAAAAAAAATAATTTTATCGTTTTTAATATGGTGAGGTTGGAAACAGGAGTGGCATCCACTTCCTAAACAACAAGCCTCTGGAAACTCTATGAACTTTGAGAAACAAATTTAGTTATAGAAAGGCTTCAGGTCTTTTGTTCATAGGGTCATTATGCTTCAAACTCGCCTCAATGACAATGAACAACAACAACAACAACATGGTCCAGTTTAAGGAAAGTAATAACTATTCAGTGAAAGATCTGATTTAAATGGATTGTTTGTGTTGATTAGAAATTTCAACATTTACATGATTATTTAAAATGTCCAAAAAACTTTTTAATAAAAGCATGAGGATTTCAAGGAAAACTAGTGCAGGTGCATGTGTATGTGTAGACTGACAACAATTGTTGTTGTTGTTGTTGTTATCTAATGTCAAGTCTCTCTAAGGTTATACCCTTCAGTATGGAACTCTTTAAAAGAATTTCCACAACTCTTTAGTTCAGATGTGAATTTAAATTGTCTCCCCTGTCCCTTCCCACTAGTATTTCTATATTTAGTATGAATGATAATAAAGGTCACTCAATCTCAAGTGACAAGAATTCATATAAGTAGATGAGTATAATGGGTATATTCACCTGTAAAAACTTTTTGAGGAAACAGTCAGTTTTAAGTCAAGGACTGCAGTTTTCAATGTGGATGGAAGCTTAACATCAAGAAAAAAGATTCTCACTGCTTAGCCAATTGGCAGTACCATGATATATGGAGAAGAGACTGAGAT
Source organism: Elephantulus edwardii (assembly GCF_000299155.1). Classification (NCBI taxonomy): domain Eukaryota; kingdom Metazoa; phylum Chordata; class Mammalia; order Macroscelidea; family Macroscelididae; genus Elephantulus; species Elephantulus edwardii. Next base: position 7,983,639 of record NW_006399826.1, read on the forward strand.
TGTTAATAATTTCAGCTTCCTCAGGGCCACACTCTTGGACCTGCAGCCATGAAATCAAAAGATAAATTGGATTAGGAAAGTCTGCTGTAAAGGACAATTCCGGAGTGTTGAAGTATAAAGAAGTCTATCTAAAGACTAAGGTGCACTTGATCCAGGCCATAGTCTTCATAATTACTTACTATGCATCAGAGTGTTGGACAATAAATAAGAATGACAGGTGCTCAAGAAGAGAACTGAACATGAACTGTTAAGAGAAGAAAACGGGTCTGTTCTGGAGAGGGTAAAACCAGCTTGCTGTCTGGAGGCAAGGATTTTGAAGCTCCATCCCACATACTCTGGACAGAGTTCAGAGCTATTGTGCATAATGTTGCCATGAGTTGCAGGTGACTCAATGGCAGATAACAACAACAACAGTGGCCTATTGGATAAAATGGTGATCTGTCAATCCAAAGGCCTGCAGTTAGAATGCAACTGTTCCAATCCGACTGCTCTTCTGCAAAAAGATAGGCAACCCCTTTCATGTGATCTACAGCCTCAGATAACCCACTGGAGTGTCAAATGTGAGTCAGTTAGCAATATATCGAGCTGAGTGATGGTAAATATGGCAAGTGTGAATGTTCTCATTTTTAAAATAGTAATAGAGATGCTGTTAGTTACTCTTTTTTTAAATATAACTGAGTTGCTTCCACTCATTCCTATACTGTTGTTATGTTCCATCGAGTCACTTGCAACTCATACCAACCCAACACACAATAGCTCTGAATCATGGTCTATCTTGAACAATTTCATTGTCTCTGACACAAACACCCCAGTTATCCCAGTCACTGAATCAATCCATCTCATCTAAGTATGATAGCCCTCTCCAAGGGATGTGCCTCCTGGCAACATGCCCAAAGTATGTAAAATGGAATTTCATCCTTGCCTCCAAAGAACAGCCTGGTTTCACCCTCCCCAGGACAGACTGTTAGTTCTCTTGGTAGTCCACAGTATGTTCAGATCTCTACTCCAGCACTGCAACTCAAAGGCATCAGTTCTTCCTCCATCATCCCTACTCATTGTCCAGCTCTGATACATTAATTAAGAAGCAAGGAATTGAGAAGACCATGGCTTTAATTAAGTGCACCTTAGTCTCTAGACTGACATCATACTTTGGAGAGATCCCTGACAGCAGATTTCCCCAATGCAATTCATCTTTTGATTTCTTGACTCCTATACCAAAAGTGTTAATTGTGGAACCAAGAAAGCTGAAGTTGTTAGCAATCTTAAACTCTCGTCCATCTATCATGGTGCTGCTAATTTACCAAGTGGCAAAAATATTTCTTTTTCTTTTTCTTCATGTTGAACTTCTATACATATTGAGGGCTGCAGTCCTTGAACTTCTGCAGCAAGCACTTCAGTTCTTTCTCAATTTCAGCAAGCAAAAGTTGTATCATCTGCATAAAGCAAATATTCCTCCAATCCTGATGCCATATTCCTCTTTTATAAAGTCCAGGCTCCCAGATTTTCAGTTTTGACTATAGTTTGCACCATACAGTGTTTCCTTGCTCTGTTCTAACAACTACCTCCTGGTCCAAGTATAGATTCCACATGAGTACAATCAAGTGTTCTGGGATTCCCATTCTTCTCCGAGTTAGCCACAATTTATTGTGATCCACATAGTATAAACCTTTGTATAGTCACTGACACATAGATAGACATTCTTCTGATACTCCCTGCTTTCAGCCAAGAGCCGTCTAACATTAGCTACAATATTCCTAAGTATCAGGGCCTCTTTTCAACCCAGCCTGCACTTCTGGCAGTTTTCTGTTGATGTGCTTGTTCCAGTTATTTTTGGATAATCTTCACCAGAATCTTGCTTGCATGTGATATCAGTGATATTGTTCGATAATTTCCACACTCTGTTGAATCACCTTTCTTTGGAATGGGAACAGATATAGATCTCTTCTAGTCAGTTGGGCAGGTGGCAGTTCTCCAGATTTCTTTGCTCTACTTGGTAAGCACATCCAGGGCAGAATCTATTTGTTGAAATATATCAGTTGGTATCATGTCAATTCCTGGGGCCTTGCTTTTTGCCAATTCTTTCAGAGCATCTTGAATTTCTTCCCTCATTACCACCGGCTCTTTCTTGCTCATATGTTGTTTCATGAAATTCTTCTGTATCTGTCAACTCCTTTTGATACAATGACTGTATACCTTTTCCATCTTCTTTTAATACTTTCTGGATAATTTATTTTTTTTCTCAAAGCATCCTTAAGTGTTGCAACCCAAGGTTTGAAGTTGCTTCAGTTCCTTGAGCTTAAGAAACGCTGAGTGAGTCTACCCCTTTGATTTTCTGACTCCAGCTCTTTGCACATTTGTTCTAATGTTTACTTTGTCTTCCTGAACTGCCCTTTGAAATCTTCTGTTCAGCTCCTTACTATGTTGATTGCTTCCCTTTGCTTTGGCTTCTCAGTGCTCTAGTACAACATTCTAAATTATGAAAGCATACACCATGGATATGTTCTAGCTCCATACCTTTTCAACCTATATACGGAACAGAATACCCAGGATGCTGGGCTTTATGAGAAATGTGGCATCAGGGTTCGAGGAAGACACATCAACAATGTGAGTTATGCAGAGCACACAACCTTGATTGTTGAAACTGAGGAAGACGTGAAATGCTTGCTGCAAAAGATCAAGGACTGCAACCTTCAATATCAATTGAAGTTCAAGATCAAGAAAATAAAAATTCTCACCACTAAGCCGAATGGCAGCATCACTGTAGATGGTTAGGGGATTGAGATTGTTAACAACTTTAGTTTGCTTGGCTCCACAATCAGCATTGTTGGCACCAGCAGCCAGCAAATGAAAAGACCTATTGCATTGGCAAAGTCTGTTGTCAGAGACCTCTCCAAAGTACTGAAATGCAACAGTGTCAGTATGGAGACCAAGGTTTGCCTGATACAGGCCATGGTCTTTGCAATCACTTGCTATTCATCAGAGAGCTAGACAATGAGTAGGAAGATTAGAAAGAGAATTGATGCCTTTGAGCTGTGGTATAGGAAGAGTACTGAATATACTATGAGCTGCTAAGAGAACAAAGAGGTTCGTCCTGGAGAGAGTGAAGCCAGGCTCCTCAGACATAAGGATTCTGAATCTTCATCTGACATACTTTGACATGTTGCGAGGAGGTACCAATCCTTGGGGAGGGACGTCATGCCGGGGAGGGTCGAGGGACAGCGCAGAAGAGGAGGACCCTCGATAAGATGGATTGATTCAGTCATTGGGGTAAAGGTGGTAGGCATGTCGGAGACAGCGAGATTAGCACAGGATAGAGCAGGGTTTAGGGCTATTGTACACAGAGTCATTATGAGTCACAGGTGACTCAAAGGCTCATAATAACAACAACACACAGTTTGAAAAGATATAGAGATAGGATGCAGCCCTGGCATATACACTGTGTTTTATGTAACCATTCATATACATTATATTTTATATAATGAATTACTACCAACTTATGCCTATTATCATAACTTTTAATTTAGAACATTCTTATAGCTGACCTTCCATAAGATTTTCATAGGTAGCAAACTGCAATGCAGATTATCCATCTTTTTCTCTCAGAGATGCTGGTGGATTCAAACTATATGCCTTTGATTTGGCAGCACAGTTCTTTAACACTAAGTCATTCTTACTCCCTGATAATAGAGGAGGTACCTGTGAAAAGAAAGTGAATGTCAATATCAAACAACATTATTAATCTATTTCTTCTGTGTCCAAGCGTTTAATTTTACATGTCTCTGACAGTAATCCCTCATAGAGCCCAGCCTCCCGGATAATCTGTTCTGCATATAGGTTGAAAAGGTATGGAGATAGGACGCATCCCTGGCGTACGTATGCCCTTCCCAATTTTGAACCATGCAGTGTTCCCTTGCTCTGTTCTGACGACTGCCTCCTGGTCCAAGTATAAGTTTCGCATTAGAGCGATCAAGTGTTCTGGAATTCCCATTCTTCTCAGAGTCAGCCACAGTTTGTTATGATCTACACAGTCAAATGCCTTTGCATAGTCAAT
>NW_006399826.1:7991001-8000750 GCF_000299155.1 Elephantulus edwardii
TGTTCTAGGAAAGCTCAGCTGTTACTGATTCACTGCCCACTTCAAGAACACTCCCAACTGTAAATGTTTAATAAGTGATTGTTTAAAAATTACACAGTCCTTAATGTATATCATTCATCATGTGGTCTAAACTTATGAATACTTTCCCATAATTAATTTTATGTTTTTTAAACTCAAGATCAAATTCTATCACTGACCTTGATATGAACTCCAGCCATAATATACTTTCTCCATTCTTACAGAATCATGTTCGAATCTATTTCTGTGGAAAGCTATCAGACTTATTGAAAATCCTAACTAAATAATGTTTCTTATAATTACACACAAGGGATATATAATTTAATGCTTAAGTCTCAAAAACAGGGACTTACAGTTGCAACAAAAGATGCTAACAATCATGAAGATGACAGAGGACTGGGAAATATTTCATCCTATTACATACAAAGTTGCCCTGAGCTGGAGGGGATTGATGTGAAGGAAACCTGGTGCTGAAGTTCTTCATGTGCCTTGTTGCCATCCCAAGGTCTACTTTGTGATCTTCTCAGTTACTTTCCTAGGAAAAGGATGATCATCTTCCTCCTGAAAAAACTTACAGACTTGGAAATCTGAGAGAAGGTCCGTATGAGTCAGAATTGAATAGATGGTAACTTTTTGGGGTGTTTTTTGTTTTTGGTTTTTTCCTTTTTCCCCAGTGAATTTTAATGGTGGAGTGGAAGAATGTGTTCAGTCAATCACCTATGTCTTACAAATATTATTAAAGGAAGTCAGTGTTAACAATTTTTCATTCATCCTTCCAGTATTTATTTCCCCCTTGTTTTACTCATAGACTTTTGTCTTCAATGTCTGTCTTAACTTCCAATGAAATGTTCCTTCACCTCCAGTCTCACTAGGGTTTCCTTCATATCTTATTGACTACATTTTGTCCTTTAGATCCTTGGAATTGATGAATGGAATAGATCTTTAAAATTGAAATGGACTTGTTTTACTAAAAAGTTTACTTTCTCTCAAAAAGTATTTAAACTCCAGTATGGAATAGGGCATATCTTTACTTAGAGTTTTCTACTATTTCAGACGAAGTGATTTTTACATAGAAATAGAAATTTGGTATCTTAAAATATCTGTGAAATCCTTACATAGACAAATTGAATGTGCAAAACTCAGACAGAAAGCCTTCCCAGAGATTATGTCCAATTAAGCCCTTATCAGTTATATGCTTTTACTACAAACAATTGCTTAAAAGACATTAGACTACTTTTATCTGACAAACTGTTTTAAGTGCTTTTTTTTTATTGAGAAAAACATATTGGGGGTACAAGGAGGTGAGAGTAGGGGGCAGAAGGGTGAGGATGGGCAGGGATGCAGTTGCAGAGCTGCACAATTTGGTCGGTGGGGGGAGCAGGTGAAGGAAATGATGAGGATCTAGTGGGGACCAGATGCTACAGAGGAATGACAAGCATTTTCCAATGGTAATTAAACCAACTGTCTTATTGATTTGGGAACTGGATGCTGACTCTGGCTTCTTTATGCTGAACAGGGGCGTAGATGTAAAGGGGGTAAGGGAGGATGCTTTATCACCTTACTGGTGGTTAAAGCTGCTTGCCTTCTTGCTCTGTTAGAAGATATTTTCCTGTCATCTGCTCCCCTCTGGACTGCAAAGTGTTTTCCCAGGTGGGTCCAGTGGGGATGGCTGGTTGAACCCAGAGGCTCCATACTCCTTTGCTTCCTTAGCTGTCAGTTGTATTTCCTTTTGGCCACTGGCACTTGGTTCAGGGTCAATTCTGGTGTAAAACTCAGTGTTAAGGTTACCATAGGAAAGGGAGCAAACCTAGAGAGAACAAACTTGTGAGTTACAAACAGAAGGGCTTTGAGGGTGTTGCTTTCAGGTTTATTGGGGGAGAGGGTGGCAGAAGGTGGCCTAGATAACATTCTCTGGATACCCTAGACATTCTTTTTCTGTTTTTCCCCTTCCCCTCCCACGGTTCAGATGGCACAGTCTGGGGACTGAGGAGCTCACCCTGAGGGCTGTGACGGCTCACCCCAAGCTGAGGGCCAAGGACAGCCCACCCTGAGCCAGGGGCCGAGGGCAGCCCACCCCGGGCAGGGCAACACCCCCAAGAGCTGGCTGGTATACTCCCCTTCCAACTGCCCCTACCCTAGTCTGGTCCCCTTGCCTGACCGAGGGCTAGGTGGTCAGGGATAGTGTCTCCAATTCCAGCACTGCCACTTTTACCCCCCCATAAGTGGTCATACTATATTTTGAAGTAGGTGTCACTGCCCTCCCCCTTTATATACGGTAAAGGGAACCTGAGAATTGTGAACAGACTCCCCCCAGGTCTAACCATCTTTTGGCAGAAGCATTCAACAGAACAAGATATGTGGTGCATTCAGGATGTCAGTCCTCTTGTGCATGCTGCCACTGTCATCAGACTCACAGTGACTTTCAGCAACCAATTATAGAAGTAATCATCTTCTTTGGCCTATTCCTCCTTGGGAATCCTTGAATTCCTGTTGTTGAGCCTCAATCTTCACCGAGGGCCAGTCATCAACTATTTAACTGTTCAATTATCAAGAAGCCGAAGTCTGTAGAAGGCCATAGTGGCCCTGTTTTAAGTGGTTCGCTGCTCCCACAGCTCACCACGCTGTCTCTGCCTCTGCCACCATCTTGGATCTCTTGTTTTAAGTGCTTTTATACCTTCTACACTAAATGTTCAGTCACATACCCACATACAACATATGTGTGTATTCATCTCTTCATTCTATTGTCACTGAGTCAAAACAGACTCATAGATTGTCCTCCAGTGGATTTTCAGAGGTTATAAATCACACAGGAAGAGATTTCTCATCTGTTTCTCTTAAAGAAGCTGGTGAATTAAAAACATCAGAAAGTGCCACCTTTTTGACATAACACCACCAAAACTCTTTTGTGGGCATACAAAAGGATATAAAATGTAATATCTTATAAAAGTTTAAAAATCTTGAGAATACTATTTCAGTAGACTTTCTAACAGAAAGCATTGAACTATTTCAGTATAATTTGGATTATAGACATTGATTTTGTCAATTTCCTCTTTAGAGAACACATGGTTAGTTTCTGTTTTTAAGTTTATCATTCTGTTATTAGCTAAGTCATCTGAACTACATGAGAAAATGGTTGCTGTTGTTATGGGCTGTTGAGTTGACTATGACTCATAGCGATCCTATATACAACAGCTTCTTCTTCTTCTTCCTCCTCCTTCTACTCCTCCTCCTTTACCTCCTCCCCACCTCCTCCTCCTCTTCCCCCTTTTCTTTCTCCTCCTCCTTCTTCTCCTCCTCCTCTTTTTCCTCCTCCTCATTCTTCTTCTCCTCCTCCTTCTTCTCTTCCTCCTCCCCCTTCTTCTTCTTCATGCTAACTCAGATCTGTCAATTCTGTTTTAGTCTTAATTATTCATCATCTAACTTTCAGATAAATATGAAGCTACCTTTGAGTTACCCGAAGTCATGGTGCCTTCATGTTCAGTAGAATGAAGCACTGCTCTAGCCTGTATCTTCCACAGGACCACCTACCAGATTGTTGTGATGTATGTAATTCCACTAGCTCATTTCCTAAAGTACTTTAGAATCTCTGGTGACCTGTTCAACATCATAGCAACACTCAGCTGTCCACTGATAAATGCAGGAAGCTGTTCATTCATGATGAAACAGAGGAAGACCTGAAGCATTTGGTGCAGAAACTCGAGGACTATAGTCTTCATTATGGATTGAAGTTAAACATCACGGAGACTAAGATTCTCACCACTGTGCCATTTGGCAACATAATAATAGTTGAAGAGACTGAGATTGTTAACAATTTTAGTTTGCTTGATACCACAATAAATACTCTTGGCACGTGTTGTTTTGTTATGTGCCATCTAGTCACTTGCAACTCATAGCAACCCTATGTACAACAGCTCTGAACCCTGCTCTATCTTGAGGCAATCTCCGTATCTCTAACGCATCTATCCCTATTACCCCCAGTCACTGAGTAAATCCATCTCATCATCCAAGGTCTTCCTCTTTTGTGCTGTCCCTCCCCTTACAAGCATGATGTCCTTCTCCAAGGACTGGTCCCTCCTGGCAACATGCCCAAAGAATATCAGACAGTTTTAGAATCTTTGCCTCTAAGGAGCAGCTTGGTTCCACCCTCTCCAGGCCAAAACTGTTTGTTCTTCTAGCAGTCCATGATGTAGTCAATGATCTTCTCCATCACCACAAATCAAAGGCATCAATTCTTCTTCCATCATCTATATTAATTGTCCAGCTCTCCGATGTATATCAAGTAATTACGAAGACCACAGCCTGGATAAGGCACACCTTAGTCTCCAGACTGACATCATTGCTTTTCAGTATTCTGGAGATGTCCCTGATAGTTGCCCAGTGCAACTCATTTTTTTATTTCCTTGCTTCTGGTACCAAGAATGTCGATTGTGGAGCCAAGCTGAAGCTGTTAACAATCTCAATCTCTTCCCCACCTATTATGATGCTGCCAGTCAGCCCAGTAGTGAGAATCTTTGTTTCTTGTTGCTGGGCTTCAATTCATATCGAAGGCTATAGTCCTTGACCTTCTGCAGTAAATGACTCTGGCACTACCAGTCAGAAAATAAATAAAAACAAAAAAAACAAAACTTGCACTAGGAAAATCTGCTGTCAGGGATCATTCCAGATGCCAAAGAGCAATGATGTTAGTCTAGAGACTAAGGTGCACCTAATCCAGGCCAGGATCTTCACAAATGCATCAAAGAGCTGGACAATGGCTAAGGATGACAGATGAAGAATTGATGGGGCAGAGTATTAAACATACCATAGACTGTAAAGAAAATAAACAGATGTGTTCTGGAGAGATTGAAACTAAGTTACTCTTTGAAGGTAAGGATTTTGAGGCTCCATCTCACATACTTTGGGCATGTTGCCAGTAGGGACCATTCCTTGGAGAAGGTCATCATGCTTAGAGAGACATTATGGTGGAAAGACAGCATATGAGAGGAACATCCCATATGAGATAGTTTGACACAGTATGTGGCATAATGAGGGTAGGTGTGTCTGAGATAGAATGAGTGAGAATAATGCAGGGTATGGAGCTATGAGTCAAAATCAACTCAACAGCACAAAACAACAACGACATTTATTCATGAAAAATGAAAGACAATGGCCAGGATCAAACCTAGGTTTCCCAAATTTAATATGAGCATTAAATCCTGATAAGATAACATCCTATTTAGGATTCTATAGAAAGACAAACAGACATTTATCACTGTAATCCCTGAATCTCAAACACACACACGCGCGCACACACACACACACACACACACACACACACACACCCATGGTTAAAATTGCTGAGTAGTGAATAAAGGATCCAGAATCAAGAGTTCTAAGATTTTATTATAATGTTTATACTGACTAGTTTTGTGACTTTGGCCAGCAGTTCTCTCTAGGGTCCTTATGGGTAAAATAGGAAAGAGAGAACATCTACTTTCCTCGATAGCTAATCATGTGCACACAAATATGCAGTGTTTGGGTTGTTCTATTTGAAGAAGCTCTTCTCATTTCTGAAATAACCTCCCTTTGGTAATACAGAGTTTTTTCGCGAATATTCTATTGTAAACGCACCTTATTGCAAAATCCTTAGGATTTCTACTTATTTTCATATTGTTTCCTTCAAAACTAGAAAAATAACTTTTTTTTCCCCACTTTGACTCTCGGCATGACTACTGGTGACAGCCCACTGCAGAACCGCTTGAGTAAATAGAGAATAGGAGATTTCTTAAACAAGTGAATGATTTAAATCTGCATATGCAATGAGACCTGTTAGGCAAAACTTCTGCTCAGAAGACCCCCAGGCTCTTAGGAAGATATTTGATATGTAATTTCCTAAACTGCTTACTGTAGATTTTGCATCTTATTGTTTATTTTGCTTGAAATTGTATTGTCAGTAGGAAGGTTCCCAGAGAGAGTTTTGATTGAAATAAGCTTGGATGAGCATTAGGCTTTATGTTTTTGTACATGTAATAATATTAAATCTTCAAGTTATTGCTAGTTGGATATTCGCCAAGTCCAAATGCTTCCTTTTCTTCTTCCTTTTGTTTTGATATTTTGGCTTTTTATTTTTTCACTCCAGAGAGTAGACATTTTCTCCATTACTAAGCAAGAAAAGATGTAAAAGTAGAGAAATATATGCAATTAGTAAACAAAAGCATTACCTAACACATTTTTTGCTATTTCTGAGAGAAAGTATACCCTCCAAATTCTTTTGTTACACAGTCTCATTTCACTCTGCATTCTTTCATGCTTATGTCTATTGACTTTTGTAGCAAATTCCTTTCAATGTGGCCTTAGCCAGGTAAAAATATTATCTTGACTATCTTCCCTCAAGCTGATAGGTTAACAATATCAGTAGAATTGTGTTTGTCCCTCTGTAGTGAAGAGCCACACTCTTCTTACCCATGGTGGGTAGAAAAAGCATGTCCACATGAAATAATTTTCCAAATACAACTGTGGTTAAGTATCTTTGAGTTGAGTTGAATGGCAATCCTACAAACAATAGATTGGAACCCTGTCCTATCCTGCGCTGTCTTCATTGTTTATGTAATAATTGAGCCCCTTGCAGCAGTCACACTGTATCAATCTATCTGGTCAAGGGTTTTCCTCTCTTTCACTGACCCTACACACCTTTCCAAGCATGATGTTCCTTTCCAAGGAATGTGCTCCAAGCCACATGCCCAAGTATGTGAGATGTTTGTACTTTTACCTCCAAGAAGCACTTTGGTTGCACCTTTTCCAAAACTGATCTGTTTGTTCTTTTGGAAGCTCATTGGGTATTTAACACTCTTCTCCAACGGTACAGCTCAAAGGCATCAATTCTCGCCAAAGAAAAACAAGCACAGGATGAGAGGATCTTCTAGACACACACAGCCATTCCAAATACTTGGATTTTATATCTTACCTTTAAAACAATTTTTATATTCTCTTCATTCTATATCATGTCTCTGATTTCCCTCCTTTTCCTCTGTCTTCTTAGGATATTATTACTTTTCCTTCTCTGTTTCTCCCTGGGTCTCTTCTTTTTCTTCATTTAGGGATATTTTTAAATAATCAGAGCTTTGTTTTTCTAACCAGTTCCTTGATTGACAAGAACTGAATTTTAGAATGATTTATTTTAGACCTTATAATCCAATATATATGACATATGATATATATGTATGATATAATAAGATAATATGATAAAATGTAATGGCTTTGGAATGGACTGAAAACCTGACAATTATTGTGTAGGTTTCCAGCAAAAGACAAAAAATTCTGAAACAAAACAGGTGATCCTTTGCAAAGAATTGTGTTTGAAGCCTACCTCTATTCCTAGCTCTTTGACTTCTCTGTCCTGTAGAAATTGAACTATCTGTAAATTTCTATATTGTATGTTAATTTGTAATTCATAGCCAAGTGCTCTATGAGGGCATGATTATGCCTCTTACTCTTGACCCTAAAGGTTTTCTTGCAAATAAATAGTCTTTTATTCTGACCAGTTTGGAGGAGTATTTGCATAATAATGAAGCCAAATTTGGACCCTACTAAAAATCTATGCATATTTTATGAGTGACTAATAAACAATTAATTCATTAATGCTCAAACTGTGGAAAAACATAACATGCATTACATAAAAATAGGTGCCTTCAATGAAAGTGATTTGATCCCAAGGTATAAAATCTCAAGTAGTTAAATATATTTCAGAGGAAAAGGTTTATCTCTGTGCTCTTTTAGTCTTTGACAATAGAATGGCTTATTTGTGCCCTTTCTAGAAAGGAAGAAAAATAAAAACTATATTAATTTTGTGTGGACACTTAAGTCATATTACCTCTCTGAGGAGAGGGTCAGTTTACTCAGATGATTTTGAGTAATAATGAAAACACTTTACCACAAAACCTGCTTTTGCTTTGGAAGGATTGGGGAGTTTTAAAAATTAACTGAAGAAAAGTATATATTTAATTGGCTCTTGGAATGAAAATACTAATAAGCAGAATGAATTGTGGCTTAATTTGAATATTCTGTTGATTAGCTTTCAGTTTGGGTAATTCTTGATAAGGCTCTTCCCCATTACCCTGGTAATTGAACACTGGCTCCAGTAATGAAAGTAGGCTCAATTGTTCATCCAGCAACAAGCTAGGAGAGGATGAAGTACTAGAAATACTGATACACCTAAAAAGACACGTTTCTTGAACATTTGGGCAAGAGCTTTTTTTCTTAGGATTAGGAGTTAATGATAGTTTTGGTATGTTTTTCTTTACTCTGAGCTTTTAGGCAGCTCGTTTGAGTTATTCCACTCTTCTCATCTCCAGAACCCTCATTATTTGGAAGCAAAGATTTCCTGTTTCCCACTTTGGAAGGTGTTACTTGTATGCAATTTTGTTGATTTAATTGTAGTTCATTCTCCCTCATATATTGTTGTGTGACCTCATGCTGACTTTATTGTGGGCTGTGACTGTCAGGCCTAATCTCTGGAAAGATGTAAATTCATTAGATTTCATTACAAAGAGGAAGAAAACCACAAGTTAGGATTGAAGGAAGCTAGCATATGGGGAGGCAGCTTAACCTTCTGCTATTGCCTTCAGAGACAGAAAAACAAAAGCCCAGGGTAATATGGTATCCAAGCTTGTCACTCTGTACTCATCAGTGTAAAATTACAGCATGGAAAAGACTAATATTTAGCTAAGGCTATCCAAGTCTGTAGGACTTTGCATGGCTAATCATCCCCTAGGCTATTCCTCTCTGGTCTTTGAGTATACCAGTGGCATTATGGAAAAAGATAGACAGTCTTCTTCTCATGATTTATATGCTCAACAATCTAATGTAGAATCAGTTGGTTCCAACTCAATGGCTATTAAATTAAGTTTGAAAGGAAAAAAAAAGACATCAAGCTGGGAAAAGTAAATGGTGAAGAAAGAAGAAAATTCTCATTGAGATCAATTGACAGTGACTGAAATAAAGGCATGAGAATGACGTAGAAGGGTGCAGGATAGGACAAGGTTTTATCTATCATTCATCTCACTACTGAATCAATAGGCGCCATCATGACAGGTGGAGAAAAGATTGAAGTTGTCAATTATTTCAGCTTGTTGAATGCATAATCAATACCAATGCTGGCAGTCAAAAAGTAAAAAAAATATATTTCACTGTGGAAGTTTGCTGTCAGATACCTCTCTAAAGTACTGAAGAATAACAATATCAGCTTAAAGACTAAGGTGTGCCTGATTCAAGCTCTGATCTTTTCAGTCACCTGCTATGCCTTGGAGAGCTGGACAATGAGTAAGAATGAAAGAAGAATTGATGCTTTTAAGTTGTGGCATGGAGAGTACTGAGTATTGAGCATCATATGGACCATTAAAAGAACAAATACATGTGTTTTGGAGAAAGAGCAGCCAGAGTGGTCCTTAGAGGCAAGGATGGTGAGGCTTCATCTCACATAATTTGTGCATGTTGCTAGTTTTAAGTCTGGGCAAAGTGGGCCAATGAGAAGAATGAAGCATTGAGAACTCAAATGCTGATGGCCTTTTCTGCTGCTGATAAGAAGAGCAAACAGCCTTGCCTGTCTGGCTGAGCTAGCAGGTGGCTCATGAATCAGAGTGGAATGTCCCTCCCTAAAGATTCTGGGTTTTTTGTTTGTTTGTTTTTTAAATCAGTATGTTTTATTTATTAAAAATCATTTTGTTATTATAAAGGATAAAGGAAAGTAGTATTTT
>NW_006399826.1:8002136-8014346 GCF_000299155.1 Elephantulus edwardii
ACACCTGTCAACACAACATCATAACTCATTTCCCCACTATGTTTTTATCTTCCTACCTCTTACTTTTATCTTAATTTGCCACCTTATGACTACATATTAGTGAGTGGTTTTATCATCTCCTTTTCTCCTGCCCTTGATGCTGTGGAAACTTGAACTGGGGGTACTGTCCTAAAAAGACCATCGTCTAGAAGACTCTAAGTAGTACTTCTATTGTGATCTATGAAGTTTTGAACAACAAAAAAATCAACTTGACAACATTTAACAACAACAGAGGTATATAACTTGATTGACTCATATTTTTAAACCACATACAAGTTTATTTTTGCTTCAAATGCCATTTAGCAGGAATTGATCAGGTATTCTCTATTGTGGACACCATTTCCCAAAGTGAAGGCAATTTCTTACAATGTAAACACCTGTTTCAGATTTCTGATTCTTCTTCTATGGGTTGAAGCACAACAGTGATTGTGAGGATGATGCAGGAATTAGCAAGGCTTCGTTTTGTTGCAAATAAAACCGATATGCCTTGGAACCAAACAATATAATCACTTTTATCTGTTAAAACTCTTTCCCAAATGAATGTCAATGACGGAAAGTGTGAAACACAGTGTACACAAATTTTATGCGTTCCAATGTAAAATAAAAGTTTGAACAAAACAAAAAATCATCCCAGTTAACACAGACATTTTTCTCCTTTTCTCTTTTTACTAGTTACTCATTAACTTCATTATTCTTCTGCACATTATTACAATCATGATTACAACAATGGGCTAATCATAGCCTAGAATTTGTAAATGTTTTTAGTGATATACCTGTATTAAAGCAATGATGCCATAGAATTTGAAGTGGCAATTAAGAATAATTAAGATCCACTGCCAATAAAATTTAGACCCTTGAAAATACTCATAAGTCCCCTTCAAAATATCTGTGAAATCTCTCTCTACTTTCTCATCCTTCTATAATGAAAATAAGCTTCTCTCTGTGTTAGCTTAAAACATACGTAACCTGTAAATATGTTTACATTTTAGCTTTTTTATTTTATTGAATTACCAGTATTATAAAGGTATTAAATTTTGTGCTATTTTAAACATTATTTTATTATAAATAGGCAGCTGAAGAATTAATTAGCTATTGAAATACACTCTCAGAGATATCAATCACCATACTTACTATTGTCTTAATGGAAAAAAAATGAACTATTTTCAAACAATGGACTTATTGGTAAGTTTTCAGAAAATTAATGCATTGGTGGTTGCATTCTCCCTCACAGATAAAGTTAACTTGCTTGATATCCCTTTGTTCTGATTTGCTTTCTGAAATTTTTCCCTTCTTAAACATCAAATTATATATGTGTTATAGCTAAAATCAAATCCACTGCCATAGTGAAACCCAACTCACGTCATACGTCTGGCAAAGAGTAGAACTGCTCCATACAGTTTCCAAGGTTGTAAATCACTTCGAAAGTGAACTATCACATCCTTGTTCCATCCTTGTTTTGAATTGCAGAGCTTTTATTTAGCAGCCAAACATTTTAACTACTGCATTGTTGTTGTTGTTATTGTTATGTGCCGTTGAATCAATTATGACTCACAGAAACCCTATGCACAATCACTCTGAACCATGGGCTATCCTGAGCCAATCTCACTGTCTAAGACACACCTACCCTTATCACCCTAGTTATTATATCAATCCATTTCATCTGGAATCTTCCTCTCTTGTGCTGTCCCTCCACCCTTCCAAGTATATCCTTCTCCAAAGATGAGTCCCTTTCTGGCTACATGACCTAAGTATGTGAGACAGTCTTAAAATCCTTGCCTCCAAGGAGCAGCTTGGTTTCACCCTCTCTATGATAGACCTGTTAGTTCTCTTGGCCGTCCATGGTATATTTAGCACACTTCTCCAACACCATAACTTAAAGGCATCAATTCTTCTGTCATCCTTATTCATTGTCCAGCTCTCTGATGTCTAGCACGAAATTGAAAAGACTGTGGGTAGATCAGACACACCTTTGTCTCTACACTGAGATCCTTGATCTTCAGCACTCTGGAGAGATTTATGACAGCAGATTTACCTAATGCAATTCATCTTTGATTGTGTGGCTCATTCTATGTTGTAGAACTCAAACCTATTCCTATCAAGTTGATTCTGACTTTTCATGACCTTACCTTGATTTTTGAGGCTGTAAATCTTAACTAGAAGAGAATTTAGATCTATCCACTGAAGCCCCTGGTGGATCTGAACTCTCAAGATAGAGTGACCTTTCAGTAGCTGCACAGCATGCTATGGATAATTCCACAAAAACTACCGTATATATCACCATTGCCATGCAGTTGGTTCTGATACATACTTACCCTCCATCCAGTTGTGAAGCCTGTGAATCTTTATGAAATAGCTTATCCTTAGCCTATCAGCAGATAGATTGTTGTTGTTGTTACATATCATGGAATCAGCGCTCATTGCTGGCCCTCTAGCAGGTTTTCAGAGGCAATATATCACATAGGAAGAGATTGCCCATCCTTTTCCCACAAGGGACCTGGTAAATTTGAACCATGTGCCTTGGGAATTGCAATGTATTTTCTTCCTACTAGGTTACCAGAACTCCAAACAGATATGTTGTAGTAGGTTAATTTTTTTTTTTTTACTAATTGAGTGTCAAAAATATGGTAGAATACAATAATTACAAAAACAAAGTACTATAAAATTTAGAATTTTGGTAAAAAATTGAAATATTATATGGAATTATATTCATATTCAGGATAGAAATGCATGAAGATACAAGCTGTAACTCCATCTTTCATAATGAGTCTTCAAATATAGCGTAGTATTCTCTGGATGTATATGAATTTTGAAGTAGTATTAGATGGGGGATAACTTACTTGGGAATTGCATCCAAAAGCTAATAATTCGAAAAATCTCATATGAAGTCAAGCCTTCTCTTAGAAATTGCTTAGATACCCGATCACTAGGAACTAAGTCCTCAGACACTTATAAGAAAGAAATTAACTCTTACTTTTGGTCCTCGTCTCTAGGCTGGAAATAGTATTTCTTGTAGGTATTAGAGATCACAGCAAATGGGGTAAATCCAGATTATATATTCAGTGCCCCCATGTAAATAGTGTGAACATAGTGTATGTTAGTTATAAAATGATGCATTCCATTATATCTTCATGATCAATTGTATTTAGACTCTGAACTCATCTCACTGAATCTGTTTATAGTGATTGGATGTGGTTGACTTCATCTTTTCTCTTCCCTAGGTTCTTGGTCATTTGATCAAGCAGGTGGAGAGCTTTGTTTTCTCTCCACAGTTCCCTGCACAGACAGGTATAGAGTTGGCACAGAACCTACATGAAGTCATTATAAGATAGAGTCATGATTTTGCCAAAGTCCTAACAACACAAGTGGAGCCCTCTTCACTATGTTATTATTTGGTGCCATGAGTCAAATGCAACTCAAAGCTGATCCTCCAGCGGATTTTCAGAGTATAAACCACACAGGTGGACTATGTCCATTCGTCTCTCTCACTGACTGTTGTTGAGTATTGTCAAGTCTGAATCAACCCATAGCTGACCTTCTGGCAGGTTTTCAGAGACATTCAATCATACATGAGGAGATTGTCCAACTTCTGTGAAGCAGCTGGTGGATTCGAATCATGTGCCTTTGGACTGGCAGCACAGCTCCTTACAACTAGGCCACTACACTAGAGTTCGGAGAATGCATTTTTCTTCTTCCTAATGCCATTTCTTTATTTTCAGAAGGTGTGCATTTCTTTCTGCTCACCAGAAAATAAGGTGATACATCACTGAGAAAATCAATCTCAGAAATAATGTAGTGAAATAAAGTCAGGAGGAGAACCAAAACAAAAGCTGTACTTACCATTGCTTCCTGTCTCTCAACGGGGTCTGAAGAAGAGAAAAAAATATTTTGGTAAACACCATCCAAGTGAAGGGAAGCATCTAGAACAAAAGAAGTTTGAGTCCTACTTTTCATTTGGAATTAGAAGAGAAGAGTGACTAAAAAAATTGTACAGGTGGACTAACAGTATCACAATGGAAGAGCCACATCACCTGTCTGGCCTGAGATATTTTGTGTTACTTACTTGAACTGGTTTGTCAGAATGTAAGAGTAAGCTTAGATGAGTGAGGCAGAAAAGAACTGAGAGTTTTGGGTTTTTTTTGTTTGTTTGTTTGTTTTTTAGAACTGAGAGGTTAAAGCCTGTATCTTTTGTCAGACAGGTACCATTTGAGAAAAGGGATACAGATGAGTCAAACTCTCAGGTAGAAGAAATATTTGAACATCGGATTTGACAAAATATTTATCTCAAATATCTTTTTTTTTATTTGAATGAACATTTAGAGAGATTTTGGATTTTCATTCGTTCATATTGCACTGTTTTCTTTATCCCCCTCCCCCCAGTTCACTCCTCTGAAAAGCAAAAGATACACTTCTTCACCGCCCCGACCCCACCCCTGTCCCACACCCCACCCCCGTTCCAAATGCACTCCACTATGCAACCTTAATTCTAGATTCCTGTGATAATCACAATATGCTATCATATACCACTTTTAAACTGTTCTTTCCCTCATCTGTTACAGTTCAGTATACATATAGTCTACATTGGTTTACACTGACAGGTTATTCTCTCTCTCTCTCTCTCTTTCTCTCTCTCTCTGTGTGTGTGTGTGGTATGAGAGAAGAGTTTATCACTCTGAGAGCAAAAAATAGATGTTCCAGAGCAAGACAAGAAGAGTTGTATGCAATCTACTGTTTTTCAGGAGAAGTCCTTTGGTAGAGCAAAAGAATACTCATTTAATTGTTAACTCTACATTTATGGTTCATGGTTCAAACCTACTAATAGTTATCTCAGAAAAAAAGCCTTGTGATTTACTTTTGAAAGGTCACATAGGCTTGAACACTTTACATAGCTTAATGATGGTATCACCAAGCTTCTGAATCAAATGGATGATGTCAAGTATAAATATGATACATTTATTTCTTTGTATCTTTACAATACCAAGCAGATATACCTAGATCACTGTACACAATCATGTCAGAAGAGTAGAAACGAAGAGATGCAGAAAACTGACTGAAGAATCTGATATGTTTGCCACACTAAGGGGCCTGGGTTGCTCAGGTGTGGGAAAACATCTTTCCCTCTTATCTTTTCCTAAGCTAGTTTGGATAGGTTCACTATGAGTCATCTACAACTCGATGGCCCCTTACAATAATAACAGCGACAACATAGAGAGAGCTAAGTTGGCCCAGTGAACAGAAAGTTATGCTACCAATCCCAAGGTGGGTGATTTTAATCTGTGGCCCTCAGGTCTGGTTTAAACTGGTATTTGTCAGTCATTCTTCTCAGTGTTATAGCACTGGTCTGTACATTGCTGTACAGAGGGTAACTCATGGTTGCTGTGATGCTAAACATGGTGACACTGATGTGCCAAATGCATTAATGATTACCCATGTTAGACAGTGTTTGGTGGAGCTTCCCAATTAAAACAAGCTTGGAAGCAAGAGTGGCATCCTCTTCAGAAATGACTTGCCTCCAGAAACTCTGTGAACAGTGCTCAGGTCTTTTGTTCATAGGGTCGCTACGAGTCATCTACGACTCAACGGCACCTAACAACAGCTAGCTAGTTTGAATTATAGTTCTATCATTCACAACTTACCAAGGTTCCTGCCTTTATTAGATGCTATGTGGTCTATGAACATTCATAACAACTCCATTTACAGCAGAACAAAATACTTCCTGCTCCTTATTATCCATATAATAATTGCTGTATCTGAGCACATTATTGTATCATTTTATCTTATTGTTGATCTTTCTTTCCCTGCTGCCCCTGACTCTCTGCTTTCTCCTACAGTTATCAAGTTGGCCCTGTCCCACAGAGATCCTTAATTGATGTTTTGGAACCAAAAATCTTTATACAAAAGAGACTGTCCATCTTTCTCCCACAAAGCAACTAGTAGATTCAAACCTTTCAGTTAATAGCATAATACTTAGTTCACTGTGAGACCATGATTTATTTCCTGGACGAAGTACAGGTCAGAGTTCTCCACAGAAGTGAACACGGTGAGATTTTTATCTCAAGTATTTTAGGCATTTAATACAAGGAGTCAGTCCTAGAAAATGACATCATGAGTGGAAAAGTGTAGTCAGCGACAAAAAAGATTCTCAGTGACTCAGACTCGCACAGTGACTATAACAATAGACATGAGCACAGCAGATATTATGAACACAGTTCAGATTCTGATAGGTTTTTGTTCTGCTGTACATGAGTTGCTAGGTGTTTGAGCTCAAGGGAAGAAACCTAACAACAATGTTTCAAGCATGCCATCCTTCTCCAGGGTAGAATATCCAACAACAAAAGACGTCTTCACTTCTACTTCTAACACAGATTTGTATACATCTCCATGGTATATTCAGAATTCTTTGCCAACATCATAATCAAAGACATACATTTTTTGGTGTTCCTTGATTCAGTGACCACTTTTGCACACATACAATGTGATTAAAAATAGCATGGCTTGAGTCGGCCATACTATAGTTCTCAGGCTGATATTCTGGGTTTTTTTCTTTTTTTCTTTTTAAAAACACTTTAAAGATGGGATTTGCAGCAGATTTAACCAATATCATAGATTGTTTTACTTAAGTGTGCAATATCTCCTTGCATTTGAACCCTGCCACTTAGTCTCTGCTCAGATTATACATCAGGACAATTGTTGTGAAAGTCCTATTCTTCACAATGTTATACATAATTTGTTGTGACTCACAAAATTAAATTCCTTTCCATATCATGAAATCTGGGAATTATCTGTTCTTTATTTTCTTTGTTGCACTAGTTATTCTCCATGTATTGACACAGATGACAGAAATCAGGCTATCTTATCTTTTCCTCTCTTCCCTTGGTCAAGAAAATCTTGTATCAGGGACATTCAACTAATCTAAAAACCAGTTTTGTTTTCTTGAGAGCTGAGTGTTTTTCTAAATCACTGAAGTCTGAAGTGCAGGGGGGGAATGACACAGTTTAAATTATTTTTTTCTATTCTCACTGCAGTAAAACATAATTTGGCTGAAATAATGAGATTCAATTGCTCATAAGTAAACTGCAGCTTAAACAACGACAGTTGGGCAGTATTTGTTGTTGAGTCTCCTGGTTCAGCAGCACATTTTGTTATTGACTCATTTTTGACATATTTTCTACAGATTAAGTATTTGATAAAAGAGTCCAAGCAGTGGTAGAGGGAAAAACAACATTCTAGAACTGAATTCTTGGAGGTGTAAACTCTTCTACATCAAGTTCTGATTTTTTTTTCCAAGTACCTCTCAGGTCTTAATTTACAGAATTGACATTCCAGAAAATGATACCAACTGTCAGTTTTTTATTATAGTGAGCTTATTTTGCAATTATCTAGATTGAGTTTCACATACTTTGATCTGCCTTAATTTCAGTTAAGTATAAATAGTTTTCTTTCTTTCATAGATATAATTAAAATATTTTTAGAGGTCTGGAAGAGAACTTCCACATCATGCAGATTGAAAATAACCTTTAGAGCATCTCGTTTGGCAAGATTGTACACATATGACTTACAGATTTCACACAATTCCAAGTCTTCACACTATTTAAAAAATACAGCATAACATTTTTAATTCACAATTTTAAGTTGTTATTAGGTGCCATCGAGTTGACTGTAACTCATGGCAACTTTATAAACAACAGATCTGAACCCTGTCTTAACGTATGCCATCTTCATAAGATCTGACACCCTTGAGCCCATTGTGGCAGTCACTATGTAAAATTATCTTTTTGGAGGTATTTTTCTCTATTGCTGACTATCTTTCCAAACATAATGTCCCTTTCCAAGAAATAGCGTCTCCTGGAAAAATGTTCAAAGAGTGAGATTCGAAGCTTTACCATCTTTTCCTCCGAGAATCACTCTGACCACAACTTTTTCCAAGACATTTCTGTTTGTTCTTTTGGCAAGCCATTGGATATTCATATCTTCTCCAACACCACAACTCAAAAGCATCAATTATCCTGTCAACCTTATTCAGTGGTAAGAAGGGGAGAGTAAGTTTGAGTACACCTAATATTCTTTTATGAACCTATCTCAACATTCTTGAAAAGTATTGAAAACTTCACTTGGTTGCTTTTGTCTGGCATTATTAAAAGTCAGAATTGCAAGTCCTGCTGAATTGTATTTTTTCAGAAACATACAATATATTTGTACATATGGCTAGAAGTTCATTTTTAAATAGATATGTGAGACAGACAAACAAACATAACCCTAGAACTACAACCCGGGAGTCCCCTTTATCTCCCTGACAAGAAGAGTAGATTTTGTGTCAATTTATCTTGAAAATGTTTATGGGGTACCTTGGTGGTAGTGAGAGACAAAGGTGAAGAATTTGCTTTAGGAAATGGCTGCTCTACCAAGCAGAGAATTTTATGTGCTGACAAGGACGCAGTCAGGGGAGACTCATTCCTCTGGTAATCCACCTACTTCAGAACGCTCTCAACTGTAGCTATTACTTTCCCCTTTCAAATCCTTTCCTGGGGAAAATTGAGCTGATTTTTGTTCCACTCATTTTGAATGTAACTTCTTCCTGAGTGAGAACTAAATAGCACTGCCAAGTAACCGCAAATCTTTTGATAAAGACTTCGTCTCATATGCTTTGGGCATGTTGTTAGAAGGATCCAGACATTGGAAAGGACACCGTACTTCTTGGAAAGGTGGAGGGTCAGAAAAAATGAGGAAGACTCTTCATAAGTTGGATCGACACAGTGACTATGACAATGAACTTGAGTATATCCAAAATGGGGATGGTGCAGGGTGGGGAAGGCCCAGAACCATTGTTCATAGGGTCGTTAAGATTCAGTCGACTTGATGGCTCTTAACAACAACTGGAGTAGTACTCCATGCTTGGTAAAGAGAGTTGTGAAAATGAGGAAGACTTTCAATGAGATAGATTAACCTAGTGGCTGCAATAATGGGCCCAAACACAGGAAGAACAAGGAGGATGGTTCAGGACCACGCAGTGCTTGGTTCCATTCCACACAGAACCACCATGAGTCAGAATCAACATAATGGCACCTAGTATATATTTATTTTCCATTTCTTTACCATTTAATGTCTATGACCATCTCATCTTTTCCCTCTGAACACTCTTATAGCGTTTATTATGTCTCTCTGCCACACTGTCTAGTATTATTACTTAATACACTGTTGTTATTGTTATGTACCTTCAGATAGTTGCTTAAGACTCATATAGACCCTGTGTACATTAGTTCTGCACTCTGCTCTGTCCTGAGTCAATTTCATGATCTCTGATATAACTACCCCCATTACTCCAGTTACTGTGTTAATCCATCTCATCCAAAGCCTTCCTGTCCTGTGTTGTCCTCCAGCTTTCCAAGAATGATGTCCTTCTCCAAGGACTGGTCCCTCCTGGCCACATATTTAAATTATGTGAGACAGAGCTTCAAAATTGTTGCTTCCAACAAGCAACCTAGTTTCACCCTATTCAGGATAAACCTGTTTGTTCTCTTGACAGTCCATGGTATGTTCATTACTCTTCCCCAGCACCACAACTCAAAGGCATCAATTATTCTTCTGTAATGCCTAGTCATTGTCCAGCTCTCTGCTGCATAGCAAGTAATTGCAGAGACCATGTCCTGAATCAACTACATCTTATTTTCCATACTCAGATTGTTACTCTTTACCACTTTTGAGAGGTACCTGACAGCATCTTTGCTCAGAGCCATTAGTCTTTGATTTCTTGACTGCTTGTGCCAAGAGTGTTGGTTGTGAATCTGAGCAAGCTGAAATTGTTAACAACCTCAATCTTTTCTCCATCTACAGAGTCTTGCCAATTTACACAGTAGCGGTGAGAATCTTGTCTTCTTGATATTGAGCTTCAATCCATATTGAAAACTACAGTCTTTGAACTTCTGCAGCAAATGCTTCGGGTCCTCCTCAGTTTTGCCAAGCAAGGCTGTACCTACCATCTGCGTAACAAAATTGCTGATGAGTCTTCCTTCAATCCTAATGCCACATTCTTCCTCACAAAGACCAGCCTTCAGAATAATCTGTTCTCCATATAGATTGAAAAGGTATGGAGACAGGGCTCATCCTTGACATACTCCTTTCCTGATTTTGAACCATGCAGTGTTTCCTTGCTCTGTTCTGACAACTTCTTGCTGGTCCAAATATAGGCTGTACATGAGCACAATCAAGTGTTCTGGTATTCCCATTATTCTCAAGATTAGCCACAATTCTTGTGATCAACACAGATAAATGCCTTTCAGCTCCTAAACTTCCTGATGCCTTCACTTTGTTTTGGCTTCTGGGTGTTCTAGTTCAATATTCAGAATCTCAGACTTTTCTTCCTCCTCTCTTTGCAAAGATTTCTTTTTCTTTCTTCTTAGTACATTATTGAATGAAAAAGGACTCTTATATCTTGTCATACCCGTTTTATCAGATCAGAAATTGCACTTTTGAATCATTCTTTTTCTCCTGGGCAATTACACAATTATTTTCATGAGAGACTACTGCTCAGAACACTCTTTGAACTCTTCCTGTGAAATTTTCTCTAAATCCTAGAGCATATTTTTCAAAAGCTTAGCACTATATCTTCATCTCTTGAAGATAGATTAAATTTTCAAAAATAGCTAAAAGCCACCAAGAGACAAATATAGTAAGATGACTAATCAAGCTAGGTCATCTAATTTGTGGTTAAAAACATTATTTCTATATAAAGCAATAAGATTTATATTCTTGTGACACTCATAAATTTACATTGAGAAGAACCCAAAGGAGAGTTCTAAGACCAAGCTTTGTCACAACTAAATGTTTATGATGACTAGGCTCATCAGAAAGCATGCAGGTCACAAAATAGTAATGTGCTTGACTGCTATCTAAAGTTTGGAAGTTCAAACCTACTCCTCTTGGCTTCTGTAACAGAAAGACTTAGAAATCAACTCCTATAAAACCTATGGCCTAGAAATTCCCAAGGAATCACTCTTCTTTGCCACATAGAGTCTCTATAAATCATAATTAACTCACTGGTACACAGCAATAACAGATATTTACTGAGTACACAGAAATTGGAAATTAAAACTCTAACTATATAGGAGGGGGTGGGGTAGAAAGAAAGTTCTGGAAGTAGAATTTAACTTGCCCAAGGTCATTAGATTAGTGAAACTATTTCTATCCCATGTTTTAAATTTTCTAAGGACAAAAACTCAGCATGTGGAGACCTATAATTGCAGGTATATTTATTATTATTCTTTTTCTCATATTAAGTTGAAATTACTGTATGATTTTGGTACTACTTCCCACTTGTGACCACATTTGACCAGCAGATAAATTCCGAATAAATCTAATTTCTACTCTATATATTTGAAAAAGAAAAAAAAATATATCCCCAAGTCCCCTTTTCTAAAAGCTACTAAAGACCCATTATCCTCAAACATTTCTAGTATAAAAGTGATTTCAAATCCCCCTTCTCAAATGAGTGGCTTTTATGACTTGAAATTGTTAGGAGAAGGATACACTAAAATCGATATGGTTCTCCTCAGGGCAAAACACTGCTTCTCTGTTTGTCTCTTAAAACTTGGTTTCCTAAAACATGTGCTCTAGGAGAAGTTTGGCTAGCCAGAATGGAACTAGCATAGACCTCTCTTAAATTGGAAATGCTGTTACTGTTAACAAAAAACATTCCAGTGTGGCTTAAAGTACTAGACACTCTTTGAGATTTTTGCCTTGTGCTGCAGAGTTTTCTGTTTGCTAAGACTGAAAGCTGATATCTGTTGCATAAGACTTTTTTGTTTGTTTTTCTGGGTTCCTATTTCTGTCTTCCAAAAATTTTCCATATAACTTTGAAAATACTTCATACTTAAAAAATATTTCATATAAAATTTATTTTTTCCCTTCAGTTGTATAAGGAAATCACCCATTACTACCTATTTTTTCTAAATGCTAGACTATAAGAAAGGAGCATAAATAGTGATTTACTGGAAGAAAGGGTATAAATAGTTTGGAATTAGCTGCTTACATGAAATTTGGTGGTTTAATCCAACAAGTAACTCTTCAGAAATATATCTTGGTAATTGTGTTTCAATGAAATCACAACCAAGATCATATAATACAGTATTTTTTTTCTATATTTTATTAATTTTCATAAACATTTACAGAGATTTTGGG
>NW_006399826.1:8014446-8020423 GCF_000299155.1 Elephantulus edwardii
AGTAAAAGAAACAGTCCCTCCCTGGTACACAATCCCCGCTGCACCCCTCCTCCCCGGTAAGTTCATGGTGTGACTTCCCATTCTGCAGCTCCAGGATGAGGAACTCTCCTGGTAGCTCCCCCTCCCCACTTAATAAAGCTACATTAAACTTTCTCTTGCTCTCTCTGATTTCTTCCTTAAGTCTGCTAATGTAATAGCTAGGAGAGGCTGTTCCTTGGAAAGAGACATCATGCTTGGAAAAGTAGATGCTCAGTTAAAAAAGAAATATCTTCAATGAGATGGCTTAAGACAATGGCTGTGACAATGAGATCAAGAGGTGATAAGGATGACACAGCATCAGACAGAGTTCAGATCTGCTGTTTATAGGATTGCTGTGAGTAGTACATGACTTCATGGCACTTAACAACTACAAGAGCATCAGCATAAAGATGAAAACACTTGCCATTTTACTACTGGTTGTCTCTTCTATTTCCTGCCTTTCAGGTTTCCAGTCACAGCATCTACACCACTCTAACTCATACTGCCTCACCTTCTGTTATTCTAAATGCACACCATTAGAAGTTTTCATTGTAGCCCTTTACTCCATGACATCTAAACCATTTCTGGAAAGCATCAGAAATGTGTAAAGTGATCATTTAAGTCCACAACACAGAATGAACCTTCAGTCGAACTACCAGTTAGGCTAATTGATTTTAAAATGGAGTTGTTGTTGCATGTTGTTGAGTACCATTGAGTTGGAACTGACCCATCGCTGACCTTCCAGCGGGTTTTCAGAGGTAGTTAATCAGACGGGAGGAACAGCTGGTAGATTCGAACCACATGCCGTCACAATTGCAGCACAGCTCCTTACCACAAGCCACCAGAGTTCCTTTGATAACTAATATAGTCAAAGTGGGAGTAATAAGAAAGAGTCAGAGTGTACCCTTAGGCTTCCTGTCTCCATGACGCTTCTCTGGATTCGGCTTTCTCTTGCTCCAATCTTCTACTGTTAGCCTTCTTATTCTTTTCTGATTCAAAACATTTGAATTAAATCACTCATACATTTGAATAAAATCAGTGGCCTGACCACCAATTCTTTCTTTCCCTGGTTGTGTCTTTGTTAATCTAACTCTGCTCCACAATACACAACAACATCAATGCCTTAGTTTGTGGTCCAAAATCTAGTATAACTAATTATTGATCCTGGTATAGGTGTGCTTTATAAAGGAACAGCCTTAGGGGGAGGGCATGGGAGACTGGGCTATCAGGCAATGACACCCAGAAAATGTAAGTTAATCAATAAGTTGTCAGATGTCATTGATCTACAGATGACGAGCAGGTGTGGGGTTTGTGCTAGGCCTGAATAAAAGACTTGGAATATGGAGACCCCTGCTCCATCCTCCAGAAGCATGTGAAGAGATGATTCTCAGCTATGTGATCTTTAAACATTAAGAAAACACCTGTCAACACAGACACCTGTCAACACAACATCATAACTCATTTCCCCACTATGTTTTTATCTTCCTACCTCTTACTTTTATCTTAATTTGCCACCTTATGACTACATATTAGTGAGTGGTTTTATCATCTCCTTTTCTCCTGCCCTTGATGCTGTGGAAACTTGAACTGGGGGTACTGTCCTAAAAAGACCATCGTCTAGAAGACTCTAAGTAGTACTTCTATTGTGATCTATGAAGTTTTGAACAACAAAAAAATCAACTTGACAACATTTAACAACAACAGAGGTATATAACTTGATTGACTCATATTTTTAAACCACATACAAGTTTATTTTTGCTTCAAATGCCATTTAGCAGGAATTGATCAGGTATTCTCTATTGTGGACACCATTTCCCAAAGTGAAGGCAATTTCTTACAATGTAAACACCTGTTTCAGATTTCTGATTCTTCTTCTATGGGTTGAAGCACAACAGTGATTGTGAGGATGATGCAGGAATTAGCAAGGCTTCGTTTTGTTGCAAATAAAACCGATATGCCTTGGAACCAAACAATATAATCACTTTTATCTGTTAAAACTCTTTCCCAAATGAATGTCAATGACGGAAAGTGTGAAACACAGTGTACACAAATTTTATGCGTTCCAATGTAAAATAAAAGTTTGAACAAAACAAAAAATCATCCCAGTTAACACAGACATTTTTCTCCTTTTCTCTTTTTACTAGTTACTCATTAACTTCATTATTCTTCTGCACATTATTACAATCATGATTACAACAATGGGCTAATCATAGCCTAGAATTTGTAAATGTTTTTAGTGATATACCTGTATTAAAGCAATGATGCCATAGAATTTGAAGTGGCAATTAAGAATAATTAAGATCCACTGCCAATAAAATTTAGACCCTTGAAAATACTCATAAGTCCCCTTCAAAATATCTGTGAAATCTCTCTCTACTTTCTCATCCTTCTATAATGAAAATAAGCTTCTCTCTGTGTTAGCTTAAAACATACGTAACCTGTAAATATGTTTACATTTTAGCTTTTTTATTTTATTGAATTACCAGTATTATAAAGGTATTAAATTTTGTGCTATTTTAAACATTATTTTATTATAAATAGGCAGCTGAAGAATTAATTAGCTATTGAAATACACTCTCAGAGATATCAATCACCATACTTACTATTGTCTTAATGGAAAAAAAATGAACTATTTTCAAACAATGGACTTATTGGTAAGTTTTCAGAAAATTAATGCATTGGTGGTTGCATTCTCCCTCACAGATAAAGTTAACTTGCTTGATATCCCTTTGTTCTGATTTGCTTTCTGAAATTTTTCCCTTCTTAAACATCAAATTATATATGTGTTATAGCTAAAATCAAATCCACTGCCATAGTGAAACCCAACTCACGTCATACGTCTGGCAAAGAGTAGAACTGCTCCATACAGTTTCCAAGGTTGTAAATCACTTCGAAAGTGAACTATCACATCCTTGTTCCATCCTTGTTTTGAATTGCAGAGCTTTTATTTAGCAGCCAAACATTTTAACTACTGCATTGTTGTTGTTGTTATTGTTATGTGCCGTTGAATCAATTATGACTCACAGAAACCCTATGCACAATCACTCTGAACCATGGGCTATCCTGAGCCAATCTCACTGTCTAAGACACACCTACCCTTATCACCCTAGTTATTATATCAATCCATTTCATCTGGAATCTTCCTCTCTTGTGCTGTCCCTCCACCCTTCCAAGTATATCCTTCTCCAAAGATGAGTCCCTTTCTGGCTACATGACCTAAGTATGTGAGACAGTCTTAAAATCCTTGCCTCCAAGGAGCAGCTTGGTTTCACCCTCTCTATGATAGACCTGTTAGTTCTCTTGGCCGTCCATGGTATATTTAGCACACTTCTCCAACACCATAACTTAAAGGCATCAATTCTTCTGTCATCCTTATTCATTGTCCAGCTCTCTGATGTCTAGCACGAAATTGAAAAGACTGTGGGTAGATCAGACACACCTTTGTCTCTACACTGAGATCCTTGATCTTCAGCACTCTGGAGAGATTTATGACAGCAGATTTACCTAATGCAATTCATCTTTGATTGTGTGGCTCATTCTATGTTGTAGAACTCAAACCTATTCCTATCAAGTTGATTCTGACTTTTCATGACCTTACCTTGATTTTTGAGGCTGTAAATCTTAACTAGAAGAGAATTTAGATCTATCCACTGAAGCCCCTGGTGGATCTGAACTCTCAAGATAGA
Source organism: Elephantulus edwardii (assembly GCF_000299155.1). NCBI lineage: Eukaryota > Metazoa > Chordata > Mammalia > Macroscelidea > Macroscelididae > Elephantulus > Elephantulus edwardii. Next base: position 8,018,151 of record NW_006399826.1, read on the forward strand.
GTGACCTTTCAGTAGCTGCACAGCATGCTATGGATAATTCCACAAAAACTACCGTATATATCACCATTGCCATGCAGTTGGTTCTGATACATACTTACCCTCCATCCAGTTGTGAAGCCTGTGAATCTTTATGAAATAGCTTATCCTTAGCCTATCAGCAGATAGATTGTTGTTGTTGTTACATATCATGGAATCAGCGCTCATTGCTGGCCCTCTAGCAGGTTTTCAGAGGCAATATATCACATAGGAAGAGATTGCCCATCCTTTTCCCACAAGGGACCTGGTAAATTTGAACCATGTGCCTTGGGAATTGCAATGTATTTTCTTCCTACTAGGTTACCAGAACTCCAAACAGATATGTTGTAGTAGGTTAATTTTTTTTTTTTTACTAATTGAGTGTCAAAAATATGGTAGAATACAATAATTACAAAAACAAAGTACTATAAAATTTAGAATTTTGGTAAAAAATTGAAATATTATATGGAATTATATTCATATTCAGGATAGAAATGCATGAAGATACAAGCTGTAACTCCATCTTTCATAATGAGTCTTCAAATATAGCGTAGTATTCTCTGGATGTATATGAATTTTGAAGTAGTATTAGATGGGGGATAACTTACTTGGGAATTGCATCCAAAAGCTAATAATTCGAAAAATCTCATATGAAGTCAAGCCTTCTCTTAGAAATTGCTTAGATACCCGATCACTAGGAACTAAGTCCTCAGACACTTATAAGAAAGAAATTAACTCTTACTTTTGGTCCTCGTCTCTAGGCTGGAAATAGTATTTCTTGTAGGTATTAGAGATCACAGCAAATGGGGTAAATCCAGATTATATATTCAGTGCCCCCATGTAAATAGTGTGAACATAGTGTATGTTAGTTATAAAATGATGCATTCCATTATATCTTCATGATCAATTGTATTTAGACTCTGAACTCATCTCACTGAATCTGTTTATAGTGATTGGATGTGGTTGACTTCATCTTTTCTCTTCCCTAGGTTCTTGGTCATTTGATCAAGCAGGTGGAGAGCTTTGTTTTCTCTCCACAGTTCCCTGCACAGACAGGTATAGAGTTGGCACAGAACCTACATGAAGTCATTATAAGATAGAGTCATGATTTTGCCAAAGTCCTAACAACACAAGTGGAGCCCTCTTCACTATGTTATTATTTGGTGCCATGAGTCAAATGCAACTCAAAGCTGATCCTCCAGCGGATTTTCAGAGTATAAACCACACAGGTGGACTATGTCCATTCGTCTCTCTCACTGACTGTTGTTGAGTATTGTCAAGTCTGAATCAACCCATAGCTGACCTTCTGGCAGGTTTTCAGAGACATTCAATCATACATGAGGAGATTGTCCAACTTCTGTGAAGCAGCTGGTGGATTCGAATCATGTGCCTTTGGACTGGCAGCACAGCTCCTTACAACTAGGCCACTACACTAGAGTTCGGAGAATGCATTTTTCTTCTTCCTAATGCCATTTCTTTATTTTCAGAAGGTGTGCATTTCTTTCTGCTCACCAGAAAATAAGGTGATACATCACTGAGAAAATCAATCTCAGAAATAATGTAGTGAAATAAAGTCAGGAGGAGAACCAAAACAAAAGCTGTACTTACCATTGCTTCCTGTCTCTCAACGGGGTCTGAAGAAGAGAAAAAAATATTTTGGTAAACACCATCCAAGTGAAGGGAAGCATCTAGAACAAAAGAAGTTTGAGTCCTACTTTTCATTTGGAATTAGAAGAGAAGAGTGACTAAAAAAATTGTACAGGTGGACTAACAGTATCACAATGGAAGAGCCACATCACCTGTCTGGCCTGAGATATTTTGTGTTACTTACTTGAACTGGTTTGTCAGAATGTAAGAGTAAGCTTAGATGAGTGAGGCAGAAAAGAACTGAGAGTTTTGGGTTTTTTTTGTTTGTTTGTTTGTTTTTTAGAACTGAGAGGTTAAAGCCTGTATCTTTTGTCAGACAGGTACCATTTGAGAAAAGGGATACAGATGAGTCAAACTCTCAGGTAGAAGAAATATTTGAACATCGGATTTGACAAAATATTTATCTCAAATATCTTTTTTTTTATTTGAATGAACATTTAGAGAGATTTTGGATTTTCATTCGTTCATATTGCACTGTTTTCTTTATCCCCCTCCCCCCAGTTCACTCCTCTGAAAAGCAAAAGATACACTTCTTTGTTGGTACACAATCCCGACCCCCCCCCCCCCCACCCCCGCCCCAAATGCACTCCACTATGCAACCTTAATTCTAG
>NW_006399826.1:8020523-8032578 GCF_000299155.1 Elephantulus edwardii
CGATAACTCTGTGACCTGTGTTGGCCCAATCAGATTGAAGGGCAGTTTCCATGATGTGGTTGAGTTAAATCTTTTTGTTTTGTTTTGTGTAGAATTTAAACAAAAAAACCATCTCCAATTTCATATGGAATGGAAAAAAGCCCCGAATAATACAGTACTTTTACATGCACTTGACATTGCAATGAGGAACAACATGAGGTCTTCTAAAAACAACGCACAGGATTCTGGTGGCCCAGTGGTAAGGAGTTGTGCTGCCAACCCAAAGGCATGTTGTTCAAATTTGTCAGCAGCTCAGCAGGAGAAAGATAGGCAATTTCCTCCAGTGCAATTTCATGCACTGAAAACTCACTTGATAGTCAATTGTGAGTAGGTTTTTACTTCAAGGTACATTACAACAACAACAGCACTCTCCTTGAGACTTCTAGAAATATTCCAAAGTAGAATTTTGTCATTTAACAAACATATGAAGTACCCTTGTGTATCCATGGTATGTCTTGACTCCTCCATTATTATTTATTCCCTCAAACTATGTAGGTTTTTCTTATTATGTGAGAAATTCAAAGTGTTATTATTAAAGCCAGAGAATCTCTCAAAAAATTTTGTTTGTTTGACAGATATAAACTAATCTGAGTAGACAGATTTATAATACAAGATAGGAGTATACCTTGTTTTTGACATCAGATTCAGTATGGTAATTTCTCAATTCTTTTTCAATAAAAACTTTGGTACAAATGACTGAGCCCGGGGAAAAAGCCATGCAACTATGGCAAGACTGATGCAACCTATATTAACAATGTATGCTATTTATCTAAAAAATAAAATAAAAAAAAACCAAAACACCAATACCCTACAACCTTTGAGTCCATTCCCATTCATGGTGACCCTCTGCTGTGTCTCTGAGGATGTAAATCTTTACAGGAAGATGCTACCCAGCTGATGTATTTAAGCCACACATCATTGTGTAACAACCCAAATAAATTATGTACTATTCCATCTGGGTTCCTTACAAAACTAAAGGCAGCCAGTTACTGCAACAAAGAGGCTACTAATGAAAGAACAATAACATGAACAATGAACTTCTACAATTAAACAAAATTGAAAACATTCAGAGCCTATGGTTGAAAGACATAAACATGTCTTTAGATTTAATACCTGAAAAATGTTGAAATAGCAAATCATATATTACACATATATGTGCTACATCAATATACAAATACATATAATTTCTAAAAAGAACATTAGAATTTTAGGAAATTGATTTCTATTTTTAAGTGCAAATGAATTATAGATTTTTTTTATGTGTTAGTGCCATTGAGTAAGCTCTGACCCATAACAACCCCAGGTACAATGGAACAAAATGTCACTCTATCCTGCATAACTTTCAGGATCATTGGTGTGCTCAAGTCTACTCTTCTATCTACAGTGCATTCTGAGTGTCTTTCAATGCAAAAGACCCATCTGCTACCTTGACATAAAAATTGCTGCGATTTAATGTTTTCATTGCCTTATTTTTTCTTATTTTGCAATAGATAAGCAAGTATTTTCTTCCCAGTCCCTTAAGTAAAGAAAACTCAAACTCAAATTCATTGCTATCAAGTTTGAACCAACTCATAGCTGACCTTCTAGGGAGTTTTTGAAGGCTTTAAAGCAAGGGAAGAGATTGCTCATCTTTCCCACCTGGAGCTGCTGATGGATTTGAACATCCTGAGAGTCTGATGTCTGGATTTAGTATAAATCCCTACAGACTACACCATCAGAACTCCCCACAAGTACAGAAGTGCTGCTAAAATCTGTGCATCATGGGTTATTCTGTCACTATTTGAAAGGAAATGCCAGTGACATCACATCACAGCAACTCACAAACCACCACAGTACAATAAGCTGACAGGCAGATAGATGACAGTAATTTGTGAACCACTGCATAACGTGGATGAATGTAAAGAAAACGATACTGACTAAATTAGTCACACAGCACCTTTATGATATAAGGGCACTATTACAAAAAGTTCAGGACAAGTTTATACACAGAATCATTCTTGGATTTTACTGAAGATAGAAAAAGAGGTAGTGGGGAGAGAAAATTAACAAAAAGATAAGTTGAATGAAGGGAAACGATAAGAAAGGGTCAATAAGGGGTCAATTAGATGTTGTAAATAATTAGAGTAATCAATTGGAACTGTTGTTGTTATTAAGTGCCATCAAGTCGTAGGTGACTCATAACGACCCTATGAACGAAAGACCTGGACACCTATATAACTTTCATCCTTTCTCCACGTTCATAGGGTCTCCAGAGGCAAGCTATTTCGGAAGTGGATACCACTCCTGCTTCCAAGCTTGTTTTAATCAGGAAGCTTCACCAAACACTGTCCACCATGGGTAGCCATTCTTGCATTTGACACATCAGTGTCACAGTATTCAGCTTCACAATAACCACAAGTTACCTCAGTACAGCAAATGGACAGAACAGGGCTATACAACTAAGAAGAATGTTTGACCAAAAACAATTAAAACCAGGCCTGAGGGCCAAGGATTAGAGTATTTTGGCTTGGTAGCATCACTTTCTGTCCAAATCACTAAGCCAACTGATCTCTCTCTATGCTGTTGTTGTTGTTGTTAAGTGCTGTCGAGTCATAGGCAACTCATAGTGACACTATGAATCAAAATCCTCAACACTTGTATAAATTTAATCCTTTCTCCAGATTCATAGTGTTTCCAGAGGCAAGCTATTTCAAAAGTGGATGCCACTCCTGCTTCCAAGCGTGTTGTAATCGGGGAACTCCACCAAACACTGTCCACCACGGGTAACCATTCTAGCATTTGACACATCAGTGTCACAGTGTTCGGCTTCACAGCAACCACGAGTTGCCTCTGTACAGCAAGTGGAATTAACATGATAAATTATATGTATATAATAGTGGATATATGACATCATAAATTTGTCAAAATCTGTAAAATTGAACAATTAAATGACTCCCGATGTAAACTATTGTTATGCCAAATAGATATGTTTTAGAGAAAGTGCAGCCAGAGTTCTCCATGGAGGCAGAGATGATAAAGCTTTCTTTCAAATACTTTGGGCATGTTGCTAGAAAAGACTATTCCTTGGAAAGGGGTATCATGCCTGGAAAGACGGCAGGCTGGTGAGGGAGAAGGGCTCAAAAGGCTCAAGTGTGTTTGAAATTGTGAAGGCGACACAGGATAGGATAAGACAGGGCTCACATTTGTTATTCATAGGGTCACTATGGGTTATATTGGGCTTAATAACATTCAACAACAACAATAATGTAAACTGTGGATTTTGACTCATAACAATGTATTGATTCATTAGTTGAAACATCAATAATACATGAAATTAACAATAGAAGAAACTATGAAGGGGAAAAGTATATTTGGGATCTCTGAGTTCTACACAATTTGTCTCTAAACATAAATTTTCTAAAAAGAATGATAGTCAATGTATCAATATTATATCCTTTCTTCATACTTGTTCAGTTTGTATGATGAGCAAGTCATTCAAGATGCAAAACTTTGTGAAGAAGAACATGGCATCAGTAACAGAAGAAGACTCATCAACAACCTGTGTTATGCAGATAAAACAACCTGGCTGGCTAGAAGTGAAAAGCTCTTGAAACACTTGCTGCAGAAGATAAAAGACTGCAGCTTTCAGTACGGTTTACATCTCAACATCAAGAAAATAAAAATCCTCACCATATGTCCAATAGACAACGTCATGATAGATGGGGAAAAAGATCCAAGTTGTCAATGATTTCATCTTGCCTGGATAGACAATCAACACTCTTGGTACCAGCAGTCAAGAGATCAGAAAATGTGTTGCATTGGGAAAAATCTGTTTTTAAGGATCTTCCCAAAGCTCTAAGGAGCAATGATGTTAGTTTAAACACGAAGGTGCACCATATTTAAGCCATAGTTGCTTCAATTACTTGCTATGCATCTAAAAGTTGGAAAATGAGTAAGGATGGCAAAAAAAGAAGTTATGTCCTTAAGTTCTGGTGTCGGAGAAGATCATTAAATATCTCATGGACTTCCAAGTGAACAAACATAAAAGTATGTCTTGAAGAGAGTGTAACCAGTGCACTCTTGGATCAGAGGATGGCACAGCTTCTTCTCATATACTTTGGTCATGTTGTTAGAAGGAGCTGGTCCTTAGAAAAACATATCCCATTTGCAAAGGTGGAGGGTCAGCAATAGAGATGAAGACCTTTAGAGAGGTGGATTGAAGCAGTGACTCTACCAATGGGCTCAACTACATCAGAGTTGGTGAAGATGACACAGAATATGTATTCATATGTTGCTATGAGGCATACTGGACTCCATGGCATATAACAACAATATGTTAAGAAGAGTTCCATAAGGTTTCTTTCTTTGAAATCTTTACAAAGACAATTATCATATTTTAATTTTTTAAAAAAATATTGTTTGCTGCACCACAGGGTAACTTTGAAATGTCAGTCTTTGACTAGCCAACTGATGAAAACCCATTTGTACCTCCTAGGGAAACTTGCATTCCATACATAATGTTTATTTTTATTGTGAAATTATGGGTCCAAGCTGGGAATTCACGTTCTATAGTTCTTATTATATGTTATATTGTATAAAACCATTATTGTAAAATAAATACAAGGATCCAAGGGGAATAGAGGAGGATGGAAGCAGAGGGATGAGGATGTGCAAAGGTGGTGGGGTATTATTATTCATGGAGTTGTACAATTTGATGGGGAGGTGAGGGAAGTTGAAAGAATCTGTTCTGTAAAACAATGTATTTGAATTTGGTAAATAAAGTTGTATAATAATAAAAATAAGAAACAAGATCATTAACTATCTGAAAGATGGAAATCAAGACAACATTGAGATAGTGTGTCACTCAGTAATAATAGCAATAAAATAGCAAATAATAAAAAATTCACAAGGTTCATCTAAGTGTTTTCCCCTGGAAACTCTATGAACTTGGAGAAATGATGAAAGTTACACAAGTGTTCATGTCTTTCTTTCACAGGGTCTCTATGAGTCATCTACAACTCAACAGCACTTAACAACAATAAATGTTCTTCAGTAGGACAAAAAAAAAAAGATGTGGCATCATTTCTTTCTTTCATTCTTTCGTGTTTTTTTCTTTTGTTGCTACTGAGGCAAAGTCCTTCTGCCTACTCTCTTTAATGCCCTCTAAGTGTGGCTTTTGGAAGAAGTGCAACCAAAATGTTTCTTAGAAATAAGGATTGTAAAAAAAGTAAAAGAAAGAAATAAGGATTGTGATACCCTGCCATACTTTGGGCATGTTATCAGAGCAGCCATTCCTTGAAAAAGGACATTATGCTTGTAAAATAGAGGGTGAACGGAAGAGATCCTTAACAAGATGGATTGACACATATTGTAAGGAGTGCACAAGACTAAACAGTATTTTGTATGTAAGGCCCATGCGAATCAGAACCTACTCCATGGCACCTAACAGCAACAACTAATAAGACACATTTGACTCCACTCTGGAAAACAAATCATGTATTCCTCTGTGTCAGCTCTAATCTTTTGTTAGAGTTGTTCTGTAGCTTCAGGAAGTTTTCTAACCATCACCTATATACTCATCAGTACTTAGCTAAATACTCAGTGGTTCTCGCTCGGGTAAGTCTGTGCTCTTTCCTCTGAGGGATGTTACTCTGCAAACTTTACCTTCGTGGCTCCTGGGAACGTCCAGATCCATTTCATGCTCTTCCTCTCAATCTTTCCTTGTTTTCTTTCAGACAATTTTTGAACATAATGTCAAAGGGGGGAAAAAAATAGTGTTGTTTTCTTCAACTTAAAAATTAGGTTTAATACTCTAAAAAAGTAATGGATTGGAACATTTTGGGATACTAAAGGGAAATATGATGAGAAATTTAAACTATGTTAGACCAAGGGAAGGGGGAATGATGGACCCTTCTAGCATAGAATGAGTGACAGACTTTAATATCACCAGGTATATAGAACTTGGACCTTGACCTACATTATTAAAAAATCCATAGTACAATGAAGCACTTTATAATAGGATTTACTCCCATAAAATTCACATTTCCAGAGTCATAATGTCCTATAGTGTATGGATGGAATGTTAAAAAAAAGTCAGATTATGAAATTGATTTTTTTTTTCCTTCAGCTGTCTTAAGAACCATTTTCAAGCTTAAAAATCTCTCAAAAGCAATGATTCTTCTGACCTTTGTCAAAACAGTGCCTGGAAAAGTAGGAAAAGGATGAACAGCTAACGCCTGGACTATTTTTCTTTGGGAGCTTGAAAGAGTGTCTAATCCCTGTCCTTTCTGTTTTTGGTCTCATGCCAGTCCAGGTACTCTTTCTCTAAGCTGTAAAACAGTGTACCCAAAATAGAGTAGGCGAAGATACCTGAAAATTATGTGAGCCCTGGTGAGTTCTCGTAGTTCTCATCCTGGTTTAGTTGAACAGTTATCTCCGTCAAGCTGAGGGTCACTGCCCTCGAGGTGGTTTACGGGGCTCCCTGAAGTATTGTTATTGTCTCCAATAGGTGAAATCACACAAAGTCTTGAGATCTGAAAGGAAAATGACGGCGGTTCATTGTATCCTATCCATCATGTCATGCTTGTTAGCATGCCGTTTTATAGTCACACTGCTCCTCAGTAGAACTGTCTTAGTGTGCAAAGTCTACGTTTTTAGTTTAATTTGCAACAGATATGATATCAAGATAAACGAGTTTATGTTTCCTACTCACCAACAGGAATTGTCCCCAGTAGCTTAGTAGCGATCAATCAAAACGGGACAGAAAGCCTCCCTAATGCACACTGAATACCTTATTTGCAAAGAGGGAAATGAGCTAATGAGCAAAAACTACTAACACATGCTCAATTTCCTTCAGTTCTCCCGGCTTTCTGAGAGACAGGTTTGAAGAGCGAGGGGCGGATCCTGATACTTCCAAGAACAATCTCTGCTGATTCTTTGGAAAGCCTGAAAGGGAAGGGACGCACAACAATCCGAAAGGTGGTTTCTGTGTCACAAGTGTCATGGCCAAAGCGCACCTGGAACTGCATCAAGCCCTCTGTATTTTTTCTTTTTTTTTGGATGAGTTTTAAGCCAATTGATTCCGACAGACTCATCCTTTCTCCTAAATTTTAACACAAGAAGAGGAAGTCAGCATAGGCATCCGTTATTCATCTTTGCTGTGGCTTTTCAAACCATTACAGCAAACAAGAAAAAAAGTGTTTCTTGCATATCTGAGAGATGTGCATCTAAATAGATAGTCTAAAGCGAAATAGAATTAAAACACACTGTGCCTCTAATTTTAAACAATATGAAAATGTAGAATAGTTAAGTGATTTTGATAATGAAAAGTAATTTATTAAACATATGTATTTGCCAGACACTCTATTAGACATTTTACATTTAGCTGTAATTCAAATGGTAGTAATAGAGGAAACAGAACAATCTTTATTTTCTAAATCAAGAAATTAATTCATGTTTTGTTGTTATGTATTATGAAGTCAAATGCGACTTGTAACACCCTTAAAAGAGCCCTGTCATAGAATTTCTAAGGGTAATCTTTATATAGAGAGCTCCTAGCCTAGTGGCAAGGAGCTGCGCTGCAATCGTAAAAGCATGCAGTTCAAGGCTTCTCTGCCAGAGGAGGATGGGCAATCTCTTCCTGTGAGATTAACTGCCTCTGAAAACCCACAGGAAGGTCAGCCAAGGGTTAGCTATAGGTTGGTTCGAACTATACGGTACACAACAACAACAACAACAACAACGATCTTTATATAAGCAGACTAACACATCCTTCTCCAGAGGAGCTACTGTCATTGTTTGTTGTGTAACTGTCAACTTGGAACCAACCCATAGCAAAGACTATGGCCTGTATCAGGTGCACCTTAGTCTCCAGACTGACACCATTGCTCTTCAGTACTTTGGAGAGCTTCCTAACAGCAGAATTTTCCATTGCAAGGATTCCCTGTATAGTTTATATGTGTATGTGTGTATACACATATAAACTATACAGGGAATTCTGAAGAAAAATTTCAAATTTTATGTCCTATGACTCAATAATACTGTGTTGTATTAATTATTTAAGATAGAATGAAAAAAAATTAAGACTAGGTGTGTGCCAATATGGAGCGTATATAAAGAACTAATCTCACAGGTATACATGTAATTACAGTAATACAAGAAGTAATACAAGATAGATATTGTTGTTGTGTTGTTGTTAAGTGCCGTCGAGTCGTAGGTGACTCATAGCGATCCTATTAACGAAAGTCCTTGACAATTGTGTGACTTTCATCCTTTCTCCAGGTTTATAGGGTTTCTGGAGGCAAGCTGTTACAGAAGTGGATGTCATTCCTGCTTCCAAAAGATAGACATTAGAAAGAAAAAAAATGAATTGCACTATTTACAGTGAATAACAGTCAGAGGCACAAACTTATCTAACAGAAGATACTATGGCATAAAAAATGCAATAAAGGACACTAACACATGTATGTAAATGCATTCTTTATTGACTATCTCAGATTGAAAAAAATCATTGTAAGTTAAACGTATCTTACAAAATGTATATATCTTCATCTATGTTTTGATGGTTTGTAGTATTTATATAATAAATATCTATTTGTAGCAATTGGGGACTTTTTTCCTTAAAAATGCTATTATTTTTAAAAGAGTAACTGTGGCTGAAAACAAAATTTAATAGTTACAGTATGATCACAAGCTCATGTTTCATTTTTGATACCCTGAAAGTTAGCAAAAAGATAATACAAGTAAACTTTTGCCTAGCATCTGCTGTTAAGTAGAAAGTAAAGTTAAAAATAATCTACAGTAATACCAAAATTGCTTTGATCTTATTCTGTGCCCATAAAGAGGAAAGCGATTTCAACAGATAATCACTTACAGGATCTTTCAGCTTAAATATTGCATAAAAAAAGTTTAATTATTTGAATCAAAGGACGTGTTATCTGTCTCATTGGTATTATTTTCTTGGAGAGACCAAGCAGAGTGAAGACACAGAAGGTGGCATGAGAGGAAAACTAGAGCCCAGCACCTTCAGCTGCAAAGTATGTGAAACAATCAGATACTTAAGTCTGACAAAATAGGCTCTACCTCAGGTGTGGTAGAGAAGCTCATTTGTTGTTGTGAAGTTATTTTAAACATACTATGCACAGCAGATGTTCCATTACCCTCTTTTTGTTAAATCTAAATGAAGGAACGAACGGATTCTACATTTTCCCTTTGCATTCTTGATTTCAATAGCCTTAATTAGGGTGTTGGAATAGAAGGTTATTTTCTATGTTTGAGATGGGATTTTCATGAAACCGTTCCCAGAGGACCTCACTCCAGCTGCTAAGGAACAAGCTTGCCCAGGCCCCACGCCACTGCCGTGTGAAGGGCGTCATCTCACACCCTGAGAAGCCTGTGTCAAGCCACAAAAATTTGCCTGAAGAGTATAAATGGATTTTCTGGGAAAAAATCGCCATCATCTCCTATCATGTGAGTATTCAATTTCATATTGTGCTGTGACACTGATGTGTCAAATGCAATAATGATTACCCTTGGTGGACAGTGTTTGGTGGAGCGCCCTGATTAAAACAAGCTTGGAAAGCCGGAGTGGCATCCACTTCTCCCTATGAACTGGGAGAAAGGATGAAAGTCACACAAGTTTCGAGAACTTTCGTTCATAGGGTTGCTATGAGTCACCTACGACTGGACGCACTTAACAACAACGACAACAACAACCCAGAAAATGATGAAAACAACTTTAAAAGTATTTTGTGAAGGCTTTAATCTACTATTGATTGGCTTACATTTTATTCACTGAATAAAATCATTAGTTTAAAATGTAGAACAATAGATACTTCCTTTCCCAAAATGGTTTAACTCAATGACTATGCTTACTTACATCTGATTAGATGTTGATTTTATGAAAGTTTCAAAATATTGAACAATGTAATGCTTGGAAATGTTATGCTTGTAATAATCTAGCTACTCTTAGGCTATTCTCCTCCATCTATAGCATGTTGTCGCTGCTGTGTTGTGGCCGTAGACTCAAGTACAATGCACAATTGCATTATGAATAATGAATGTGAGCCCTGTTCTTTCTTACAAAATCTAAATAATCTCTGACATACTTGAGCCAATTGTTACATTACTTATGTGAGTCTATCTCCTTGAGGGTCTTCCTATCTTTCACTGGCCCTCCATCTTTCTAAGAACGCTGTCTTCTTCCAAAGACTGGCCTCTCCTAAAAATGTGCTCAGAGTATGCGAGACTGTCCCTTGAATTGCTTTACTGCTAGTAAAAAGGGTGTTGGTTATGTATACAAGTAAGATGAAATCATTGACAATTTCAATGTTTGGTAAGAAGCTGTGCTACAATCCAAAAGGCACATGATTTGAATTCACCGGATGTACCAAGGAGAAGGATGGGCAATCTCCTCTCATGCCATTTGCTGCCTCTGAAAAAAACCTCTGAAGGATCAGCTATGGGTCAATTTGTGAAAACAGTAACATTACATCATCATATCATAGTTTCCCAGAATTTTTTCTTTGATTTTTATAGCCCTAATTCTACCTTGCCAGTATCGATTTTTGAGGTAGTGGTCACCTAGTAGGATAATCTGTAGAGAGTTATGCTGCTAAAATGAGGCACCCTCTGATGGCTCAAATTCAATAATAATTCTCAAAGAGAGTGATGGGCAATCCACTTGTTCAATTCACAGTCTCCAAAACCCACTCCCAGGCTAAATACAGTTCCAACTCAAAAGCAATGAGAGAGGGAGAGGTCCTAGTGACATAATGTGTTATATGTTAAACTGTAAGCCACCAAGCAGGTTGGCTCCATGGGACAAAGATTAGGTAGTCTCTTCCTATAAAGTTTTACTCATCAACTCAGAAATGCTGTGGAAGTTTTCTATGAATTGGAATTGACTGGCAATACGCAAAAAAAATTTTATGGCACAACAATTAAGTGTTTGGTTTCTAACCAAACGATTGGTATTGAACCCACTTAGCACCCCAAAAGGAGAGAGATCTAGTGATCTACTTCTTATAAAAATTCCAGACAATAAAACTCATCAGTCTAGTTCTATTTAGTCACCTGAACTTGGTATGAATTTGAATCAGCTCTATTAATACCCAATAAGAAATGTAACAGATTATGTTTTCTAGAAGATGTAACTTTGAATACACGGAATCAGAAAGTGCAAGTTTTGTATAATTTTAATGGAGTCAATGGTACTGATTATTCAAAAGGTGGTTCCCAAACGTTTCTTCTGAACTCAAAAACCCTACATTTTGTGTCATATTACTATTAGTATGTTATGAGGAGGTAGCAGTCCTTGAAGAAGACAATGGGAAAGTTGAAAAAAAGATGAAGACTCTTTTCCAAGATGGATTGACATAGTTGACTGTTGCAATGGGCTCATGCATATCAGAGAGAGTGAGGATAGGACAGGATAGGGCAAGATTCAGACTGATGTCCATCCACAGTGTTGCTACGAGTTCTAGTGACACGATGGCAGCTAACATCAGCTACAACTATTATTGCCAAACTAAAAAGAAATGGATATTTATCCTAAAGCCTCATGAATAATAAATAGAAGTTACTAGAAATTCTTGAGAATTAGTATAATTCTAAGGCATTAAGTATATCTTATAATACTGTATGTCTATATTTTAAATAATTTAGTAGAAATTATAGCAACAAATAGGAAATAACAAGTAATACATTTTATAAAGCATGTGATTCAAATCCATCAGTTGCTTTGTTGGAGGATGATGAGCATTATCCTTCCATGGGATTACTGCCTTTGAAAACTCACTGGTCAACTGTGGGTTGGTTCCAACTTGACTGTACACAACAACTTTGTTATGTGCAAGAAAATTCTTGCTGAAGATTATCCAAAAATTACTAGAATAGTAAAAAGAACTGCCAGAAATACAAGCTGGATTTAGAAGAGACCATGGCATTAGGCATATCATTTCTGATGTTAGATGGATGTTGGCTGAAAGCAGAGTACCAGAGGAATGTTTATGTTTTATCAACATTTGATGGTGTGAAG
>NW_006399826.1:8034008-8078164 GCF_000299155.1 Elephantulus edwardii
GTCGCTATGAGTCACAAGCGACTCGATGGCACATAACAACAACATCAAGAAAACAAAAATCCTACCCACTAGAGCAATAGGTAGCATCATTATAGATGGAGAAGAGACCAAAGTTGTTAATGATTTCATCTTGCTTAAATACATAATCAACATCCCTGCACCAGCAGTCAAGAAATCAAAAGATGAGTTGCACCGGGAAAATCTACTGTGAAAATCTATTCCAAAGTCCTAAAGACCAAGGAATAACATCAGTCTAGATAATAAGGTGTACCAAATCTAAGCCATGATTTTCTCAATTGTTTTCTATCTGTCTGAGACCTGAATAATGAATAAAGATGACAGACGAACAATCAATGCCTTTGAGTTGTGATGCTACAGAAGAGTATGAACATACCATTGGACCGCCAAGAGAACAAATAGGTCTGTCCTAAAGTTTTGAAACTCTGTCTCACATATTTTGGTATGTTGTCTGGTGGAACCAGTCTTTGGAGAAAGACATTATGTTTGGAAAGGAGGGAAAAACCTGGATGAGATGGATTGAGGTTGACTCAGGATAGGGCAAGGTTCAGAGCAATTGTTATAGGATTGCTATGAGTCAACATCAACTTGACACTTAACAACATCAACAACTCTACATAAAATCTAAATAATAGGTGTTTCGTTCTTTTGACAAAATGGTCTATTATTTATGGGGGGCAGGAAGTTAGGAACACACATAGACAAAATTGAAAGCAATAATAGCCAATCAAGTCATGACAATTTCTCTTGTACTTTCTCCTATTTGGGCACTTAGAAATGGCAACATTATCCTTCTTTACCATGAGTCATCATTTCAAGCTCTTGTTTTAGGAGATTCATTTGCTAATTTTCTGTGCTAATTATTAAATTGTACTTCTTAAAGAAGAGTTTAATATGTAACATTTTTAAATACTTACCCTGCTTTTCTAGTTTCTTGATTGAATTTTCACTTGTCATAGTGACTCTTTGGATGATTTTTGCCTCAGTCAATACTTTTTCCCATGAATCCCTTAGTATTGCATCTCCAGACTTGATTTTTTCTTTAAACTTGAAAAGTGCCATTGCGCTTTCTCTTTTGTTTCTCTAATTTTAGCTCCTTGCATACTTTTTAGAATTCTTTTTTTGTCATCTCCAGCTGTCATTTGAAATCTTTGATTCAGTTTTCTTATTCCATTTTTTCTTCCTTTTGCTCTAATTTTTCTATGTTCAAGAGCAAATTACAGAGTATCATCTGACAACCATTTTAATACTCTTTTCCTTTCTTGTTGGTTAAATGAGCTTTTGATTTTTCCTTATATGATTTCTGATGTAACATTACAACTTGTTGGTCTTCAGTTGTTATTGTTCAATGCATCAAATCTATTCTTGAGATAATTTCCAACATCAGATGGAATAAACTTGAGCTCAATTTTGCCTCTCATGCACTTGTTTTAATTTTATCTAGCTTTACTTTTAGCTTTCATATGAGTAATTGACGGTCAATTTTACCATTGATCACTGGCCTTATATTGATCACCGATGAGATTTTCTACCCTCTTTTTCTGGAGGATGACAGAAGAAGAATTGTTGCCTTTGAGTTGTGGGATTGGACAAGAACACTGACTATACCATAGACTGCCAAAAGAGTAAGCAAATATGTCTTTTAAAATGTGCATTCAAAATGTTTCCATGGAGGCAAGGATGTCAGAGCTTCATCTCACATACTCTGGGCGTGTTGCTAGGAGAGGCTATTCCTTTAAAAGGGACATGATGTTTGAAAAGTGGAGAGTCAAGGAAAGAGAGAAATACCTTCAATGAGATGGATTGACACAGTAACTGAAGCAATGGGCTCACGTGTGTCAGAGATGGTGACGTTGGATCAGGATAGGACTGGGTTCGAATCTATTGTTCTTAGGGTTGGTTCAAGTCGTACTTGACTCAATGGCACCTAACAACAACAACAATAGTCATTTTGAGTTTTACGTATTCTATCAGATGATATATGTATGTAATTACCTTTGTTTTTTCTTTTTGTGTATTTTTAGTTTGTTTTTTGCTTTTGTTTCTTCTGTTGTTCTATGCCTAGCAATGGGTAAATAATTAACTAAAAACAATTTCATCTCCAGCTTCGTTTCTGTCACCAGAGCCATAGTCCTTGGCAATCAAACTCCCAGTCATTCATCTTCCTTTTTTTTTTCTGACTCTAACATTTACATTCCAGTCATCGATTATAATTAATGCAGTTTGGTTGTACACATGATCAATGTAATCAAACATGATGCAAAATTTTTAATGTAAAAATGGGTAAACTCAATTTCTTCATTCTTAGCTTTAGCATTTGGTGTACATATTTGAATAATAGTTGTATTTACAGATTTTCCTTGTATAAACACAGATGTATACATACAAAAAAGACACAAGGAATACATATGTATGTGTATTCATGCATTAAATATGTATATTCATGCATTAAATATAGACATTTTACATTTATATATTTTTATATTTGTATATATATATACAGTGCATTCTACATTTATATATTTATATATATATAATGCATTTTATATTTATATGTATACAATGTGTGTGTATGTATGTATATATAGACACACATACATACACACACACACATTTTTCATGTATTCACTTCTTAAAAAAACAAAGCAAAATCCTTCTCCATCTTTGGGTCAATTCTGATATCATGATAACGCTATATAATATTACTGAATAGGATTGTTATAGTGTTTCCAATGCTCTAAAACTTTATAGGAACATACTGGCTCACCTATTCCTGTGGAGTAGCTGTTTTTTTCCCACAGTCAATCTTTCTTTGAGCAGCCTAAACTTGACATACTGAATGACCAGGAACTTACCTTGATTTATATATCATTGTATTCTATTCTACCTCAACTCAAACTTTTGTTTTTGAGAATTATCAAAACACTAATGCAATTTTAATTAATCCTTTTCATTTCCATAATTTGTTTGTTTAGATGAAAGCTGTGTTCTACGTTACACTTTGTGTACCTGCACAATGATTTTTTTTCTAGGGTGTAAAACTAGAAATATGATTAAATATACCAGAATGGGCTGATAGAAAAACAAAGAAATCTGTCTTAGAAGAATTATAGTCAAATTTTTCCTTGAATGTGGGGATGACAAGACTTCATTCCACATATTGATATGTTGATGAACAGGTTTCAGCAGCCTTTCCCAGACTGAAATGAACTAGTCATACAGATCTGGAGATCTACTTTGGAAAATCAGTCATTGAAAGAACTGCAGATCAAAAGGCATTGAGTTTACTATCAATTCTAGAGATGGAGCTTGGTTAGGCAGAACTTAGTCCTATTGTGTGTGGATCTGACATTATTCAATGGGTGATAACAGAGCAGCTAACAATGGTACAACAGGTAAGCAGTCTGCCTAGAATTTAGAATAAAAACCTCTATGAGCTTTAGATGTAATTCAGAATGAAAACCTCCATAGACTTCTTCAGGCTATTGAAATATAAACATATTTATTTATTACAATAACAAAATGTTGAAATAATTAATGCTGATTTTGAAAGCTGTTAGCTTGATGCACAAAAATTATTAAGAACTTTCAAATAGTTAAACAATATTAGCAGTCATTATGAATATTGAGGGAGTGCATTAGATAGATAACATTAACAAGAACATAATATCCGTTTTGAGCCAACAAATGTTTATAAAAATTTAAATGCTAATAAAAAGGCAGGATAATAGAAATTAGATTATATCACAATGCTAATCTTTAGAAGCATTAGCTATATTTAATTTTTCGTTATTTAATTCCGCTTAGGCTAAAAGTTTTTTAAGAAAAAACATTCATATTTGGGATTTTTTCCTATCTTGTGAGAATAAATTAAAAGCAGAAGCTCAACTTCGCCACCTCTAAAATGTCAGGAAGAAGAAAAACTGCAAAATCAAGTGCAACAATATCCATGATAAATCATGTTTGATCTCGACATAGTGAAGAATATAAAGAGTATGAAAGCTAGCTAAAAAAAGAGAAAAAGGAATTCACTCAAATTCTCTCCACACTTACCTAACTTCAAAATAACTTACTTTAAAAATATAGGTTAAGAAGACATTTTTTTAAATCCTTTTGAGATCATAGAGGCCGACATTTTAAGCATTGTTGAAATAATTGTTGGATACTTTCAGCTATTTTTCACAACTGAGAGGGAAGAATTTTTGAGATGTGCCCAAGTTTAAAAGAAAAACTAGATAATATTACTTTTTTGCCCTTGAATGATATTTTAATGTTTGCAGGAAAATCAGTGACAGATGTGATGAAACGTGTACTAAAAATAAAAGTAAGTGGCTTCTTGTCACTTTGGTGTGCCCACTATTGACTGTAGAAGCCATCAGCAACCAACACCCCCTCACTACCATTAAGTTGCTAGTGAGCCTTCTTCTGGTATCCACAAATGTAACTCTTTCTGGGAAGAGACTGCTTATCTTATTCCTGTAGAGCTGCTTGTAGATTCAAACTGTCAGAGATACACAGTCTCTTAGTTAGCAGTACTCCACAGTGCATAGACATGATTATTCCTGTTCCCTAATGACAAACTTTTAAATTTGACCTTTAGAATTCTCTACAGTTTGCAAAAAAACCACTTTCAAACTTGTACCTAAGGGATTGACTCCATATTGACATTCAGAGGTAGTCATAGACTTGTTATTCAGCCACCATGCATATATAAGCTGAATTTCTAGAAAGTAGGTGCTCCCCAGTTAAAACAAGCTTGGAAGCAGGTGTGGCTTCAACTTCCCTATTAGCTTGCCTCTGGAAACCCTATGAACCTGGAGAGAAAGGATGAAAGTCACGCAAGTGTCGAGGACTTTCATTCATAGAGTTGCTATGATTTGTTTACGACGTGACTGCACTTAACAATAACAACAACAGACATTACTTTTACTTCTTTGTTTTGGAAATACATCTTTAAAAAAAATTCTTTAGTTTAACATTGTATGGACCTTTTGGATAATTTCAACACTTTCATGCTCTCATTTATTGATTTCTACACCTACTCAGCTCATTGCTATTGAGCTGAAAGCAACTCATAGCTAATCCTCCAGTGAAAAGATGGGGGTTATTAACAATTTTACCTTTCTTGCACCCACAATAAACATTCATGGCACTAGAAGTCAAGAAATCAAAAGATGAAATCTGCTCTCAAAGATCTCTCCAGAGTATTAAAGAACTACAATGTCAGTCTAAGGTGCACTTGATCTAGGCCATGGTCTTCTCAGTTGCTTGCTATACATCTGAGGGCTGGGCAATGCATAAGGATGATAGAAGAATAATCAACATCTTTGAGTTATGGTGTTAGAGAAAAGTATTGAACATAATATCATGGACTGCCAAGAGAACAAAGAAATCTGTCCTGGTGAGGGTGAAACTAGGTTGTTATTTGGAGAAAACTATTTTGAAGCTCTGTCTCACTTACTTTGGGTATGTTGGCAGGAGGGATCAGTCCTTTGGAGAAGGACATCATACTTACAAAGTAGAGGGTAAGAGCAAGATAGGAAGACCTTGGATAAGATGGATTGACACAGTAACCGTGGCAATGAGTCAAGTGTGTCAAAGACGGTGAGGCTGGCTCAGAGTGGGTTCAGAGTCATTTTTTCATAGAGTGGCTATGAGTGTGGCTGACTCTGAGGTATGTACCAACAACAATGCATTCTCCAAAGGAGTTAATAAGTCACACAAACACACACATACATACATACATACACACAAACACACACTCTAAAACAAAACCTCTCAAACCATTACAATAGCTACATATCTTTCACCAAATAAAGTCATCCATATTTCAGATATTCAGTCTTATTCAGTTCAATCTATGAAGAGTGCTAACCTAGACTGATAGAGGATATTGTGTTGATCTTAAAATAAAACAATGGGGGAAAAAATCACAAATATTTATACCTTTTACTCAAATCTAAAGTCAACATCTGGGCTGTTCATAATATGTCTAAATGGTTTGATTGTTTTCAAGCAGTATAATGTATAAACTTGTGTATACAGAATCATAATAAAAAAAGAAATAGAACTACTTTCCATCTTCCTTGCTGCTGTGATAAACTCATTTTCAGATACTGTCAATCAGATAGTTCTTTACAAAACTCGCGCAAGAAACACATTTTCTAGCTTTGAATCTCATTCTATCTACTTAAACCAGAGAAAGTCGGTTAGGTTTTCAACTAGTGTAACAGGAACCTTTATCTTATAAACTTCTACTATGGATATATAGCACAGTAATATGTCTTATACAAGTTTAAATTTGTGCTTCTGTTTATGTACCTTAAGACTTAATTTACTATATTCCTTATTAGACTCTTAAATCCACGACTGTTATTTTCATACAATGTCATCCAAACTTCAGGAGCCATACAAAATAATTTATACATTTAGACACATAAAGTATTGTCTTAGATGAAAATGTAAATAAATGTGCTTGAAGATTATATTCAGTATGAATATACTTTTTCTCTAACCATATAATTAAACCTTAATCTTTAAAATTTTTTAAATATGACTTCTCCACAACCAATAGTTACTATATATACAAATGGACATAGTTTATAAGGTAATTAGACAATAATAATAAAGCAATACATGAATAAAACAATATTTATTTATGAAGCACTATTTCTATTCAGCAGGGAGCTCTTGTGGCCTAGTCCAAGAAGCTGTGCTGCGTCAGAATTGCTTCCACTGTGGAAAGCTGGGCCACTTTAGTAGACAGTGTCACAGACGAGAGCCAAAGATAGGCAAGGGGGTAGAGAGGAAGCTCCCACTCACTTGCTTTAAGTGTGGATCTGAAGGACACTTGGCTGAGGGTGGCTCACATCAGGTCCTCGTGGCTGACAGGACTGACAGACCCCAGCTCCCAGCTGGAAACAAAGGAGGACACTTCAACGATTTAGATCCTCCCAGAAGAGCTGTGGGTGAGCATTAACATTACTGGTAAGTATATTCGCTTTCTCCTGGACACAAGAGCCTACTATTTGGTCCTAAAAGCCTTCTGAGGTCCCAACTCTTCTCACTATTTCTTAGTTGTTGAAATTGACGGAAAACCTCATAAGCAGTTCCTTACTTCACCTCTGCCTTGCATGCGGACTTCCGAGTTGTAAAACAAACAAGTGGTAGATGCAATTTGCTCCAGGACATAAGAACCATTAATGACATTGTTGAGCCTTTACATCTTGTGGTTCCTAACCTTTATGCTATAATAGACAAATTGCTAGTCAATAGGCCTTTTATTGTAAGAACTACCTTCCCTCTGTAACTTGATTTGTGCCACTATTATAGTCTCTACTTGGTATATTATTGTTTTTTAATTTTTGACTCATGTACTTTTAACTTGTTAGTTAAATTTGTGTCTTCTAGGCTGCAACACTTCCATGATACATCTTCAAGGATATGAACATGTACGGCTAAGCACAATTGATAACAGTGCATCTAAATTCCAAAATCAATCTCCATAATAGTCTATGTGTTTCCTATTGCCAAAGGGGCCCTTTAGAGTATTGAGAGACAATCTTCACCCTGAAGCCTACAGTGTCCCTTTTCAGCAGGAAGTAGCTAAGAGAATACGCCATCCCCTTTTCCTTATGAATCAGGGTGAAGAGTCTCTCAGGGAGGAATGATACGGAATGGCAAAGGACACACTGACAAAGGAGATTAATCAGAACTAGCTTTGACAAGCCCTGTGGCAATTGGACAATTAAAACAGACTTTCAAGGTGGGGAGGAGAGTAGAGAAAGTAGTGCAACAGTGAATTAATGAAAACCCCAAATCTCTGTAAATGTTCATTAAAATTAATAAAATTTAATAACAAAAAAAAGAAGCTGTGCTGCAATCCCAAAGGCATAGTATTCAACGCCACCAGTAGCTCCTCAGAACAAAGATGGGTAATTTCCCATGCTATTAACTAACTGCCTCTGTACAACCCTCCAGAAGGCCAGCTATGGGTCAGTTCTGACTCTACAGTACACAACAAAAACAACAACATGATATACAGCAAACATGGCTAAGTTCAAGTAGTCTGGTACGAAGACTATAACTTCAGGCATTTTATATTTCAACTGTTTTTGTTCTGTACTATTGAGTCAGAACCAACCACAGCTGACCCTCACACGAGTTTTCAGAGGCACTTAATTGCACAGGAGGAGACTGCCCATCTTTTTCCTGCAGAGCAACTGGTGGATTTGTACTGTGTGCCTTGAGGATTGCAACTCAGCTTCTATTAGGCCACCAGAACTCCCTATCTTTCAACGACAGGATTCTATCTGCACAAACCAGAAAAAGATGGCTGACTTTCCTGGATGAAATGCATGAAGTTCGAGGTTTGTCTTTACCACCTACAAATTCTGAGGAATGTTCATAGGTTTTGTATTTGTTTCTAACAGAGATGAATGTGTTCTCTCAGTTTGTTGTTGTTGATGTGAACTGCAGAGTCGTAACTGACCCATAGCTGACCTTCCAGCAGATTTTCAGAAGCAGTTAATTGCACAGGAGGAGATAGGTGTCCCTCCCTCTCCTGTGGAGTAGCTGGTGGCTTCAACCATGTGCCTTCAGGATTGCAGCTCATCTTCTTGTTTTTAATGTCTTTTCTAGAATGTCATAAAATAGAAATCACATAGTGGGAAACACTTTTAATACACTATCTTATTTCACTTAGAAATATGCATTTAAAATTTATCCTTGTCTTTTCATAGCTTGATAATGTACCTCTATCTTTGAATTATTTTCCATTGTTTGCTTGTACCACTTTATTTCTTGTACTTTCACCTACTGAGGGACATCTTAATCGCTTCCAATTTTAAGCCACTATAATTAAAGCTGGTATAAACATTTGAGTGAAAATTTTTGTGGTGAGACAAATTTTTGAATGATTAGGGTAAATACCAAGAAGTAAAATTCCTGGATAAAGCAAAGACATATTCAAAGAGAGAGAGAGCCGAAGTAGCACGTATAGTATCACTGTAAATTCTAAAATGGTTTTCCCCAAACTCACTCACCTGCAGACACTTCAAGCTGCATATCTACTCCAGTAGAGGTTTTCCCAGCCAGTCATGGCTTCCCAAAGGAAGGCAATACAGCATTGTTATGAACACAAAATGAGGAGTAGAAATAGCTCAGCTGCCAACGGTCTAGTATTGATGTGCGTGGAGCGAGCTTTTGACATCTGTTTGTTTAACAAGCCATAGTCTTCCCCTAAGCATTATGATATTCATTTTCATTTTCTATCCAATATCACATTACTATCCCCTGGGGGCTAGGTCCCATCTCCTTGATTTCCAGCCAGGAATGTGACATTGCCAAAGAACCATCTGCAACCACAGTGCTGCCATCCACCTGGCTGTCATTATTGCCTCTCCCTGAAACCTAGACCATATGCCCCAGAAGGCAGGAATGGTCACTGTTACATGTAGATATTGGCCTAGAGTGAGTTTGAACCTTGACACATCTTGGTCCTTTTCTTTCATTATTTTTTAATCAAGTATAAAGGTATTTTCATTTCTTCTTTGTTTTCAAACAAGGAGATTAAAAATGAGATCTGAAAATAGATCTGTTTTGTTAGGCAATAAAAAGAAGGGCTTCAACACAAAAGGTTTATTAAAGCCTTTGGGGCCTTGAGCAAATTGTTCTCCTGTTTAAAAAAAAATTCTTCATTGAACTATTATTTCTCACACCAGCAGACAAAAACAAAATTCTAAAAATATATTTGGGAGCACATGTTTTCTAAACTACTCTAAACAGAAAATGTACTGAAAAACCAAGCACACAATGCCATTCTCTCTGATACTGATGCTTTAAAAGAAATGCAGTAAATTATTTAGTATAACACTTCTAGCTATAGTCTTTGTGACATTCAAATGATGATTAAGAGAGACATAATATAAGTAAGGTGCATGGTGAGTGGAGTGGTGTCCAGTTGACTAGGCCATAATTACCAATATGGTGAACTTGTCCTTTTTGTGTTCTGATGTAAGTATCTCCTATTCTGTTTCTGTAATCCTTGAATCTTATTGACAATTAGGTTATGTTTGTTAAGTTAATGAGGAAGGAATAGAATAGAATTTATCCAAGACACTATTCTTACTCAAGTTATTGTCCTTGCTTGAGTTACCTTTTCTTTTTTGTCTTACAAGAGATAAAAGAGAGAATCCAGCAAAGAAACTACCACCAAGAAAGAAAAAGTGAGAGCAGAAGACTTCTTTTTGTTTTGTTTTTTTTTAGAAGACTTCTTCTGGAACTGAGACACCTATGCTAAAACATCTCACATCATCAGGAGATAGAAAGAGCTGTATGACCAGAGGTGATGAGAGATGGCAAGAAACTGTGGCAGAGGAAGAAGGAGCAGAGTGAGGAAAACCAGCAGACTCTTAAGAGACATCTCAGTGGTCTTCCTGGTTCAAGCAGAGAAATACGGAGCTCCTTCATGCAAGATTGCTGGCAGAACAAAATGCCTGCAGATATTTGGCAGAATCAGGCATCTAAGCTACACTGTTATCCCAAAGGCACTTGGCTTAAAACTGCTAGCTCCTCTGTGGGAGAAGGATGGGCAATCTCTTCCCATGCAATCTACTACCTCTCAAATCCAGCTGGAGGGTAAGTTATGAGTCGGTTCCAACTAGATGGCATACAACAATAACAACCCATTGAATATCTTCAATCAGGGGATTTCCTCGGGAATGAGGCATCTCTGATCACTTGCATATGGAGCTAATTTTTCCAATTTATAGGCATTAGATAGCTTTGACCAAAAGCTTACTGGTGGAGTGAAATGCCTCTACGTTCTTACTGATGGGGCACTTAACAGAGGAATCACATGATTACAGGGTCAAGAGGTTAGAGAGAGGCCTCTCTGTAAACATAGGTCTCCTGGCTTGAGAATTGAATCTTGACTTGTTCTGTGTTGTAGATTGTAATCATTTACATCACTAAAACCAAACCAAACCCTGCCAACAAGTTGGTCCCAACTCATGCTGCCCTTGATCAGATTTCTGAACCTGTTAAATCTCAACAGGATCAGATTGCTTGATCTTCCTCCTAAGAAAGATACTGCTCATAGATTCAAACTGGCAACCTTACATTTATCTGTCACAACATAATTCATTACACCACCAAGGCTCCCCGATAAACCTCATGAACGTAACTACGATCTGTAAATTATTTGACCTTTGCAATAATTATGGAACTCAAAGTAGAAGTAGAGACTATGTGGGCTGTGACAGACTCAGTAAAAGGACCAGCAAGAAGAGGGTTAAGTTTTTTCCCTATTGTGGGAAACAGCCTTAGACTGCCTGCTGATCACGACTCTCCTTTCCTCTCAAGAATTTGAAGGAGGTCAGATGCTCTGCCACCCCATCTTGACTATAACACCAAGGCTCCATACTTACAGTGGATGAGGTACAAAATGAACCACTCTAAATGACCGCAGCATCTAAAAAACTCTTATGTAGAGCTAATATGCAAAAGATTTTGCAAAGTTAAAGAAGCAAATCTTTTATTTTACTCTGTGTTGCAATGCGTGTTGCTTCATCCCATGCCTTGACATGTGGTATGAAGAATCTATTTTTAAAAAGGGAGACAGTTCTGATCTTCTGATCTAGGCACCCTTTGCTACAAATTTTGCTAACACATTTGCCTCTGAGGAAGTTTGCAAACAAAGACAAAGACAGACAAAGAGCATATGCTAAATTGATCATTTTTGTGTCTGAGTATTCGCTGTTTGAGAGACAAGAAACTGTTCCATCTGATTTGGGGTATGATTATACTGTAGTCCAAATTGAAGTGTCGGTGGAAATGGATTGGGCGAGCTTCTCGGTTGTCAGTCATATCACTTATTCTACGCAGAGCAAGATGAGGGCACTCATGAGAAACAGAAGAAGTGCTTCTTCAAAACACCTCGACTGATGGGTGTTCCTCCTATGCCAGGAGCCACTTTGAGCAGAGTGCAGGCAATTCTTCTACCAACCTGCCAATCTCTAGGCACACCTTACCCATAGAGAGACTCAAAGGGGTCAGAGGTTGGCTCAAGTGTTGTCAAATCAAAGCAAATCTCATCAGCAGATAGGTTTCTGCAAGAACAGACGGAGTGGCTCGTATACAAGTCATTGTCTGCGTGACAAGATGTAAATAAATGAATATATACATGATTGATTACATAAGGGATCCTGATGACGCAATGCTTAGGGCTCATTTGCCAAACAAAATATTGGAGATTCCAGCTCATCGGTACCTTCACAGAAGAAACGACCAGCAATATGCTCACATAAAGACTACAGTCTGGGAGCTCCTATTCATGTCGAGTCTGTGTGAATCAGAATCAACTGGAAGACACACAACAACAGTGATTCAAATAGCGGGTTAAAATCCTTAAAGGAAAGCACAGTAATTGATTGCCAGTAGAGACTGCACTCCAGCATAGGAAAACCCTTGTGAGCAATGACACTTGGGAAATGAATCCTAGTCACTTACCTAAAACACTTCAAATCCTGTTAGTTTTAACAAAGAGTGTGAGGACTTAATTAAGTTTGAGCTTGGGGCAATGGATGGGAGATTCCCTCTTCACCTCCCCTCCCCACCTGTGAAAGGGTTCTTTCTCACCCTTGTGTGTCTGCTTATAAAGCTTTGCAAGTCCCGTAGTGTTAATTTGATGTCTGGGATTCATTTTCTAATTCCTTTCCACCCATCAGGAATTAGAAATAAAAAATGCGGTATACACACTCAGTGTTCACCAATATCCAAGTATTCTCATGTTGCAAAGGCTCCTTGTGTTTAGATGTTGCTATGTGGCTAGTTTCAGTCAAAAAGACTGAGGATGAAAGGGATAAATACCACCTTCAGGACAGCATTTAGGGGAAGATGTATAGACCCACAGCCTTCCCCCTCCCTGTGGTTGTGATTGGCAAAAAAAACACCACAGCCTGAGTGGCTAAACTACCATTTGCAGTATTGCTGCCTCTGGGCAGGGTGGGTGTAGGTGAAATGCATCTTATCCAGGCCATAGTCTTCACAGCGACTTGCTGTGCCTCAGAGAGCCGGACCATGTCTAAGGAAGATAGAAGAATCAATGCCTTTGAGTTGTGGTGCTGGAGAATAGTGTTGAACATGCGATGGACTGTTAAGAGAGCGAACAGATTGATCCTGGAAAGGGTAACTTGGCTGTTCCTTAGAGGCAAAGATTTTAAAGTCCTTCTGACATACTTTGGGCATGTTGCAAGGAGAGGCCAGTCCCTGGAGAGGGGCATCATACCTGGAAGGGTGGAAAGACAGTGCAAAAGAAGAAAACCCTGGCTGAGATGGATTGACTCAGTGTCTGGGGTAATGGGGCTACCAATGAACTTGGCCCAAGATAGAGCAGGGTTGAGAGCTGTTGAACATCAGGTTGCTATGAGTCAGAGTCAACTCAGTGGCAACAACAACAAAGAAAGAACTATTAAGTGTGCCCAAAGAGGGGCTCATCTTGATCAAACAAGAAAAGCAAATGTGGGAAGTACAGAGGACAAAAAATATGCTGTCAGTGGGAAAGGGGGGATAGCAAGCAGGAAATATCTTTGGAGGCAGAGATTTAGCAGGAACTCCCAGGAGGGCCTAAATAGATGGGATAGGGTCCTGTGAGGGTGGCCTAAGAGTAGTGGGGGGAGGAGATTTGACAAACCTAAGATTTACATGAGCAAGAAATTAATTTTTAAACATTAAGCCACTGTCATTGTTGCTAAGTGCCTTCAAATCAATGTCAACTCATAATGACCCTTTGAGTAACAGATCTGAACCCTGTCCTACCCTGCGCCACCTTCACCATGCCTGATAACCTTACTTCCATTATTGTAGGCACCCTGTCAGTCCATCCCATTGGGGTCTTCCTCTCTTTCACTGAGCCTCCACCTCTCCAAGCATGATCTCTCTTTCCAAGGAATCATGCCCAAAATATGAGCGACAAAGCCATTGAAATATAGGAGTTTTGTGGTGGTTGTTTTGGGGGGTTTTTTTGTTACTGCAGCACATGCCTAGCCTATCTTAAGCACAAGAGAAAACATACAGTGGGATGTTTATAAAACCAGACTTAGGCAAGAGAAATATCTAACAGTGTAAATGTTCCTTCTCTCTCTTTTTTCATTTTTGATGGAAAGATACCCTTACACACACACACACACACACACACACACACACACACACACACACACACAAAGAAGAAACCCAGGAACCCACCCCACTTCTCCTGCTTCACTATTTTACCTAGGGCTGGCTCCGAATACTAACCTATCCGAGAGCCATCCTTTCTCCCTAGACAATTTGCACTTCAGAAAAGCATTTGGAACTAAGTTTTCATAAGGTAGAAAGTAATTTAATGTTGAAAAGGTAGAGCCAACCATACATGAATAAATGCATATCCATTGCATATTAATAATGCAATATAATAATCTACCCTTCTCACTTTCAGAAGACTCCTCTGAGCCCTTTCCCAATGTTAAGACTGTTCTGAGCTCTAGGCCAATTCTGACTTTTTTCTCCTTGTTTCTAAGAAATGTTCAGCAGAGTTACAAGGAGACTTCGGGATATCTGTTTGAAATGGAACACTGACAAAATTCTCTGAGACTGGAGAATAGGGAACAAAAATGAGTGTAACTTTGTTATGCGTGAAACAGATAAACAGATAATTCATTCTAATTAAGAAAGAATCTGGGAAGCATCGGATTACTCTTTCTATTTATTCCAAAGAATGTCACGTATATATTGTAGTAACGTATTTACAATATAATTTGGTTTGTACCATTGAGTGATGATCTTACCAAGCAGTGGTCATCTCATCATGGATAGAGGTGCAAACAAAGGGAAATTGTTATTTTGGGGACAAATGTAGAAGTATCTGATTTTGAAACTATAATTTCTGCTTTAAAGACAGACTTTTTAACAACTTTTGTCATTCCTTTATTCAATAAATATGTGAGAGGTACTGAGTTCAGTGTTATGTTTATGATAGACTTATGATGGTAGACAAATAATTTATAATACTTACCCTCAAATGCTGTGGTGTTGGAGAAGAGTCCTGAATATCTCATAATCTGCCAAAAGAGCAAAGAAATATGTCTTGGAGAAAGTTCAGCCAGATTGCTCCTTGGAGGCAAAGATGATAAACCTTCATTCTCACATATGTTGGGCATGTTTCTGAGAGGCTATTCCCAGTACTGCACTGAAACAGATGAGGGACTGAATAATTTAAAAGCAATGTATGATGGGACATTATGGTTATCACAAGAGTCCACAATTAAGGTTGCATAGTGGAATGTACTTGGGGCGGTGGGAGGGGTGCGGGGGGATTGTGTACCAGGGGGGGAGTCTTTCTTTTACTTTTGAAAGAGAAGAGCAAACTTGGGCGGGGGAGTGAGGGCTGGGCCGGTAGAGAAGTGCAGCAACGAATGAATGGAAATCCAAATTCGCTGTAAATGTTCATTAAAATTATGTAAAAAAAGAGGCTATTCCTTGGAGAGGGAAAACATGCTTGAAAAAAGGTTGGGGCAGGGGGAAGGAAGACATTCAACCAGATGGGTTGACACAGTGACTATTTCAATGGGTTTAAGTGCATCAGAAATTGTAAAGATGGCACAGGATAGGACAGAGTTTAGATCTGATGTTCAGAGAGTTGCTATGGTTCTTAGTGGACTCAATGGCACCTAACAAAAACAAGAACCCTCAAATAACTTATAGTATAAGTGACACAGATGGATAGTAAAAAAAAAAATTACAATGCAGGCATATATGTACACAAAGAGTTTGGAACCATGAATTCTCCCATGGGTTGCTGGAATTTACCTTTGAAAAAGTAATGGCATACAATGAGACTTCTAAGACAAATAAAATCAAGATCAAATCATTACAAGAAGAGGATATACACATGTTACAGGATAGATAAACATGTGTTCTAAATTTTCAGATTAGAGATATGTAAGACAAGTTACAATGCACAACAACAACAACAACAACAAGGTAATTTACATAATTAAAGTTTTCTCATGGTGGGAAGTCTGTCTGGGAAAGTAGAGAGACCAGAACATTGATGTATCACATTTTTTAGGTAGCAGAAACTCACTGGAATATAAACTACACAAGAATCATAACTTTTGTATAATCTCATTCATTGTAAAAACATCATGATCCTAAGAAAAAAATTGACTATTATTTCCATACTGCTTCCACAATCCTTATTGTAAATATTGCATGTGTTCATTCTTTTGCTACAATATTTTCTTTCTTTTCTATGTTAGAGATATTTGCTCGTGTTTATTTTCATCATTCCAACATTATGAAGACACTAATAAATTTGAAAGTGCAAGACACAATTATGTGTTTAACTACTAACAAAAAGCTTAGTGATTTGAATCAACTTAAGAAGCTTAGGGGGAAAAGCGTAGTGATCTGCTTCTGAAAGGTCACCTACTTCGACTCTGTGAAATGCTAGAAGTAACTTGGCAGTGACTCATAACAATAGACATATGAGAACGTGCTCCATTTTAATATGGTGTAAGTATGTACATATCAGCCTTTTAAAGATGAATACATCATAAGCTCAGTAACATTTATTGTCCAATGCATGGAATATATTTGGTCCACTAGGGCTCTTTGCTTTATTTATTTGTTTATTTTGGTCACACTGACATACAAGCACTTTTGTTCATTTTTATGCATGTCAATTATGTTCTATATAATCATTCAAATACATTGTATTCCATATAATTAGTCATTATTGCTCTATGCCTATAATTGCCTTGCCTTTATTTATTTCTTGAGATTTTAATGAAAATTTATAGAGAACTTGGATTTCCATTCATTCATTGTTGCACCAGTAGAGTTCTCTCCTAACGGAACTTCTGGTTTTGGCTGAGACTCCTGCTTGGTTTTCTTTGTGTGTGGATTTCACAGTCATGCAATGGGTAGTGACATAATTTTTTGCTTGTACTGAAGTTAATTCACAGATCAAATTAAAATGTGTGAAAAGAAGCCATGTCTATATCCAAAGAAATATACTATTCCCATTAACATAATATAGCTGTCTGATGCAACATGCGATTCATTATAGGATCTCTGTAGACTTGGGCAAAGAAAAAGACAACTGGTTGTCTCCCAGTTATGCTCATTAACTACTTCATCGGTTTGCACCTACTCCAAATCACACTTGTGCGCAGAGAAACTTTATGCATAAAAATAGTTTTCTCTATCATCAGGGTAGTAGGAACAAGGTTATTGCTGTTGAACAGGCACATTAAAAGAAAACACAGGAAATTAAATGTCAACAGCTAGTGTAATGCCTTTATAATATGTGTCCTTCACCTATTGAGACAGATACTGAGCTTTCCTCGAAAGAAGAATCATTTGTTTATAAACCAGGTATATTTTTTTTCAGCTCTTTAGAAGAAGAGAAAATGCCTTTATCATATTTTTCTCTCCGATTTCATCCACAAATATGTTTCTGAATTTCTATGCATATACATTAATTCGTAACGATTGTGTGGTCACCTACTGTGTGATAGTATATACCAGACTATTAAGGGTAAATCAATTTACCTTGGCTCCCAGGCACTTTTCAATTTAGTGGAAAGAGTCAGTCATGTAAACAAATCAAAGCAATAAAGCAGTATAGTTGTTGTGATAGAAGCACAGACAGCATACAACGGGAACCAAAAAATGGAATGTTTAATTCTGTCTGTGGGGAGACAGATAATACTTTATAGAAGGGGTGATATTTGAGGTAGTTTTTAAAATAACACTTGGTTATTTATATACAGTCAGACAACAGAAAGAAAAACATCTTTAATCAAAGAGAATGGAATATTTCAGGTAGCTCAGTGTAGACTGGATCTGACAATGAGATGGCCAATTAATCAAATGAATTATGAAAGTAGGTGGACAAGAAAAGGAATGCTCTTGGAGACATAAAGATAAATACAGATTTTTATCATGTGATCAATGAGAAAGTCATTGAAGATGTTAAACCAAGGAGTCTACGAGGAGTTATTCATTTTAGAAAGGGATGGTTGCCTTTGATGGGATAACAGATGAAATGATCCCTAGGGCATCAGTCAAGAGACATGTGGGTGAGAATGGGCTTCTGAATGCAGCCAGTATGAATGTGCAAGGGGCTTTAAGGAACTCTCATTTTAAGAACAAAAAGCTTCTTTCATCTACTCACATCATTCTATCTTCCCCTTCACTGCCAAATGTCTTTAAAGAGTTGTGTTTCTCAAATCTTCACTCCGATGACCTCTCCATTGCCTTTTGACTTCTGGCATGCTCAGCTTCTGTATCAAAAGACTTAAGTCTACTTCTAACTTTGCAACTAGGGAAAACATTTCACTTCTTATGTCTCAGTTTTCTCACCTGTAAAGGTATATAATACCACCTCTCTGAAGGCTTGTTGTCATTGTAAAATTTGAAGTAATGTGAGAAGAACTTAGAATAGCAGTTAACACCTGATAAGTATTCAGTAAATGTTATTTGAGAGACTGGTCACCCAAGGCAGTGAGCCGTAGAAATTGAAATGTGTCTAGAAAAGGAGACAAGGGGGTGGGTTAATGTTTTACAGAAAAAAAAAAATGAGAGTATAATAATAATACAGTAAATAATAAAGTGAGTGGAGAGATAATAAAGGCTATAGTAAAACCCAGTCAGTCTTCTGCACTAATTACAAAATCGTGTAGTGAATGTCTTTGTTGTTATTAGTTGCTGCTGAGTTGCCCCTCAACTAAAGATAATCTCATACACAATCATTCTTCACAAGGTTTTTCTCATATGTTTTGGACTTTTGGTGTTTGCTTGGTTTGGGGGGTATTCCAAAGAATATTCTAGAATGTTTATCTTAATCTATCTTTGAAATCTCCACCAAAACTTGATCAGCATCATAACAACATACAATTCTCTAGTGACAGAAAGAGTGTGGCAATATTTTAAATACTTTGCTGAGATTATACTCAAATCTCTCACAGGGCAGGCCATGATTCAACCACTGAATTACCACTGTTCTCTCTCCACAGTTAATATTATCCACGTACACAACACTGTTGTTCTAAATGTTGTGGGGGATATAAAAATGACCTAGACATCAAGTTTGATGTTCACAGTTTATAGCCCACAAAGGACAAATAAAATGAAACTAAATAATCAACCTCAATAACATTGCTATCAAGTCAGAACCAACTAACAGCTCACCTTCCAGTGGGTTTTCAGAGGCTGTAAATGATAGGGGAGAAGATTGCCCATCTTTTTCTTGAGTATCAGCTAGTGGATTTGAACCACCCACCTTTGGCTTGGCAGCATAAGTCCTTCCCACCTAGGTCACCAGAGCACTCTGAGGATAAGCCAGATGGAAAGGTAAATCCAAAGTAAATAAAAAGGTCTATTGGAAGTACTTCCATACTTTAAAAAAATCCAGATACGGGATCTGAAATGCATAAAAGAAGTCAGGATTATGTAGCCAAGAATCCACATCTGGCCCTTGTACTTAAAATCCAAGGCAAGGTCTCTCAGAATGCAAGCATTGTAGAAGAATTCTATAGTTACAGTTAACTTAGACCTTACACCTAAATCTTCACCTACTCCCATTTCAGAAAGCTCTATTCTTCTCTAAAACACTGTCTCCGGCCAGTTAGTATCACAAAGTATATGATCAGATAGACAAAAGTCGTCGTTCCTTGGACAGAAATTGATTCATGCCTGGTAATGTTTTAAAATGTTTAGAAGACAGTATTGCATAGTGCCTAAGGGTGTGTTGTTATTTTTATGTGTCTTTGAAATGGAACCGACTCATAATCGACCTTGTGCCTGGTTTCTAGAGGCTGGAAAATGCACAAAAAGAGATTACTGATAAGTGCCTTTGGTCTTCGCAGCCCAACTCTTTACCCATTCAGCTTCCAGAGGTGCCGGAGGATAAAAAAGAAGAAAACATGATGTAAGGGGATGGGATTAGGTAACTGGCAGTTTGCATTCAAATCATAGGTTCGTGAGACTGTATTAGACGTGACCCTCCTGTGCCCTAAGATCTGTAAAATGATGACAATAATAGTATTTAGCTCTACTGGGCAGACTATGAAGAGTTGCACTACTAACCCAGAAGAAGGGGCTTGCTGAAAGTTCAAATCCACTGGCAGTTCTATGAAAAGAAGATGGGCAGTGTTTTCCCATGTAATTTACACCCTCTGACAATTGACTGGAAAGTCAGCTATGAGTAGATTCCCAATGCCAAGGCATCTAGCTAGCATGAGTTTAAATACAATAACAATTTACTTCTTTCATTAATCCGGTGATTGTTGTTGTTAATGATTGCCTTCGAGTTGAGCATGACTCATAGTGACCCTATGAACAAAAGGCCTGAAGCCCCTCTGCAACTATCGACATTTATTAAAGTTCATAGAGTTTCTGGAGGCAAGTTGTTTAGAAGTGGATGCCACTCCTGCTTCCAAACCTGTCAGAGTATGTCATTGGTTGAGTCGTCTGTGATGTACAGCAGCTCTGAATCCTTCCCTGTCCTGAGCCAGTCTCACTAATTCTGGCACACCATCCCTCATGGCCCCAGGTACTGTATCACCCCATCTCATCTGGGTCTCCTTCTCCTCTGTTGTCCGTCCACGCTTCTGAGAATCATCATCGTCATCATCATCATTACTAAGTAAAATAAAGAAAAAGACGCTCTGGTAGCCTCGTCCCTACGGAGTTGCATTTCTAACCTAAAGGCAGAACTCTTCTGTGGTTTGACTCCATCAGAATGAGTGAGTCATTCTACTGCGCATATTCCCAGAGGCATATGGTTCGAACCCACCAGCTGCTCCATGGAAAAGGCATGAACAATCTCCTCCAGTGCAAGTTCACTGCCTCTAAAAACATGCTGGACTGTCAGCTGTGAGCTGGTTCTAACTGGATGGCACACACTATTACCACCAAGCATGGACGTGGATAGCTCCGTCAAGGTCATTGTTAAGGGAATCCCATGTACACAATGCTGCCCTGACGCTTCAGTCAACAAAACACTGACATTCTGACTTGGATTTGAACAGCTCCCTTACATTTTCACCTACAGATTTTTATTTTCATGCACTTAGAGGTAAAAGGAAGTGGTCTATATTCAATGCTGGTCAAACTCCTTTACTTTATGAATCCTTTTTAAAAAATGCTCTCTGTGACATTAAATTACTTAAAACCCACATGCAAAAGTAGTGACCACTCTCCCACAAATAAATAAATAAATAAAAATCCCAGCATGGAAATGCATTAGCTCAAATAAGTGTTTGATCCTTTCAACCAAAGCCCCATTTCCTTCTTCCATCCAGAAAGCCTTGAAGTGTGAGTATTACACTACTTGCAGACTTCTGTGTAGGCAGGGGATAAATAGTCCGCTTCTGTAATTAATAACTATTAAAGCTGTTTGACTGATCATATCTTTGGGCTCCTGAAATCTCTTCTGCGCAGGTGTGCATTAATGGAATCCATTAAATTCATATATTTCAACAGATAGTAATTTACGATCTTTTATAAGATCTGTCAGGAGCCGCAGCAGGAGATAGAGAACTGTCTCAGGGCATTAGGGAGCGAGCCGGCTCCCTCCCTCCGAAATTACTCGCCTTTGTGTACTAAATATGAATGTCAATGCATGGGACAGTCACATTCAGAGCGTTAGACGCCGCTTCGCTGTCTGGGAATATGCAGTATAAGCTTTTTATCACGGCTGAAGCTCCGAACAGGGCTGAGTAATTTTCAGAGTTCCTGGAGGAAAAGTGTGTGGGAGTTCTAGCCACTTCTTATTTGTGGGGGAAATGGAGAAATAGAGAATACAGCTCTAACTCGAGGAAGGGAATGGGTTTTCCTAGGGGTGACACTCTCCCCAAGGCACTTGGATTTCCAAATGATTTTGATTTCCTTGCTTTGCAAACTGTTCCAAGAGAAAGAATTTAGCCTAGAGTTCTGCCAAACTCCAGCCCCACCCTATTTATCTCAATTCATTGCCATCATTCACTGTTGGAACTGATGCATAGTTGACCTTCCAGAGGGTTTTTGGAGGCTGTTAATCCTTGAAGAGGAGATTGTCTGTCTTTGCCCTGAAGAGACACTGGTGTATTAGAAGTGGCTGAAGGCACCGTCTTCGGGTTAGCAGTTCAATTCCCTGTGAACTATGCAGGATTCCCAGCCCTGCCCCCAGATAATCTCAAGAGTGGGGTGTCCTCTTCAGTTAGACCAGGCTTCTGAAGAAAGCAAGTAGTCATTTTCCCTGAAGACTTGCAGAGCAATGTTCAATATGTGACGCTCACCAGAGGAGTGTCTAATCAGAAGTAGAAAACAAGTCTGGGAGAATCACTAAAGATATGGTGTAATTATCAACTGATATCTGAGGCGATGGCGTGAGAATAGTCAACTTAAAGCAAAAGAGTCAGTAAGCAGAGGAATGTGCCTTGAGCCACCAGAGGTAGGATGAAGTGTTGGAAAAAAATTACCTCAAAGGCCTATTTTATGTTTAATAAGTGAAGTGAACAGGAATCTTCAGTGATGTTGAAATAGGAAAAAGAGTTGACATGCAGTCAAAGCTAATATGGTTGCAATGAATTTCTCACATTATGTGAAGATATGACTATTGAAAGAAGTCTCAAAACAAATAAATGAGACTGGCACATTGTAATTTAAAAAAAAAAAACCCTACTAAACCACGTTATTACTGTAAAATTCTTATCTCCAGGGGTTTTGTTGTAATAATTCCAGAATAAAAACCTTCGTGTTTCCTGGAATTTCCTGAATAAAGTTAGTCAAAGGGTACATTGAGGGTCCTCCTACTGACACCACGACCATCATCCAATTTAATCCCAAGTATGACTTTACAACAATGTGTATATGTGCATATGTGTGTCTTCAGTGTTACAGCAAGCATTAATGATTTTGTTTTATTAACCAAGATATGTATCTTTTCCTAAATCCTAGAGACAAGAAGCTGTATTGCTATTCCAAAGCACGAAGTTTAAATCCACCACTGCTCCACGAGTTGGATGGGTGATCTCCTTGAAAGCAATTTACTGCCTCTGAAAACCCAATAGAGCATCCCACCTTAACAATACACAACAACAGATATATGATACGAATTTTTTTTCTTTTTTTGCAATGTGTAAGCTGTTGTTATTGTTGTTAAGTGCCATTGAGTCATAGGTGACTCACAGTGACCCTATGAATGAAAGTCCTGGACACCTGTATAACTTGCGTCCTTTCTCTAGGTTCATAGGGTTTCCAGATGCAAACTATTATGGATGTGAATGCCACTCCTGCATCAAATGCGAGAATGTGTAAACTTTTCTCTACATGACACATCATATTGTATAGAAACCTGTCTTAAAATTTTTCATCCTATAAACTAATCTACTATATAGTAACCTAACATACTTGTAGACTATCTACCCCTAGCTCTTTTATCACTCACTCACTTAATGCTTGTGAAGCAGATTAAGCTCAGAGCGGACCATCCAGAGGGTTTCAGAGGCTATAATTGACCCTGGAGGAGACTGCTAATCTTTCTCCCTCAGAGCCACTGGTGGAGTCGAACTTTCAGAGAAGTGCAGCCTCTGGGTGGATAGAGTTCCCCAACTATTTTCTACTTAACATTTAGTATGCAAATGTTAAAATATAACTTTTGCAATACTGTGGAATGGAGAACTACACAAAGTAAGAGTTGCAGGAGATTATATTTACCATTTCTTTAACTCACCTCTTTATTGCATTGACTTTATTTTCAGATACCTCCAGAGATTTTACAGACAATATTAATCCATTTTAGCTAGTTATAGTACGGTAATGAATAGATTTCATCTTTGAAACATTAATTTGTCTAACATGTGTCCCAAGATTCTTGGTGGGAGAAAAATCCCAAAACAAAGAGGCAAGGCCTCTGCTCTTGAGAAATCGATATTTTAGTGAAAAAGACAGGTCAAGGGCCAAATAATAACAAGACAATACAATAAAACCCTGTAGATACACAAGATGAGTAGGTATAAAAAGATAATTTAAACTATATCAATGTATAGATTTGACAGAGGATATTTCCGCATATGTGCTTACACAGGTTGTAAATATAACTTTGGCTAATCTGGAAGGAATTGTGTTATTAACCGAAAGCCCACGTTATCTCATGATTCAAATCCCAGTGGAACCATAGAAAGCATGAAGGCCAGTCTCTCCCATTGTGACGCATTGCCTTAGCAACTCCATGGAGAGTTGTTATCAGTTGAAACTGATTTCATGGCACTGGAGGAGCTCTGGTGGCCTCGT
Source organism: Elephantulus edwardii (assembly GCF_000299155.1). Lineage (NCBI taxonomy): Eukaryota > Metazoa > Chordata > Mammalia > Macroscelidea > Macroscelididae > Elephantulus > Elephantulus edwardii. Next base: position 8,058,348 of record NW_006399826.1, read on the forward strand.
CGGCAGGAATTTGTGCTGCTAACCCAAAGGGGCATTTTAAAATCCACTAGTGATACCAAGGGAAAAAGAAGAGCAATCTCCTCCTGTATGATGTGCAGCCTCACCCCACTGGAAGGTCTGCTGTCGGACTTTAACACTTTTTAGCCAAATGCCTTGAGGAGTTGAGTCATTGAGCTTTGGACTTAAGACCATACTCTTTGAAGGAATCAAGGTAAATGAGCACAACACAATTCACAAAGACAATATTCTACACCCCATTTTGGTGAGCAGCCACTTGGATAATAAAAGCTTGTGAATTGCTAGCTAAGTTGTAACTTTTGGTCTCTTGTCATCTGAAGTAGCGGAAAAAAAGTAACACAAAGATAATAAAATATAAAAAATAAACCATGGAAAACAATTAGTACAAAGGAGTCCCGGACCAATTGTACTTCACCTTCTCGTTCTTGAAAACAGAAGAATCAGATGAAACTTAGCTACCACTATCAACTTCCCAAAAAGGATTATGTTAATAAGTTCCTGGACATAGTGAGAGAAAAAATATAATTGTGGAAGAAAAATTAAAAATCATAATAAAAGACCAAACTAATTTGCCAAATGTAAACTGATAGGGCTTCAAAGTCTTTAGTAACCCATTGGTCCTGAATTGAACTCAACTCTATGGCTGAAGACGTTGGATGAATTAAGTTATATCTGGAGACTGTAATCAAAGGCAATAATGGAGTAATTGTGTATTAATTATTTAATGGAAAACTGACCCTCTATATAAACCTTCACTCATTCACAATAAAATGCTTGACTTTTCTTAAAAAGAAAGGTAATATGGTAGATTCAAAATTCAAGACTCGTTGCTGTTGAGTTGTGACAAACTCACGATTTTGCAGTAGGTTTTCAGAGGGAAAAAATCACATGGAGAATGTTGTTCATTTTTCTCTGAAGGAATAACTGTTGAATTCTTAACTACTCACATTTGGGTTGACCACACAACTCCTTACCTACTTACTAGGCCAATAGAGCTTCCTGTAGTAAACATTGACATCATTGTTATATACCATTGAGTCAGTATCAACCCATAGCTGACCCGCCAACACATTTTCAGAGGCAGTAAATCACACAGGAGGAGATTGCCCATCTTTCTTATGTGGAACAGCTGGTGCATTTGGGTTGCAGGTGCAACTCCTGGTCACTTGGCCACCAGAGTTCTCTACAGTAAACGTTGTTGTTGTTGTTGTGCACTGTAGTGTCAGAAATGACTCAGAACTAAACCTCTGGAGGGTTTTCAGAGACAGTTAATTGCACAGGAGGAGAATGCCCATCCTTCTTCTGTAGAGCAGCTGGTAGCCTCAAACCAAACCACGATGTGCTTTAGGGATTGCAGCACAACATTTATGAAGACAAATAAAGCAGTGGTAAAATTACAGAGTAGTCATCCACATCTCCACAAGGGTGGAATTGGGTCTTCAGAATCTGAATGGTATTTTTCCTTCTCTTAACACATCCTATTTAAAGGTCAATTATAGTCACATAAAAAATGAATAAAATTATGTTTATAAGAGGAGATTAAAAGGGTCAAAACAAGAAGATTTTAGCTAATCGAGAGGCAATAAATTAAAAATGAAAGAGAAGGAAATTAATATTTCCTGCATATCTATTGTCTACCAGGTTTTAAAGCCTCAAAGCAAGTTATTCAAGCATTAAAATTCCTACATTACAGATGAGAAATTTGAGTTTCCGAGAGATTAATTTGCTTTTCCAAGTTACAGAATTTGAATGAATTGGGAGTAAATGGGGATGGAGTAATTTCAAAGCCATGATCTTCACAGTTTCATGGCAGCTGCTTTTTTTAAAGACTGTTGTTGTTGTTAAGTGCCATTGAGTCACAGGTGACTCATTGCGACCCTTTGAAGGAGAGTCCTCGACGCTTGGGTGCCTTTCACCCTCTCTTCAGGTTCATAGGTTTCCGAAGGCAAGATATTATGGAAGTGGATGCTACTCCTCCTTCCAAGCTTGTTTTAATTGGGGAGCTCCACCCCACTCTCTGTCCACATTGGGTAGCCAACCATTAATGAATTTGACACATCAGTGTCACAGTGTTCAGCCTCACAGCAACCAAAAGTGACTATGGTACAACAACTTGTACACCAGGGCTATACAACCTAGAGGAATGTCTGAGCAAAAACAGTGAAAGACTGGCCCAAAGGCCACAGGCCTGAGAAAAGGAAAATATAAGAAGACACTGAAGACTTGCCCAAGAGTCAAAGTGGTTTTTGCAACTGAGGTACTTTATACTTTAGTTGGAAATGAAAACTCTAAAAAAGGATACAAATTCACATGGAACCATGTAGTGAAGGTATTGGTAGAGTACAGAAAGGTAAGCAAAGCAGATCACAAGTTTTGTTGTTAGGAGCTACCTTGTTGTTAAGTTTTTATGTGCATAATAATGGGACTTTGCCTGCAAGGGAGATGAAACTCGAGAATAGACTGGAGGGGAGATTTTTATGAATTTGTCTCAACATCTATCCACCAGACAGCTAACTTGTTGAATTCATCTTGTTGGCTGCATCCAATATTCAAATACACGTAGTTAAGGCTTTATGTTCTACTACTCTTTTTCCTAATAAAGGAAGAGGTCTGCATCATTAGTTAGATCTATTAAAAGACAAGTACATGGAAACAGGCCAAATGTCCAACCACAATTGAATGGATTGAGAAATTTTGGTATATTCACATGTTGGAATACTACGCAGAATGAAAAAGCAATGATTTTGAAAACTATTAAATAACTTGAGAGGGATTGGAGAGCACTATACTAATTGAATTAACTCAGTTCCATAAGGACAAATACTGTATAAGACCATTCTTGTAGGGATAGAAAGATCTAGTAGAATGGGTATGAGCATCCAAGGGAAGAAGTAAGAAACAGAGGGGTGAAGATTCATAGGATCACACAATATGATGGGCAGAGGGAAGGATGAGTAAAAGAAATGGGAAAGATCTGTGTGGAAAACAATGTATATGAACTTGGTAAGCAAACTTACATAAAATTGTTGTTGTTGTTGTAATGTGCTGTTAAGTCACCTGTGACTCATAGCAACCCTATGTACAACAGCTCTGTAGGCTTCCCCATCCTGGGTAAGTCTGATTGAGTCCCTGACACATCTACCCCTATTGCCCTTTTAATTGTATCAATCTATCTCATCCAGGGTCTTCTTCATCTGTGCTGTCCCTCTACCCTTCCAAGCAAGAACCAGTCCCTACTGGCCACATACCCAAAGTATGTGAAATGGAGTATCAAAATACTAGACTCTAAGAAGAAACTCAGTTTCACCCGCTCCAAGACAGACCTATTTGTTTTCTTGGCAGTCCAGGGTATGTTCAAGACTCTTCTGCAGTACCGCAACTCAAAGACATCAACTCTTCTGTTATACTTAGTCATTGTTCAACTCTCTGATGAATAGCAAGAAATTCTGAAGACTATGACCTGGATCAGGCACACCTTAGTCTCTAAACTGACATCGTTGCTTTCCAGCACTCTGGAGAGGTAACTAAAAGCAGATTTACCTAATGCAATTTGTCTTTTGATCTCCTGACTGCTGGTGCCAAGAGTGTTGATTATGGAGCTAAGGAAGCTATAACTGTTAACAACCTCAATCTCTTCTCCATCCAGTATAAAATGAAAATTAATTTTTTTATAAAAAGAAAGAGAAAGCTTTTCCTCTTGTAACTTCCTAAGTCCAGAAAACTCATGCCTACTAACCTATTGTTTAGTTTGAATTTTGAAAAAACATTGCATTGGCCCTGTCTATGTTAAAAAATTAGCAAAGCCAGTTATAATTTAATTGATTTATTCTCATGGTGGCCCAATGTATTGCAGAGTAAAGTACATTTTCAGATTTGTCAAGGTGTGAACTTTCAGAAGAATATCATCATGGTTTGCTTATGAGGAGTGTCTAATGGGTTTTACATCGCTAATCTTTTGGTTAGTAGTCAAATATTTAGTGGTTTGTATCTCCGAGGACACCCTAATACACATTTTTCTTATGATAACTCACAGTTATCTACTAGTTTGGACCACTATTAACCCTCTACTAGGTCTCCAAGGCTTTAAATATTTTTGTGAAGATACTGGTCATCTTTTTCCTGAGGAACCATTGGTGAATTTGAACTGCAAAGGATGTATAGCTTTTTGGTTAGCAGTACACCATGGTAAGGACCACAGCTCCCACCCTCCATGCTATCCTTTTAATTCATTTTAATCCAACAATTGCATTCATGCTATTATTCCCAATATTCTGGGTACAGTTTAGCTGAATTCAGTGTGCTGAAGGAAATTTGTATTTGTACTAAAATTTACTGTCCAAACAAAGTTTGAAGTGAGTTGACATAATTATCTTAGGCACAATTGACAATAACTGTCAATTTCACTGGAGCAATAAATTCTAGAATAAGAAAAAAATGATAGAATACAATCAGGACATTAGAAAATGACACAATTACCTGGAGAACAAGGCTCATGAAAATATTCATAAAAAGTGTTTGATTACTAAGTGGCTAATTATGAACATATTAAGCATCTATTCTTAGTATGAAATACGAGTAAACTTAAATTGACATATTTGAGCGAACAGATGCTACACTAAATGTGCTCACCAGGTTATGCCAAGAAATTTGGGGGACAGTTACCTGGTCTACTGACTGGAAGAGATCTGTATTAGTTCCCATTCCTAAAAAAGGTGACCCAACAAAGTATGGAAATTATCAAACAATATCACATGCAAGCAAGATTCTGCTGAAGATTATCCAGAAATGACTGAAACAGTACATCAGCAGAGAATTGCCAGATGTACAGGCTGGGTTTAGAAAAGGCTGTGACACTATCAAAATCATAGCAATGGTAGATGGATCTTGGCTGAAAGCAGAAAGTACCAGAAGAATGTCTATCTGTGTTTCATTGACTATACAAAGGCATTTTACTGTGTGGATCACAACAAACTGTGGCTAATTCTGAGAAGAACGTGAATCTCAGAACACCTGATTGTGCTCATGCAAAACCTATACTTGGACTAGGAAAAAGAGCAAGGAAACACTTGGTTCAGGATCAGGAAAGGTGTACATCAAAGATGCACCTTATATCCATAATTCTTCAACCTATATACAGAACAGATTGCCTGAGAGGCTGAGCTCTATGAGGAGGAAAGTGGCATCAGGATTGGAGGAAGACTCCTCAACAGCATATGTTATATAGATGACACAACCTTGCTTGCTGAAACTGAAGAAGACATGAGGGGTTTGCTGCAGAAGGTCAAGGACTGTATCTTCAATTTTACTTGAAACTCAACCTCAAGAAAACAAAGATTCTCACCACTGGGCAGATCAGCAGCTTCATGATGGACGGAGAAGAAATTGAAGTTGTTGATTACTTCAGCTAGCTTGTCTTCACGATCAACACTCTTCGTACCAGCAGTCAAGAAATCAAAAGATGAATTGCACTAGAAAGGTCTGCTGTCAGTGACCTCTCTAGAATACTGAAGAGCAATGTCAGTCTGGAGACTAAGGTGCACCTGATCCAGGCCATAGTCTTTGTAATTACTTATTATGCACCACAGAGCTAGACAATAACTAAAAATAATAGAAGAAAGATTGATGCCTTTGAATTGTGGTGCTGGAGAAGAGTGTTGAACATACTATGGAGAACAAACTGATCTGTCCTAGTGTGAATGAAGCCAGGCTGCTCCATGGAGGCAAGTATTTTTAGGCTCTGTCTCATTTACTTTGGGCACATGGCCAGGAAGGACCAGTTCTTGGATAGGAACATTGTGCTTGGAAATGTGGAAGGACAGGACAGGATAGAAAGACCCAGAATGAGATTATAATTGGCTCAGTGAGTAGAGAAATGAGATTAGGTCTGTAGGAGACAATAAGATTGGCTCAGGATAACGCAGGTTTTAGAACTAGTGTTCATAGGGTCACTATGAGTAGCAGGTGACTCAATGACACACAACAACAACAACAACTACATAATCAGAAATATGATTTTATGAAAAACTTCTTGAAGATGAAAATGCCCTAAGGATATGGTGGATTAAGCATTGGACTCCTAGTTAAAATGTTTATTGTTTTAACCCACAGTAACTGCATGGAAGAAAGATGTGTCATAGCCACTCTCTTGAAGATAAAATGCAACCTTAATACAGATATCAAATTAATTTTCCCAGGAGATAGAAAGGGTAATTGGCAAGTTTCTTTGGAGAAGAAAGAGATCCCGAATAAGCAAAGCACTTCTGAAAACAAAAAAGAAGAGGGAAGCATTGCCAGAAATGTACAGACAAGAGAAGATAACATTCATGAAGGGGACCTTCTAAAGATTAAGTTCTTGTGAGTCTCAAAAACTTTTTCCAATAGAGTGAAAAAACTTACTGACTGGGGAAAAATATTTGGCAATGCCATCTCAGACGAAGATCTCTTTTAGTTACGTTTACAGAATACTACAGGCCCTCCACAAGAAAAAGATTGGTAACACAATTACAAAATGGGCAAATGACTTTTCACAGAAGACGATAACCAGATGGCAAAGAGACACATGAGGAAATGCTCAAAATCACTGGCCATAATAGAGAAGAAAACCAAAACCACAATGAGATACAATGTCAGGCCAGTAGCAGTGGCAAAGCTGAACAAGACGGCAAGTAATAGATGTTAGAGAGGATGTGGAAAGACTGGAAATCTCATACACTCTTGGTATTGAAAAATAGTATAATTACTCTGGAAGGCAGTTTGGAGTTTCCTCAAAAAGTTGAACATAAAAATATCATTTGACTCAGCTATTCTACTGCTAGGAACGTACCCCTAGGAAATTAGAATGGAAACACAAATGGAGATTTGTACACAGATGTCCATAGCAGCATTATTCACAATCATAAGAACGTGGAAACATCCCAATTGTCCATCAACAAGTGAATGGTACATGCACATGATGGAATACTATTCAGCTTTCAGGAGCAACAATTTAAAAAAAAAAATTACATAACGTGGGAGAGCATTAGGCTAAGGGAACTAACTCAGTCTTATAAAGGCAAATACAGTATATGACTATTATTGTTAAATAGAAGGATTAACTAATAAAATGTGTATAAAAGTCCAAGGGAGGAAGAGAATGGGGCTGAGGGAGTGGAGGGAGGAAATCATGGAATCCCACAGTTTTATGGGTGGAGAGAAGTGCTGAAGGAATTGGAAAAGATCGAGTAGGAATCTGAAAAGATGGGGTAATAGTGGGCATAGATCAACTGTGATTAATTTTGTAAAACACAGTGTGTAAGAATGATCATAGGAAACACAGTGTGAATAAAGGAACGTGTGACACACAATGTATATGAATTGTACATGCACAATATAAAATAAAAATGCATTTAAAAAAACGCTATGGGGAAGTTCTTATCTGAATCATAAGCTGAATGAACTCAACAACAATGGGTTGTTTAAGGTAAAGTTAAAAATCTCAAACAAGCTCCATTGCAGTGGAGACAACTCATAGCTGACCTTCCAGTGGGTTTTCTGAGGTTGTAAATCCCACATGAGGACATTATCCATCTTTCTCCTTTGTAGCAACTGGTGGATGTAACCACAAAAGAGGCTCAGCCTTTGGTTTAGCATCGCAACTCCCTAGTGGCTATGCCTACCGAGTTCCACAAGATAAAGTTAGAAAGTAAATAAAGGAATAAATGGGTGTTACTTATAATATACCTACTCAAATTTTAAAGACTGAATAGAGTAGGGAAAAAAATCAAAGGAGTAGAATATAACAAATAGAGGGCTTTGGAAAGGAGATATATCCTCTTAAGAAATGGTTAAGCCCACCCTGGGAATAGCATTTATCAATGTACAGTAAGGTAGAGTTTGAGCAATTGGAACATGTTGATTCTTTTGCATTAATGAATTGTTCTCCCTTTTCTTTCTGCCTTGATATGAGGACTGATGAGATCCTGCTCGAGGCAGCAGGTCTGTCTCAACACAGATTGTCTCTCCATCCACAGGGGTAAACACTTTACTGAGAGATTTAAAGTGAAATTTAGAATTACAGGGATGTGCCTAGAAAAGGATATTTTTTTTTTTCTTCAGTGAACTCTTAAGAGGGCTTGTCAGTAAAGTTCAAGCAAGCAGGTGTGCTGAAAATTGCTTTAAAACCAAAGAGACAGTAGGAGGCATGCATATGCCAGAAATCATAGCCCCCGTGAGAGAGACAAGCCCATTTTTCAGCAGGAGCAGCTGTTGGTGCATCTGCAGACAGGTTGTTGTCAGGAGTGTTGAGCAGAGAAATTTCAGGAGAAAGGTGCTTCTGAGAAGGGGAGAGACGCAAGGTCTCTGGTGTATGAGAGGCAGCAGAGAAACCGGGGTGATGGGCTGACATTGTTAGAATTTAGACTCCCATTTGAGATTGGGAGACTGGAAGAAAGTGGCACGGAGACTTTAGGTTGGAGTCTGTTAAATCCTGAGCAATAAAAATTGCAGTTCGCTCTAATGAAACTTCCTGGGAAGACTATTAGTATTAAATAGGGTGACTCTCCCCCCAGAAATAATGCTAAATCACAGTCACAAAGAATTCCAAGTCCAGTTCAGCAAGAGGCAGAACATGATTACACTTTTTAAATTAAATTCACCCTTATTGCTTTGGTGGTTGTCGTTTCCTGAAATTAATAGGAATTGAATATGGGAATCAAAAGGTCCTGGGAGAGGCTATACTATGTTAGGATGCATATGTACACATGCAGGTGACACGAATGTGCAAATGTGCATCAGTACATGTAGTCTTGCTATCCTTACTAGACATTAATATTTGCTTCAAATAACTAGATCAATTAAATGCCTAGAAATGCATGAATCCAACTTTTACAAAACCATTGTCCATTTTAAGTTTCAAAATCGTGTCCTGCCTTACAGTATAAGAAACGTCTACTACTTCTTTCAAGTGCTTTTTTTGGTGTATCATTAAACAAGTCAACTCATTGCTGCTGATACTGAACAACTCATAACTGAGCTTCTGCCAGGTTTTCAGAAACTATGAATCTCGCAGGAGGAAATAGCCCATCTTTCTCCCTTGGAGCAGCTGCTGGGTCTGAACCAGCTACGGTTGGATCACAGTGCAGTTCCCTACCCACTAGGCTCCCAGAGTACCCTAAGGATCAAAACTGTCTTATCTTCTACAAGTAGCCTTTAGCTGGCAGAGAATTGTTGACCAAGAGAGATGTACTCCTTGCTTCTTAAAATAAATTGTAAGATCAAAAATAAGTCTTAGATGGTTCAAATCCACCAGATGCTCTGCTGAAGAAGGAGGAACAATCGCCTCCTGTACCGGTCAGATCCAATTTGACGGTACACACATAAAATAAAAAAAAAAAAAAAATAAGTCTTAGAAGATCAAATTCATTAGTAGCAAATGTTCTTGCCTCAGTGTGAAGTCCTAATCTATGTTTAGTAAGTGAATCATTTATTCATTAAATTTTCAAACACGTCTTATACCTTTCCATGTAGTTGTTGTTAAGTGTCATAGAGTTGTAGACAACCCATAGTGACCCTACGAACCAAAGTCTTGGACATTAAAACTTTCATCTTTTCTCCAAGTTCAGAGAGTTTCTGGAGGCAAGATTTTTTTCTTGGAAGTGGCTATCACTCCTGCTTCCAAGCTTGTTTTATTCAGGAAATTCACAAGAACCAGGCCTAAGGGCTCCAAATCCTTTTTAAATATGAGGTCAAGTCCAACCAGCTCACATCCTGTTGCAAGCAAAGCCACACCTTAATCTCAACTCCAAACCAGAAAACACACCTTTGCAGAATCTGGCTATTCAACTCATCTTCCCAACCTGGAAATAGCCCCAGGCTGGCAGTAAAAAGCCTTTTTAAGGATAAGGCCAAATGCCATCAGCTAACACCCTCTTGTGAGCAAAGCCACACCCTAGTCTCAACCCCAAACCAGAAAACACACCCTTGCGGAATCTGGCCGTTCCACACATCTTCCCACCCTGGAAATAGCCGCAGACTGGCATAACACAAAATCCACTGTCATCAATTCAATTTTTATCTGTAAAGAGCCAATAGGATATAGCTGAACTGTCCCATAGAATGTCCAAGTGTTATAATCTTCACAGAGCAGACTGTCACATCTTTCTCACAAGAGGTCACGTTAGGTTCAAACAACCTTTTAACCACTCCACAACCAGGACTCCTTTCCTACTCTATGTCAGGTGATGAAGAGCCTAAAGTTTCTACCATTAAAGATTTCTCTTTAGACTAAATAAAAGAGACAGCAAAGTACATAATTCCTAGTTGGAAGAATACATGTTATGTTATCTAAAAATTGAGTTTATCAACATAGATGAGGTTACTTCATTTGACACCAAGGATGAACATGAATAAAAACTAAATAGAAGAGCTATTGGTACTTTAAAATAGTACCAGTATTTTACCACTCTGTTTGGAAAAATAAGTAGAAATAAACATATCACACAGGAGGAGATTGTTCCTCTTTTGCCCCTTAGAGTAGGTAAATTCACACCATGTGTCTCTGGGTTGGCTTACTACTAAGTAACCTGAGCTCCCTAAGTGAAGTCAAATCAGGTATAAAGAGTGGAAAAATGTTTTAAATAGCAACATCATGGAAATGGGTTCTGAGAAAGAACAGCAATAATATAAGGGAATCAAAACCAGGTTAGAAGAACCAAATAGAAAAGTGAAAAAGTGGACAGAAAGCGATGCGACCAAGCCAAAGGTGGGTGACTTTTAATCCTCGGCCCTCATCCTGCCTTTCATTGTTTTTGTTCAGACATTCCTCTAGGTCGCATAGCCCTGGTGTACAAGTTGCCATATAGAGGTAACTTGTGCTTGCTTTGAGGCTGAACACTGAGACACTGATGTGTCAAATGAGTTAATGGTTGGTCACCCAATGTGAACAGAGAATGGGGTGGAACTCACTGATTAAATTAAAACAAGTTTGGAAGGAGGAGTGGCATTCACTTCCTTAATAGCTTGCCTCCAGAAACCCTATGAACCTGGAGAGAGGATAAAAGACACCCAAGCATTGAAGACTCTCCTTCATAGGGTCGCTATGAGTGCCTGTGACTGATGGCACTTAACAACAACAACTTTAACAAGAGAAGGAACAAGATGAGACCAGATGCTGAAATAGACAACATTTGGATTGATGAGAATCATGAGAACCCTCTGGTGGATTTCAAATGCCATAAAACAGATCTACATTTTAAAAAGGAATTGAAGTGGCACTGTAAATAAGGGAGGAGATGAAAATGAAGTTAGAGTCCTGGAGGCCATTCATGAGATCGTCTAGGTAGTCTGGAAGAGCAAGCACCAAAGCTGGGACTAAGGCGAATTCAAGACAGACAAGAATGTGAGGATCTAAGATATTTTGGAAGTAGTGGTAGTAGACTTGGCAAATGCTATGTTGAGAGAAAAGTAGACTCTGCAAAGGAGAGAAAGACCTTTAATAAAAGCTTGACAAAGTGATTGCACTGATGTGCTAAAACAGCACAGATTGTGAGGAGGGCAAAATATCAGACAACATTCATTTCTATTGCACATGGAAGTTCCTTTGAGCTGATTATACATAGAAGTCACTATGAGTGGAAGCTGACTCAATACTCATTCATCTCATTTCCTTTGAGTCATAACTGGCCTATTGATTACCCTCCAATGGGTTTTCTGAAGCGGTAAATCACACAGGTTAAGACTGTCCATTTTTCCTCTTAGGAGCTGATGGTACATGCGAACCACTGAGAAGCATCACATTTGAGCTATCAGAGCCACTCCTTGCAGGGCAGACTGCCAAAGTTTGTAAAAGTTTATTATTGGGAGACAAAAATGGGTCTAGAAAACTCTCTTAAGCACAACAAAACACCCATTTAATAGCATTAAGAACATGTTACATAAGTAGTGATTCTATGTTCATACTTCAGATGAGAAATTGAAAACAAAGTCCAGGCAAGGTGCTGTATTACCCTCATCAGAATATCATGCTGCAGCATCCTGTAGAAGGCAGGGTATTATATTGTAGCAAATAAATGAATCAGAATTGAAACTACTTCATGTTCTTTCAAGTACACCACTGTGGTTAGAGTAAACCAACAATTCGGAGGAAATGAAATGGGATACGGGTCACATTTTGTATAAATCTTGTTGCTTTGACTAGCAGATAAGAGAAGCAATACTATAGAGAATAAAATAGACTTCAGTCTGGATGCGTTCATGATTACCTCCTCCAGTTTCCTTTTAACCCTTATCCCCACTATGTGTTTGTTTCAGAGGATGTCTTCCAATAACAATAGGAGTTCACAAAAGCAAGAAGAAAAAGAATAAGAAAATTCAGCATTCAAAGGCACAGTGGATAATTTTTATTTTCTTACATTTGAGGAGGTAAAGTATAAAAATTGATTATTTATTTAAAAGAATCAATATTTTAATTTTGTGTTACCATTGTATCATTTCTGGCAATCCCAGGTATACCAGAATAAGAAGATTGCCCAGTCCTACTCTATTTTCATAAGGAGCATTGGTGGCCTGGAGGCTAAAAGCTGCACTGCAATCTTAAAGGTACATGGTTCGAATCCACCAGATTATCCATAGGAGGATGTGTGATCTCCTCTCATGTGATTAACTCCCTTTGAAAACCTTCCAGAAGATCAGCTAGGGGTCAGTTCTGACTCTGTAACAGACAACAACTCCATTGTCCAGGTATTTGATATGTTAGAGTCCTTCATTGTGACTATTATAATCCATCTCTTTGAGGGTTTTCCTCTTTTTAGTTATCTAATTCTCTGTTTTACCAAATATAATGTCCTTTTTTAGTTTTTAGTTGTAATAGTCTTACTGTCAGCAGATTGGCTCCGACTTAGCAACCTTCCATCAGGTTTCCAAGTCTGCACATCTTTATAGAAGAAGAAGAGCCATCTTTCTCCTGTGGACCTACTGCTAGAGATAGTTGGTGTTTTGGTTAGCAGTGCAGCACATTACAGACTACAAGTCGTGATGTTGGTAAAAGTGTTGAATATACTATGAACTATCAAAAGAACAACAAATCTGTTTTGGAAGAAATACAGCCAGAGAATTGAGGCTAGGCTGGTGAAATTTTGTATCACATACTTTGAGCGTATTATCAGAAGGAGCTAATCCCTAAAGCAAGTTATCATGTTTGAGAAAGCAAAGGGTCAATGCTGGAGAAGAAAACTCCTGAAGAGATGAATTAACAGTGTGACGGCAACAATGGGCTTAAACAGGGCTAATATCATGAGAATGGTGCAGAATCAGACAAGGTTGACCTGTTGTTCATAGGATTGTGAGAAGCAGGACTCACCTCCATGATACCAATGAACATAACAGTCTTAATAAGATAAAAAACAAACAAAATCCATATCTATATGCTTATATAGATTAGCATAAAAATGTAAGATAACAAAGTTACAACAGACAAAGAGATAGTGGATCAAAGAGTAAACAATGATGACGGCGTTCACAAAACAATGTGGCTAATATTTCCCAAAAATGAATTAAGAATGAATCTGGAAAATTACACACAAGTATCATTGAATAGTGAGCATTTCTCTTATAAAAATACTCAGTTAACTATCCACAGGGTTTCAAGGAAAGCTCAAGTACAGAATGATCTTTAACAAGGTAAAAAGTAGAATTAAAGATAAAAAAAAACACCTCTCTAAATACCGAAATAAATAAAATACAGTGTCAAGTTATTTGATGATTGAATGTAAAACTAAAATGATAGCTGCATTATGTCTTTTAGAAGGCAGTACTAAAAGTCTAGACAATAAATTGTTAAGTGTTGTCGAGTCGTAGATGACTCATAACGACACTATGAACAAAATACCTGAACACTTGTATAATTTTCATCGTTTTTCTAACTTCATAGTTTCCAGAGGCAAGCTATTTTGGAAGTGGATGCCACTCTTGCTTCCAATAACAAGAAGTTTTAGAAACAGTTTCAGTCTGTAATTAAAACACAGCATTTTTTGAAGGAACCAATGAATAATTTAGATATTTTAAAAAGGATTGTGATTTCTAGGAGCATATAAATATGTATGTATAGATGCATATACATGTAATTAAATCCTTGAGAAAAATAAAAATATAATTCAGAACTTAAAAATCATAAGAGAGAAAAGCAAAGAAAATATAGAAAATTCAGATAATAAAACAAAATTGGAAATTAAAGTTAAACATCATCAAAAGAAAAAGATTATGAATAGAAGACATAAAATATGTTTAAATTCTGATCAAACACCTTAGTGATCCTAGTAAAAACAAAAAAAAACCAAAAAAAAAAACGTCAAAAATTAAATTTTAAATTATCTTACTACTATAAGAAAATGTAACATATTTCTATGTCATTATCCTGCTTTTGAGACGTTCATTAAGATAATATGAACTGAAAGATATAAAACAGGAAATAATATGAAATATAAGAAATAAAAAGAAATCTTTTATAATCATCTTAAAGGCATACAATAGATTCTAAGACGAAGAGCATCAAAAAGAAGATAGTGTGCAGTTATAAAAGAACAATTCTAAGAATATATAACAGGTAATAATAACATGTATATTCTTAATATCATTATGTCAACAGGTACAAACAATATTTAATATTTAAGAAAGTTCATTAGTATTAAAGCTTTCAGTACATATATATATATATATCTCAATATAAAAGCAATAAGACATTGACAGATGAAGCAGACAGAAGTTCATATCTAAATGAAAAAGCATAGGAAGAAATGTAAATGTTTCTGTATATTGCTACACTTATTTTTACTTCTTTTATAACTTTTTAAAATTCTTCCCATAAAAGTAGATTATTTTTAAATAAACTAGTAACTTATTAAAAAGAAAACCATATTTTAGAGTAACCAGAGATTTTGAGTAAGAAAATATATTCCTAAACTCTTTTAAGGAATCAATTTCATGCTAGCTATTTTATAGACAGAATTGCAATAAAGTTAGAAATCAAGAATGCAAAATAGAATAATAAAAAAATCTGTACTGCTTTTAAAAATTACATGAAGTTAAGAAAGAAAAAAGGAAGTAAAATACTGATTAGAACTAAATCAGAGAAGAAAAAAGAAGAACAATAAAGTAATAATATCTTACTTTGCATTCTAAAATGGTATTTACACATTAAATATAAATATGAGATTAAATTGTTTGTTTGAAAAGTCAGGAAAGATTTACAAATAATGAGTTTGACTTTCAGCTGATACATAAAGATTCCATAATTAACACAAACATGAAAGGATGAATATAAAAACAACTGATAACTACAATGTTGAATTAGGAAACAGAACAAATCAACAACAACAAAAATTTATAAAGCTGTAAGCCAATTGCTGGAAAACAGCAAAATGTCAAGGAGAGGGTGATAAAATTCTGTCATGACAACAAAGCACTATTATGAACAAAGGAACATGCAAGTGTAAATATTATACCCTTTTCAAAATCATAAATTTACACTATAAGTAACTTTAATGAATTTGAAAGGGTAAATACAAAAAAAAAGGTTAAAGAATAGCAAACTGTAACAAAAAAAAAGAAAGAAGAAAAGAGTATAGAAAATTCTATGCACTGTGAATACTTAAATAATAGACAACAATTCTCTCTCCATCTTTTTTCTGGGATGTTTTATATACAAAGTACCAACACAGTTTGAGAAAATAAGCAATCCTTGCCATGGAATTTGTAAAAGAGCTACCTAACTTATTTTATAAGTTTAGGCTAACTTTGCTAAATTGCTGTTGTTGTTGGGTACCATAAAATTAGAATAGATTAATAATTAGCCCTCCAGTGAGTTTTTAGATGCAATAAATTGCACAGGAGGAGACTGACCATCTATCTTTAGTGGAGCAGCTGGTGAAGCAAGGGGAAAATAATTTAAAAATAACAACAACAACAACAAGAGAATTGATAACATAACTCAAAAACATAAATCTAAAATTTCAAAAGATATATAAACCTATATTCAGCACCATATACAAATAAAACCAAGTATTATAAAGAATTAGAATTTATACAAACAATTGTTTTTGTGTGCCACTGAGTTGGAGAAAGTGGCTTATAAAGAAATGTAACGAAATACAAGACAAGTCATTAAAAAATAGTTACAAGCAATATTGAAGGATATAAAACAATACTTAAATGTTTATGGAGATAACCATATAAGTATCTATTAATTTCAATCAAAATTTTGTACCTATTTAAACCAGCTGAGGGGGAAGAAAACTGTGTTTTCAAGCATTTGACATGTAGATCATTTGGAAGGGTAAACTGAAAGACTAGAAGAAAAGGAATTAAAATAGATATGGAGGGAGGACTTGCTCTGTAATTACCCATGATTTACTAAAACACTGTCATTCTGAGTAACACAGACATATTATGCTGAGGGAATAGAGAGGAGAACCAGCTCAGACTAACTTCTATAAGAAAACGAGTGGTGTGACAAAAGAGGTATTAAAAACCAGTGAGAGTGAAATATCTCAGTCACAAAAAGACAAATACGGCATAATTCCACTGTTATAAAAGAGGACTGACATCGGGGTTGGGGGCAGACTGAGAAAGATAGGATAATGTATACTGCATTGAAACAGATGAGGGAGAGAACTGCTTAAGAGGGATGCATGATTAGATAGTATTGTTATGGCAGGAGTCCAGAATAAAGGTAGCATAGTGGAGTGGACTTGGGACAAAGAATTGAATAACAATGAAAGATTTTTTTCCCTTTTATTTTTTAAAAAGAAAAGCGAACTGGCGGGGGGAAGGGAGGGCAGGGAGAATTGTATAATAATGAATGAAGGGAAATCCAAAGTCTCTGTAAACTTTCATCAAAATCCATTTTAAAAAAACATGAAGAAAGTAGAAATCAAAACCAAACCAAAATGAAACAAAACAGCAGTGAGAGGCACACATCTAACAAATGTATTTCCCAGCATGATGGTAGTTGCTCCTTTACAACATGAACAAACTATATGAGTGGAAGTTTTACCATCCTAAGGAGCACCCTGGTTTCACTTTCTCCAAGAAAGCTTTGTTTTATCCCTTTGACAACACGTGAGATATTCAATACTCCTCTCAAATATACACGTAGTTCAATGCCATCTAGCCCTCTTTTATCATTCTTATTGACTGTGTAATTTTTCAGAAGGCTGGGAGGCAATTCTAACATTCTTACTTGAATTAGGCACATTTTAGTCTTTAAACTTATGAGTTTACTTTTAAGCATTGGCAAATCCCTAACAGATTTTCCCAATGAAACACATCTTTTGATTTCTTGACTATTGTTACTAACAGTATTGATTGTAGATTCAAGTAAAACAAAGTTTTGCGCAACTTCAGTCTTTTTATCCATCTGTCATGATGTTCTCTATTTGTAAAGGAGAAAGAATTTTTCTTTTCTTGGCTTTGAGATGTAACTCATATTGAAGGATGTAGTCTTTGATCTTCTTCAAGTGTTTCCATTCTTTTTCACTTTCTTCAAGCACGATTTGTGCCATTTGCATAATGCAGGTTGTTGACGAGTCTTCCTCCAATCTTGATGCTACCTTATTCTTCATATATTTGTATGAAAACATGAAACATTTCAAGAATTATCAAGAAAACACTAATTAATTAAAGCAATGTAATGTAACATGACACCCATTTGATTGCCAAGATTTAAAAGTCTAACAGCTTCCACTATTCTGATGGTTATGAAACAGAAAACTTTGGCAAAAGCATATGGGAATATGAATTGATAAAGTTACACTGGAGAGCAATTTAGGGATATGTAGCTCACTCACTGACTGCCATGAGTGGATTCTAACTTATGCCAAACTTCCATCAAATGTGCAAACCTGATAGCAACAGGTTGAGCCTGACTATCTTTCTCTCTTGAAGCCACTGATGAATTCAAACTGCCAAAGATACTCAGTCTTTGAGTTAACAGTGCAACTTGGTACAGATTACAGCACAGAGCTCCCTTAAGAATATGTGTGTTGGCTTTTTTTGTGGTTTTCTTTTTTAATTTCAGATGTTTTTATTAAGTCATCTCTAGTTTGTTTTTTACAAAGATTTTTTTTAATAATTTTAATAAACATTTACAGATTTTGGATTTCCATTCATTGCTTGCACTTCTCTCCCCCCCCCCAGCCCCCCCCCCCCCCCCCCACAGTTCGCTCCTCTCTTTTAAAAGTAAAAGAAACACTCCCTCCCTGGTGTGCAATCGCCCCCGTACCCCTCCCACCCCCCCAAGTACATTCCACTGCACTGAAACAGATGAGAGAGTGAATAATTTAAAAGCGATGTATGATAGGGTATTATGGTTATCACAAGAGTCCACAGTTAAGGTGTGTTGTTTTTTGTGCACTGTCAAGTTGGCACTGATCCTCCAGCAGGTATCAGAGGAAGTTGCCTGCAGAAGATTGCCCTTCTCCCACAGAGCAGCTAGTGGATTTGAACTGCATCCCTCTGGAACTGGAATGCAGAATCTTAACCACTAGGTCACCAGAGCTCCCATAGGAATATGTACGAACAGTATAATTACACATGCTTCTTGACCTGTCATTCCATTTCTAGTCATATACAATAGATTAATTCTCATACAGGTGTAAAAAGGAACAAGTGCAATTATGTTCATTTTATTATTGTAAGCAAGAGTGAAAAATTATAATTTCTTTAATTTCCAGCCCCTAGGAGAATTGAGCCAACTATTACTTAATTTTTTTAATGGAATACTTTCCAACAGTTAAAATGAATTAAGTGAGCACAATATTGAGTAAAATTATATATGCAAAAGAACTCAAAATTTCTACAATTTATTTGAAATACATCAAAATTTCAAGCTAAGGTTGATAGATGAATAGAAGGTTGCATGAATGAAGATAGGAAGTTAAGTCAGGTAAAGTAAAATAATAATTATACAATGATACTTGGTTTATAATATACACTGTAAAATATTTTAATGTTTAAAATTAACATTTTTATAATAAAATGTGACAAAAAAGCTTATGTCCAGCATACTACTTTATAAAATACTCAATATATTGCCGTTTGTAGGATATAGATTTATAGTTCAATTACAAAATTATACCATAATAGAGCACACACTTCTTTAAGATACTATATGTCTCTAAAGATTGAGCAAGAGAAAAAAATGTAAGGTATGGATTTAGTTAACTCTATTAATTCTCTTTTATTAAAGAAAGAGGTAAATCTGAAAGAAATAGAGTAAAAGATATTCAAATGTTGATATCAGGTAATTACTCCAGGACTGTAGTTTATGTTTGTGTATATTTTCATTTAATTAAAAAAATTCTTACAAATAACAATATATAATAAGCAGAATCTGCATTATCAGCATAAACATTTTTTAAAGGCTCATGTCATTGTTGTTAAGTTCCATCAGGTGAACCCCACGAGTAACAGATTTGACTCCTGTCCTTTCAGGGGTCATCCTCACCATGCGTGGCACACTTGAGTCCATTCTGTGGTGACTCTCAGTGAGGATCTTCCGCCTTCTCAGTGACGCCGTTCTTTTCCAAGCACACCCTTTCCAAGGAATAGTCTCTCCTAGCAATTTGCCCAAAGTGTGTGAGATGAAGCCTTATCACCTTTGCCTCTAAGGAGCACTCTGGCTGCACTTTTTGTAAGACATGGATCTTTTGGCAATCCATGGCATATTCAATACTCGCCTCCAACACCACATTTCAAAGGCATCGAGGCTTCCTCTGTCACCCTTATTCAGCATCTAGCTCCCAGACGCATAGTAAGTGATTAAAAGTCTA